>NC_141149.1:142742824-143342824 GCF_053477565.2 Lygodium microphyllum
TCCAAGGAGTCCACAAAAACTAGAAGTTCTTTATCACGAATTTCATAGTTGATTTCTATAGTATAGAATTTTCTTGAGTGGAAAGCTATTGGATGAACTCGATTGTCATCACCGATATGGGATAGGACAGCTCCAAGTGCAAAATTTGAGGCATTTGTCTCCATGATAAAGGGCTTCAATGGATCTGCATGGATGAGCTTTTCTAGCTTTGCATACAAGCTGACTTGTCGTAATTTATTTACAATTATTTTGACTTGATGCTCATGCTCCTCTTGGTTCTTGGAAAAGATCAATATGTCATCCAAATAGATCATAATAAAGTCCATGTTGAAAAACTGTTGGAGCATTCGTGAGGCCAAATGGCATAATAACATATTCAAAATTCTCATACCTTGTGTGAAAAGTCGTCTTCGATTCATCATCTTCCTTTGTCTTGATAAGATTATAAGCACCCATGAGGATCCATCTTTTTTCTTGACAAATAGAATTGGAGCACTCGTTGGAGATTTTGAATGATATATGAATCCCTTAGCAAGATACTCATCAATATATGTCCTGAGCTCTACTAATTCATCTTGTGATAGCTTATAGATGGGGCAAAAGGAGGTTGAGCTCCTTCTTGTAAATCTATTGCACAATCATAAGGTCAGTGTTCTGGTAGCATATGTGCATTTTTTTTGCAAACATATCTTTGAACTCTGCATATTGAGCTTTTGCTTTTATTCTTTGGCTTCTCCATTGAATTGCATAAATAAAAAAGAATGGATTCTTCTTTGCTTGACGTATGAACACCTTTGCCCCAATGTATATTGGTTGAGAATTCTTTCTTTTATTATTTTGCACTAGCCTTGGTTTAATCTTTCTAGACCTTCAATTAATATCGAGATTATGTAATTCTAGCTAGGGTAGCATGATGACAATGGGACTATTTGGGCAATGGATGATATTGAAGGCTATATCTCATACAACACTCCCTAGGGTAACTTTTATGGGTTGAATCTCATTCCTCAAGCAAGAGGTTGACCATCAATTACTTCTGCACATACTGGCTTTCCTTTCCTTAAGCTGTATACCATATTGCTATGCAAATTTCTCATCCATGAAGCATGCTATGGCTCTAGTGTCTAAGAAAGCTTGTTCGTCTATGTGTTTTTCCTCTAGGTGAATCTTTATTTGTAACATAAAGTTGAACGTTGGATATGCAGATAGAAGGAGACCTTCTTTTAGGTTTCTTAAAGCCTTGTCTAGCCGCATGGTCTCCATTGAGGCTATTTGTAGACATCTCCTGGTAGTGATGGAGTAGTAGCATTATGAATTCTCATTCTTTGTTAGGACAATATGTAGCTATGTGTCTTGATTGGCCACAATACATGCATAATCTGCTAAATATGCCGCCTTTGTTTTTCTTGAGTTGTCAATGGCTTGAACCGCGTCATATAATTTGCATATGCTGTGCCTTAAATACTTGGTCTTCTTGGGCGGTTGGGTCTTCAAAAGTCTTCATCATGCTTAAATTCAAAGCGGCTCCTTGACATCTTTATTGTTTTCTCTTAAACAGGTGGTTGCCACATTCAATTGCTTGAGAGAGAAATTCACTAAGTGTATGTACCTTTGGCATAGTGAGCAAAAGATCTTTAACATCATCTTTCAATCCCCAATAGAATTGACTAATAAAATACTTCTCATGCAATGTTAAATTGCATGTGAGTTGTTGAAATTCTGATGCATATATTGAGGTGGTTGTTGATCCTTGGTGTAGATTTCTAATCTTTGCAGCTACTCTTACTTTGTTTACTTCTTCAAATGTGGTAGAGAACTCTTGTATAAAGGCCTCAAAATTATATAGCAATGGGGATTCTTTCTCAAGCAAGGGGGCAAACCAAGAGAGAGTGTACCTGAGAGAAGAGTTTTTACGAGGGTGATTTGAGAAGCATGATTTAGGTAACGATTTGGTTGTATATGTATAAACAATCGTACCTGCTGGAGGAAATCTCTGAATTTTGGCCTTGTGCCATCAAATTTCTCTGGAAGATTGACCTTTGGTCCTTTCCTATGTTGATCATGAAGGTTGCCAGTAAGTTGATGGACCTCTGGCTTGATGTAAGCTTGTCTCTTGAGTTTCTTGAAGTTGTCATTGTGGGTCTCGCACAACTAAGCCTAAAGCTTGTCGTTTCTTTGCTTGTAGCTTTGCATTACTTTCTTGAAGCGCTTGGATTTGCTGTTGGATGCTTTGTAAAGAAGCAACAATATCTTCCATCGTGGACTCCATCACGACTAGGTAAGGTTGTGGTAGGAGAGTTTCGCCAAATTGTTATGCGCACAGCAAGTGCTCTTCAAGAGCAAGGAGATTGTTCTCACAACTTACAAGAGAAGAACTTCAAAGAGAAATTGAACTGAAAATTGATTGTGAGATAACTCAATTACAAGAGAACTCGATTAGAAGAGAATGCTCACAAGAGTGTGGCTTGATTACAAGACTAAGACTAGAACAAGACAAGAATTGGAAGGACTTACTATGCAAGACGGTCACAATTGGTGTCGGCAAGATTGAAGGGCTTGTAGCCCATGACCCCTATTTACACTATAGCCTAGGGAGGTTAAGGGAAATACGCCATTACAAGAGGATGCCACATGGTATGACATGCATGTCTACACATTTCATGAAAGGTATATTGACACATGGCACGTTGACATGAGTGATGATATAAGTGATGATGCAAATATCTTCTAAAATATTCTAGAATCTTTTAAAATCTTCTAGAAAGTTCATAGAATCAGGGGCTCTTCCAACTTGTATACGAACCAATGGCTGTCCTTGCTTGAGTGTCCGTTACAACAAGTGGCAATCATAGCATACATGAGGCTGCTCATGCATGATGAATATGGAACCTTGGCTATTTCAGTTTTCTTCTCATCTGATTTGGGACAATCATCAGCACTAAGTCTTACACATGGGTACAATGGAGTGCTAATCGCCTTCCTCCCCCTCCATATTTAAACGCTACAATACTTTGTTGGCATAATCCTTTTGGGATAGATAGAGCAATCTCTTTGTTCTATCTGTGACTATATGCATACCAAGAATGTTATTTGTATGTCCCAAATCCTTTATTTCAAAGGTTTTCATTAATCTTTTTTTTAGGGTATTGATCTTGTATTTTTTATTCTTGGCTATCAACATATCATTCACATAAAGTATTAACACTATCAAGTTGCTATCTTTAGCCTTTCTAGTGTATCAACAATGGTTTGTTCCACTTCTTTTGTAGCCATGAGATTGTATAAAAGCATCAAACTCATTGTACCATTCTTGTGGGGCCTGCTTTAATCCATAAAGACTCTTTTTTAGCTTGTAGACAAGCTTTTCTTTGCTATGTTTCACAAAACCCTTTGGTTGTTGCATGTAGATCTCATCATGAAGGCCACATGTAGAAATGCCGTCTTGACATTCAATTGTAGAAGGTCCATGTCATCCTTAGCCACCAAGGAAAGCACGGTGTGAAGAGTAGTGGATTTTACCACAGGTGAAAAGGTCTCATCAAAGTCCATATCTTTTTCTTGCTTGAAACCTCTGGTACTAACCTGACCTTATACTTTGTTTTAGCATCCCCTTGTAGCCTTCAATTTATAGATTCACTTAGATGGCAAAGCATGTTTACCCTGTGGCAAAGGAACTAACTCCTATTTCTAATTCTTCATAATGGAATCCATTTTTGATTGCACAACTAGCTTTCACTAAAGCTTATTGCCATGCTCTACGAGCTTGATGTTAGGACCATTGGACACGCTCTTATCATTTCAAAATTTTCGACATACATGAAATCCACGACTAGCTTGTTAGACTTCAAGCTCTACTTAGCTGTCTTTGGTGTGAATGGTCCTATAGTGACCTTAGGTTGTAGTACTCCTTTTTTGGTTATGACTGACTAATAATGCAGATGTGCGTGAGAGCTCTTTGTTCTGCACTGTTGTTGGCTCCAACCATGCTCACACTTTCATCATGGTATCAGAGCGTGGTTCTCCCAGAGAGCAAGCATAACCAGGAGCTTATGGACTGCAGTCAATGGCAATCTCAAGTAAGTGGTATGTAGTTGAGATATCTTCTCATCAGTGCCTGTGAGACATTCAAGGGAGTCCACAGAGTTGAGTGTTGACTAGTTAGGAATCAACCAGAGCGTGTGCTACTGGTACTTTAGATCTGTGCTAGCATGGACAACGATGTGAGGAGCCATGACGACGATATCTGCACATGAGATAGTCTGTGGACAGGTAGCCTTCAGTCTGGCCGTCACATTATCTATGAACAGCAACGTCAACGTGGAGTGAGCAGCCATGTCAGCGTGGAGTAAGCAGCCATGTCAGTGTGGAGTGAGCATCGAGATCAGCATGGACAGTACTGTGGACTTAGAGATTGCGTTTTCTCCGTGACTGACAGCGTGGACAGCATCTGAAGATTGCGCCTGCTGTCCTAGTTGATAATGTCTGAAGAATGCGCTTATTTCTCTTGGTTGATAGCATGATCAGTAACTGAGCTATTGTGATACTTGAATGCATCACTGCAAGGTGTCACTCTTGTGTTGAGGATTCCTGATGAAGAGGAGTTAATGGCTGAAGATAAAGCACTTGTCTATGCTTGTTGAAGTCAGAGTCAAGCAAGGGCAAATCTGTGGTTCTTGGGCTGGTTTGTCATGGATCACTTCTGAACTAGAGCTGAATCTGACTGGAATATGAATGGTACTATGCCGCCTTGGGAGCATAAGGCACTGGTTCATGGAGTTCTTTGGCATGAGATTGAGAGTCCATGTTTATTAATGGAATGCTAAGTCAGTGATCAGGCTGTGAGCTGTAACAACATACTTGCTTGGAGTTTATGAATCATCCTGAGGGCTGAATACGTTCTGAGAATACACCGTTTGCATCCTGGAGGCAGTACTTGTGTTGTCTCCAATGTATGGGCAGCACTACTGTCAATAAATCAAGATTCTCTTTGTCTACAATGGGAATATGTGTCAATAGTTGGTTGGCATGATTGCAAGCCTGTTAGAGCTTAATGGCTACAATTCAAGAGAGTGACATGATCAGAATCTGAAAGGTCCATCCATATTCAGTAATTAATGCAAAAGGAATAGAACTTGGAAGCTGAGCACAAATGTTTGTCAGAGATCATAGCCTGTCTTGGAGGGCAGTTCCAGCAGCAGTCGGACCAGCAGCAGTCGGACCAGCAGCAGCAGTCGGACTGCCACGTGGCAGTCCGACTGTCTGCAGCCGACTTATTCAGGCTGCGCCCTATTTTCTGGCGCCCCAGTTCGTGGCAGGTTTCGGCTATAAATACCCGATGTTTCCAGCAGTCTGGTCACTCTTCTCTGTCGCAGATTACAGACCGGTGCCATGCAGATTTCTGTCTCTGTTCACAGATTTCAGACAGCAAACAGTGCAGACTGCAGCAGACTTCGAGGTGGACAGCAGGTCGCATCGTCGAGGTGGAGACACGCAGTCCAGTGCACTGCGCCCGTGTATATCTTTGTATTCAGCATTCTTTATACAGCAGATCTTCATTGTCCACTATCTCTTTCTCTCCCTTCTCTCTCTGCGTTCTCTCACTCTCAGTCCTACGCTTCCGCACCGCTGCACTCTGACATGGTATCAGAGCAGTGTTTGAGGGCTGACTGAGCGCAGAATCAACCTGAAGAGGAGTTTCCATCGCGACACAAATTTGCGTTTTTTGCGTTTAAGGGCAGACAGGTGGGCTGCGCCTTGGAACAAGGCTGAAACGAGTGTGGGCGCACAGGAAAGGAGTACAGGTGGTGGATTTGCTGCTGTTTACTGCTGTTTGACGCGGAGAAAGTTTGAGTTTTCAACCTAAAAGTGCAGGTTTTGCTTTTTCATCGCCTCCGGCGGGTGAAGAAGCTTCGGGACGCGGAAGAGCCTTAGCAGGCTGAGTTTACCCAGTCAGAGGGGGCTGCTTTTGCGTTTGAGAAGGCATTGCAGGTGAAGATGTCTACAGAGATGGACTTGGAGTTCCAGGCGATTATGGACCGGAAGGTGCCTGTCCTACCGGCTCTTCCTACAGATCAGAAGCTTGACGGCGACAACTACCGCATTTGGCGCGTTATGATGTTGGCCATCCTTGAGTCCTATGATTTGGCGGAGTTGTTACAGGAGGATATTGACCGGCCTTCGGTAAGAGATGAGTCTAAACTCTCTTCCGATGCTCGTGCGGAGTTGGCCAGGGCCCAGTCTCATTGGGACAAACTGAATGCCAGGATTCGATCCTTTCTCTTTCTATCATGCACTACAGCCGTGATCGCTCCATCGAGTACTTGACGGTGGCTCGTGAGATATGGCTGGAGCTTGATCAAATGTACAATCGGATGACCCTGATGAAGAGGGTTTCTTTGGGGGTACAGATGCGGACCTTGTCCGTCAATAAGTCTTCTTCGCTAAGGGAACACATTAACAAGCTAAGGCAGCTACAGATGCAGGTTCAGAATGCGGGGAAGCCGATTTCCTCCGAAGACATGGCGATCACACTATTGTCCCAGTTGCCGCCACGATTCGGTACATTTTACTCTGCCCTTATTGCTTCGGGGCGAGAGTCTACTCTTCGGTGGGAAGAGTTGGTTCCTATGGTCTTGGACCAAGAGGAACAGTTGAAGGGACAGAATGCTTCCAAGTCGGAGGCGTTGACAGGTCAAGCCTCTCAGAAGAAGGGGAAGGACCAAAAGAAGAAGAAGGGGGATAACAAGTCCAAGAAGGACAAGGAGAAGGACAAGGACAAAGACTCCACATGTCATATTTGTGGAAAGACTGGCCATTGGAAGAAGGATTGCCCTGACAAAGACTCAAAGGACACCAAGAAGAAGGAAACCAAGGATTCTGGAGCAGTAGCTGCACCCTCATCAGTTGCATTTCTACATCTAGTTGTCATTGAGGACGCTTCACCGAATGCTTCTGATGCTGCGATGGCGGCTCCCCAAGCTCGAGAGTGGATTGTTGATAGTGGTGCCTCACGGCACATGACTCCTTCATCAGATGGTGTTGCCCAGCTGCGACCTTCGCGTGGGCAGGTTCTCATTGGAGACAGCTCTTCAGTTTCTATTGCAGGTCGGGGTAAGATGCAGCTTATTCCGGATGGACGAGGTGGCACCCATACCTCAGAGGTTTTGCATGTACCAGGATTAGGGTACCATCTCCTTTCCGTCCATAAGATTTGCTCCCTTGGTCTTTTGGTGGAGTTTGATAGTTCTACAGTGCGAGTCCTTGATCGTGAATCGAGGAAGGTTCTATCATCTGGATATGAGGAGAACGGCATTTACAAACTGAAGTCTTCCATTGCCCTCTCTACTCTTCTTCTTACCTCACAGTCACAGTCAGAGTTATGGCATGCTAGGTTTGGTCACCTGAACTATGACTATCTTCGGAGGGCGTCACGTGGACAGCTTGTTCGCGGGTTGCCGGATATAGTGGTGAGCCAGCAGCCATGTGTCTCCTGCATGTGGGGGAAGCATCATAGAGATGCCATTCCCCACACCGCTTCGCGGCGGTCTACTTCACCGATGGAGTTAGTATCTACGGATCTATGTGGCCCTATGAGGAATGAGTCCCTGCGTGGGGTGCTGATCGTGGATGACTATAGCAGGATGACATGGGCCTATTTTTTGGCACTAAAGTCAGAAGCCTTCTCGCACTTCAAGGATTGGCTTCTCTTTGAGGAGAACCGATCAGGCCGGAAGTTGAAGACCTTGCGATCCGACAAGGGAGGTGAATTTGTGTCTAATGAATTTGCTCGGTTTTGTGCAGATAGAGGAATTCACCAGGAGTTTGCCAATACCAATACTCCTCAAGAAAATGGTATTCTAGAACGGAAGAACCGCAGTGTGATCGAGATGGCGCGCACCATGATGGAGCACCGACAGACCCCCCAGGTTCTGTGGGCCGAGGCTGTGGCTACTGCAGTCCATATTCTTAATTGATCCCCTACTTCGGCCGTGGAAGGGATGACTCCATTTGAGGCTTATTTTGGGACGAAGCCAGATGTTTCTTACTTTCGGGTCTTTGGGTGTGATGCTTATGTTCACATTCCCAAGGCTCACCGTGATAAATTTGAAGCGGTTTCCCGCAAACAGGTATTTGTTGGCTACAGCTCCCAGTCCCAAGGCTACTGACTGTATGATCCCGTCAAGCGGGATGTGTACACTAGCCGTGATGTGCGGTTTGTGGAGGTCCCGGCTTCTTCAACGGGTGATGAGTATCCCGTTCTTGGAGATCCAGGGGAGAGTTGGGCTCCTTCTGCAGTTCCACTGGAGCCTGTGCCTTTTGATTATGATTCTGTTTCTGACACAGAGTCTACGGTTCCATCGGACTCTTCTGCGGAATTACCACCGATGGACATTCCAGAGTCTTCTGCTGATGGAGAACGACGAGGGGAGGTTCGGCCTCCTCCTCGCTGGGCCCGTGACATACTCCGTGATTCAGGGATCGAGGGGGTTCCTGAGGAGTGGGGACCGCAGGATGGTCCGCGGCGGTCACGGAGGCACCAAGCGCATTCTTCGGAGCTTGTTTGCTCCAATTATTGTTTGATGTCCCGTGTTATGCAGGATCGAGAGCCCACCTCCGTGAAGGAGGCTTTACAGTCCGCCCCATGGAAGAAAGCTATGGAAGCTGAGTTGGAGGCTATTGAGAGGAATGGCACTTGGTCACTTGTGCCACGCCCCCCGAAGAAGAAGGTGATTGGAGTCAAGTGGGTCTTCAAGACCAAATATCTCAGTGATGGTACTTTGGATAAGCACAAGGCTTGCCTTGTTGCTAAGGGTTTTGCCCAGCACCCAGGGATTGACTGTCATGACACCTTTGCCCCCACAGCTCGTATGGCAACCATTAGAGCTGTTCTTGCTTTGGCTGGCCATAGGAGATGGCCTGTTTATCAGCTGGATGTGAAGTCGGCCTTCCTGAATGGTGATTTGCAGGAGGAGATCTACGTTGAGCAGCCTCCTGGCTTTGGTTCTTCAGATGGGAAAGTCTACAGGTTGAAGAAGGCCTTGTATGGCCTCAAGCAGGCCCCGCGAGCTTGGAACGAGAAGATTGATTCGTTCCTCCAGTCTCAGTTGGGATATCGGCGGTCCAAGGCCGATCCGCAGCTGTATGTTCACACTTCCGAGGATGGTTGTGTGCTGTTTGTATTATATGTTGATGATTTGATTGTCACAGGTGATGATGCACAGCAGGTCTAGGAGACAAAGTCAGCTTTACATCGGACGTTCGAGATGACGGATTTGGGGCTACTTCATTTCTTTCTAGGCCATGAGATTTATCAGTCTCAGAGGGGGATCTTTCTCTCCCAACAGAGATATGTACAGGAGCTCTTGGTGTCTTTTGAGATGGAAGATTGTCGGGCCCTCTCTACTCCTATGGATCCGAATTGGAAGGCCACTTCCCATTCAGCTTCTCCTTTGGCGGATGCGTCCCGCTATCGACAGTTGATAGGGTCCTTGATTTGGCTTCTCAACACCAGGGTTGATCTATGTTTTGCTGTTGGGCTCTTGGCAGGGTTCATGAGTGAACCTAAGACGGTGCATTGGCAGGCTGCTCAGAGGATACTTCGGTATCTGAGGGGGACGTCTGATTTGGGGATTCATTACCCCGCAGGGACAGATGGGTCAGATCTTGTACTTGCAGGTTGGAGCGACTCGGATTGGGTCGGTGACGTGGACCACAGGCGGTCTACAACAGGTTACTGCTTTACTTTGGGTGCAGGTGTTATTTCATGGAGTAGCAAGAAGCAGCCCACAGTAGCCCTTTCGTCTACTGAGGCGGAGTATCGGGCCGCGTCTTCCACCACATGCGAGGTTGTGTGGCTTTGGAGATTGTTGGAGGAGCTTGGGTGCCCCCAGACTCGTCCTACATTGCTGCGATGTGACAATGAGAATTGCATTGCCTTGGCGAGGAACCCTGTTTTTCATGCCCGGACGAAGCACATTGAGATTCAGTACCACTTCATCCGAGAAAAGCTTCTGGATGAGACCATCACTGTGGAGTATTTCAAGACGGAGGACAATCTTGCGGATTTGTTTACGAAGGCGCTTCCTCAGGCTCTAATTCGGCAACATTCCAGATCCCTCAGGCTTCTGCCCTGTCCAGGCTCTGAGAGGGGGTGTCAGAGATCATAGCCTGTCTTGGAGGGCAGTTCCAGCAGCAGTCGGACCAGCAGCAGCAGTCGGACCAGCAGCAGTCGGACTGCCACGTGGCAGTCCGACTGTCTGCAGCCGACTTATTCAGGCTGCGCCCTATTTTCTGGCGCCCCAGTTCGTGGCAGGTTTCGGCTATAAATACCCGATGTTTCCAGCAGTCTGGTCACTCTTCTCTGTCGCAGATTACAGACCGGTGCCGTGCAGATTTCTATCTCTGTTCACAGATTTCAGATAGCAGACAGTGCAGACTGCAGCAGACTTCGAGGTGGACAGCAGGTCGCATCGTCGAGGTGGAGACACGCAGTCCAGCGCACTGCGCCCGTGTATATCTTTGTATTCAGCATTCTTTATACAGCAGATCTTCATTGTCCACTGTCTCTTTCTCTCCCTTCTCTCTCTGCGTTCTCTCACTCTCAGTCCTACGCTTCCACACCGCTGCACTCTGACAATGTTGACTTTGAACTTGTCATGCAACTTATGTGTTGAACATTCGGGCAAACAAATTGAAGGAATAGTGCATGTCATATGCTGCAAGGAAGTCTGGACATGTTTTTTTACTGAAAATAGCTCGCTGCAGCATGCCTTGATGCTCATACATGTGTGAATGCTGCTATATGATTATGCCTATGCGAATTTTATGCTTGCTGTAATTACTGTTAAATCAGGTTATTATCCAAGAAGGAAGGCTGGTTTCAGCTATCCACATGGTTATCTCAATTTGACTTTGTTGTCCATCAGCTAGGTGCTGGCTACCAGCCTTGCTCCAGCCATTGGTGGCAGTACTTAGCCCTCACCACGGCATGTGTTTACTACTGGCCAACTATGCCTCACCTATCAAGCGGCAGTTTTCAGGCTTCATCTTCTGCCTACGAGTGATCTACTACCTACGTTTGCTTCAGCTAAGCATCCACAATCTGTGTTTGCACTTCGGCTGCTATCGCCAACCCGTCAAGTCATCTTCTTCAGCTGTGTTTTCAGATTACAGCAGTCACCCACATCACTTTGGCATCCAATCATTAGGTTGTTGGGCTCTCAACTTACAATTTGGGTTCAAATCTCCCATTTGTTCTCATTTTTTGCATTCTATATGCCAAATGGGCTGCTTTAGTTTTTTTTCTTACATGAATGCGAGAAGCTTGTGTTACTATGATGATCACAATGCTTAAGTGTTGATGCTTAACTAAGAGTATACATGTTGGAACATGTTTAGACAAGTTTGGAAGCTTAGATAATGTGTATATTGCAGTGAATTTACTGCTGAAAACAGGACTGAAACTGTCCTAAACATACAGTGAATAGAATAATTATTTTGACCAAAGTGTTGCTGAAAATTGTCATTACATTGGAAGGCTCAAACCGAACAGTCAACAAGTCTTGGTTTGCAGGGAGACAGACAGAGTTTGCAAATGGCAAATGCTGACAGAACGGACAACATTACCCAGATTGTGGGGGAAAAGCTTGACAGCAACAATTATGCCATATGGAAGTTCCGCATGGAGAACTTCTTGATAGGGAAAGGCTATTGGGAGCTAGTGACTGGAGTGGAGGCTAAGCCTAAGCTGCCTACAGGTGACAGGCATCCGACACAAGACCAGCTGCGAGCTCATCGAGCATGGACGAAGAGAGCACGCAAGGTTTTGCATTGGCTGTCCCTATGTATATCGGATGCCATGGTAATGTAGATAATGAATTGCAGCTCTCCTAAGGATGCGTGGGACATTTTGATCAGGTACTATGGCACCACTACAAGTGCTTGGAAGATACAGTTAAAGTAGAAATTTAACCACATGGGGAGAAAGGATAGGTCCATACAGGACTATGTGACAGAGATCAAGACCATTGCGGATGTACTTAGGTTGAAGATGAAGATATGGCTGCTATGACTTTGAATGGCTTGGGTCCATAGTAAAAGTCTTTTGATACTTCTGTGTCTGTGCGGGTTGAAATGCTGGATTTCAATGAGCTGGTTGCATTGCTTATCCATGAGGAGGTTAAACTTGGCTTGGGTACAGGCTCTAGTCGTACAAAAAGCAAGGATGCTGTCTTTTATTCCAATCAACGGGGCCGTGGCAGCCGTGGTAGAGGCTATGGTTCTGGCAGAAGAGGCCAACAAAATGCATTCTATGGCAATAATAACCAGCAGGGATCAAATGCAAGAGAAAGTGGAAACTTCAGAGGCAGGGGGAGATCTATATTGCAAAGGATTGCTGGAAGAAGCAGGGAAATCACAAGGGCAAACAACATGGACACTTTGCTTCATCCAGTCAGACAGGTGATGCTTCAGGAGATAGACTGTTTTCCATGCAGTATGTGAAAGACATGGTTGCTGAAAAATCCATTGAAGATGCAGTATGGTACATTGATTCAAGGGCATTGAATCACATGACCCCTCACCCTAAACCCAAATAACTAAGATAGATGATACAGGTGTGTCGACGACCCCTTTCTTGGTGGGCAGAATGATCCTAATCCACATGCACTTACACTCTCTCTTCATTCCCTCCAAAAAAATCCCATACAACTAACGTATTAATGTACAATCATACTAACTAATTAATTAGTATTATTATTACAATACATTGATAGATATGAAATGATTAGTAGTAATTCACTGACATGGTGGCTGAGAAAAATGGCTATGGATGCACTGGTGATGACATGCAGTATAGCATTGAGCATAAAGGCAAAGTGCCTCTTGCAATTTATGATGGCAAGAAAAAACACTTACATGATGTATTGCATGTTCCATCGATTACGAAGAACTTACTGTATGTAGGCCAGATGACCGAGTAGAACTTGTAGGTTAGGTTCAATAAGCATGGGTGCTTTATTGAAGAATTTGAAAACGGATGCAAGTTGATTGCTCGCAGTCACAGGAATGGCAGGATGTTTACTCTTGATGCCACTTTGCCAGAGCTGAATTCAGCTATGTTTGCCCATGGAAATTTGGCATAAGAGAGTGGGGTGTGTTAACTCGCAGAGGCTGCAAATGATGCAGAAAAAACAGCTTATTATAGGTCTACCCAAGTTTGCATATTTTGACATTGGTCATGTTTGCAGTGCTTGCCAGTTTGGAAAACAATCTAGGTTGCCATTTGTCAAGCATGTAAGGTAGAGCACACGTCCGTTGCAGTTAGTGCACTCTAATGTCTGGGGGCTAGCCCATAATGCATCTATGGGAGGCTCTAGATACTATGTGACATTTATTGATGATTACAGTCGCTATACTTGGGTATATATATTGAAGGCAAAAGATGAAGTGTTGGCTGTTTTTCAGCAGTTTAAGAAGCAGGTAGAGAAAGAGTTTGACTGCTATATCTCTTGTTTGAGATCAGACAGCGGTGGTGAGTATGTGTCAAATGCTTTTGACAGGTTTTTGACTGAAAATGGGATACGCAGGCAGCTTACTTGCAGTTATACTCCAGAGAAGAATGGAGTGGCTGAACGTAAGAACAGAGTGTTGATGGAAGCTGCTCGTGCGATGATGAATGAGAAGAGTATGCCATTGTATTATTGGGCAGAGGTTGTTATGACAGCTATGTACATTCTTAACAGGATTCCCATTGAAGGTATTCATGATGTGACGTCTTTTTAGAGACTGTATGGCTACAAGCCGGATGTAAATCACATGAAGATATTTGGTTGCATAGCTTATGTGCATATCCCTAATGAGAAGAGGAAGAAGTTGGATCCTAAAGCACATAAGTGTGTCTTTCTTGGATATTCACAAGAGAAGAAGGCATACAAATGCTATGATCCCTCTACTCGGGAGATACTAGTAAGCAGAGACGTTATCTTTGATGAGATGGCATCATGGTATGCATCACCTACTGCAGTGCCATCTGATATGTCTTCTACACAGGTGTCTACAGTTGATTTGTAGCAGAGTATTGCATTGTCAGGTTCTACAGTGACAGATGGCTCTTCTCCTGTGTCTCCTTGGACGGGTAGATTGAGGAGGACTGTAACACCATTCATTGACGGTATTATGTCAGTGAGGGGGAGATATGATGTAATGGACAGCAAAGGGAAGGAAAAAGTCTTTGAGGACGCATCAAGTTTGATGACACCTAGTATTATGACTTCAGGCTATGACTCTGCTGGCAGTTTAGACAGTGCGCTTGGCATTGCGACTGTCTATACGCCTGGCACGAGGCACGGCAAGTACATTTTGCCTCATGAGAGAGGGGAATTGAGTAGTGCACCACAACTGAGACGCTCGCAGAGAGTCAGGTATCTTGTTGACAGGTTGACTTACAGTGGTTACTCTGCGAAGCACTATGCTTATATGACAAAGGTGATGGAAATTAAAGAACCAGGTACTTATGCTGAAGCAGTGGAAGATGAGCATTGGTACACGGCTATGGATGAGAAAATTGATGCCTTGGCTAAAAATGCAACATGGAACCTTGTGCCACTGCCTACAAGGAAAAAGACCATTGGCTGCAAATGGGTCTATAAGATCAAATGCAAGTTAGATGGTAGTGTTGAAAGGTACAAAGCCAGACTAGTTGCTAAGGGGTATGCTCAACAGTACGGACTTGATTATGAGGAAACATTCAGTCCTGTTGCCAAGATGGCAACCATATGCACATTGATTGCATTGGTTGCTACTAAAGGCTGGAAATTGCAGCAGATGGATGTTAAGAATGCCTTTCTTAACGGTGACTTGGCAGAGGATGTCTACATGGATCAGCCCGAAGGGTATGTTCACCATGATTTTCAGCATTATGTGTGCAAGTTGAAAAAAGCATTGTATGGGTTGAAGCAGGCTTGGAGAGCCTGGTATGCAAGGATTAGTAACTACTTGCAAAGCTTGGGATTTACTGTTGGCAAGATTGATCACAGCCTATTTACGAAAAAGACCAACAGTGGCTTGGTAGTGTTGGTCGTATATATTGATGATTTGATAATTATTGGGGATGATGACTTGGGTAGATAACATGTTATGGAAATGTTGAAATCAGAATTTGACATGAAAGACTTAGGTGATTTTGAAGTATTTCTTGGGCATTGAGGTAGTGAAAGTTGAAAATGGTTTATGGCTAATGCAAAAGCACTATGCCATGGAATAGCTAAAGAAGTATGGTATGGTTGAATGTAAACCATTGGATACACCTCTTGAGCAGAATGTAAAGCTAGACATGAGCACTGGAGCTGAAATTGAGGATGTGACTATGTACAGACAGATGGTCGGAAGTCTGATCTACTTGACCATCACTAGGCCTGACTTGAGCTATGCTGTAGGGCTCATAAGCAAGTTCATGCAGAAGCCCAGAAAGCCGCATTTGGATGCTGTTAGGCGTATTATGAGATATGTTAAGTCCACTGTAGATTATGGGCTGTTCTATGTGAGAGATAAGCCCTTGAAACTAGTTGGATACACAGATGCAGATTGGGCAGGATGCTCATATGACCGTAGATCTACAAGCGGCTATGGTTTTGGCTTGGGAAGTGGAATGATCAGCTGGAGCAGCAAGAAACAACCTACAGTTGCTTTGTCGAGTACTGAGGCTGAATATAGGGGTGCTGCATCGGCAGCATGTGAGATTGCATGGTTGCTCAAGCTTATGGCTGATTTGGACATACAGGAGGATGCTCCAGTGACTTTGCTATGTGACAATCTTAGTAGTGTACTCCTGGCTACGAATCCAGTATACCATGCTAGGACTAAACACATTGAGGTACACTACCACTTTATCAGAGAGATGGTTCTTGCAGGGAGAGTTGATAAAATGCATGTGAAGACTGATGAACAGGTTGCAGATATCTTTACCAAGACTTTGGGTAAAGATAAGTTCAGTGTTTTTAGACAGCTGCTTGGTGTACAGATGCTGTCTTGAGCTTGAGGGGGAGTGCTAGACTTCAAGCTCTACTCAGCTGTCTTTGGTGTGAATGGTCCTATAGTGACCTTAGGTTGTGGTACTCCTTTTTTGGTTGGCTGACTAATAATGCAGATGTGTGTGAGAGCTCTTTGCTCTGTACTGTTGTTGGCTCCAACCATGCTCACACTTTCATCATAGCTCTCACCTAGTCTACTCACATGGTATATCCATATGAACGATAGGAAAATGCACTTACCTTTACTTAACTTGTTGTAGTTTACTTATTGGCTTGCTGTGTTCTGGATCCAAGTGCATGCTTCTTCAGCTTTAATCTCGCTTCCTTGTTGCCACGATCGAGAGAAGATACCCTCAATGAGCTCAAGCAGATGAACGGAAGAAAAAGGCATCTCATTCCATGTCCCTTGCCGTCTTGCATTCTCTACTCATACTCTCTCACTCACAAAGGCATTCACCATGATGGGATAGAGAAGAAGATAGCATGCAAAGAGTTTCACACTTCATGTCCCTCAATCTCTCACAAGTTCTCACACTCCCTCTCCTTCACTCTCATTGACGGTGGTTGTTATTGTATATCTTTGTGTGATTTAGCTTTAACTTTTGCTAAAGACTTTGTTTTACATTCCAACTAGAGATCATTTAAGTGTTGATCAACGATATTCCTTGCTTTGATGTCTTCTAGTAGGCATTTTGGTGCTTTGGCTGGGATGGTAGTGGCCTTATTATAAGTGAAGAAGTGATGGAACACCTCTTGGTCACCTTGTTTTACAACATAGGAGAATTTGTTGGATTTGGTGTTTGGGTGGTAATTTCTGATAGAGCTGAACATGCCATAAAGTAAGCGTTGGTATCTATAGCCCAGATATAGTAAGCTAAGCCACATTTGGCTATCAATTCTCAAGTGGTCTAGTGTGTGTTGACCAAGCCTTCCAGATTGGTTAGGAGTAGGAAATGTAGCGGTTCTACTTTCCACATGCTTGCATGTAGATCAAAATGTTGTCTTTGTTGAATGGTGAATACTAGTTTTTCCTCATTGAGGGGTTTGTGATTAGTATAGGGTGAGGAATGGGTAACATTGGAGCGGTGGGGCTTGCTAGATTGCCAAGAATTAATGCTCATTATAATTTTCTGCAAAGAAAAAAAAAACAATTCACTTATTGCTTTTTACGTGATTAACCTTTTTACCACAAAAAGAGATTGTGGGTTGGTTAGGGTTTCCTTGATGGTCAATTCCCTTGCAAGGAGGAGTTGGACATAGGAGAATAGCTTGAAGCTCTCCCTCTCTGGAAAAAACAATACAAGCTTCCAAGCTTGTGGACTTGGGTTCATTGTGTGCAGAGTTTTTTGAGTTGTTTTTTAGTCAATGGTCTCAGTTTTATTAGTATGTATATCAAGAATGGTTTTATTTATTTATAATAGGAGCTTTCAAGATCCACTAGTTGTAAAAATCCTAGTTATATACGAGCTTGACGAGGGTATCCAAGTCAGTTGGTTGAACCATAAGGATGTACAAATAGGACGTAAGGTTGTTGAGCAATGAGGGTCCATTAAAGTGATTGGTGATGCGAAGCTCCTCTTTGGTCAGCCAACGATGGGTGATGGAGCAATTCTTTGGGTGCGTTGAGGTTGCATGCCTCAAGGATAGATCGTAAGGATGTTGAATCGCAGTAGGTTGGCCATCACTTAGCAAATTGATTGAATGACACTGCTTAGCCAAGGTAAAAAGGCGACTACCTTTAGTGACCATTTCGAGGCATTGTTGGTACCAACTTCATATGAAGCGATTGGAGGAGGTACACTATTGTTTAAGTTCTTCTACCTTGAAGGGGTCTTGAAGTCTTGTAGTGGATACATGGATGGGAAGAATGCAGCATTTTTGTAGTTGATGTTTAAATAGTTTACAAGAGAGTTACTTGTGGATAGGAATGCTCTTATGAAATAGGTGCTTGTGCTCTTTCCATGTGGGGTGCCAATGGGATGCGAGCACGGTCATATCAATGTCAACTAGACCTAGATCTATCATAGTGAAAAGCTTTGTGATTGTAGCAAAGGTAGAGTCTAGCTATCAGAAACATTTGGTTAGTGTGCAGTGGGTTTGTTGGGCCAATTCTTTTGCCATTTCATAGATGGAGTGGTAGTGCTAGCTCTTCTTTAGATGGCCAAGGGAAAGTGGATTGTGATCGCTGGCTCTAAAGAGAGGTGCACTGAGCTCACGTGTGGCGGGTGGAGCAGCTGATTGTGGATCAACCAGAGGTTCTTCGTGAGATGTGTGGGTGTTGGCTAAGCTCATGGTTTCTTGTGTCATAGATGTCTCAATGAGGATTGATGTGGTCTCTATAGTCTACTTGGGTCAATAAACCATGATGGGACTCGTGCCTTTCTTTGTATTGGTGGTGGTGGAAGGTCTATGCAACATCTGGTGTAATGGACTCTGCGGCCTTGATGATGAGGTGGGTTTAGTAGGGTCAACTTGCAACTTTTCCTGAGTTGTAGCAGCCGTATGGGGCTGCTCTTGTTGTGATTTTTGATTATGAGTATGTGTGTGGGCTGTCAAGGCTAAGGCTCTTGACAATTCGATTGCATTGGCGTGGTTTACTAAGGAAGCCAAAGGTATATACAGCCTTGATAATACCCTTAGGCACATAGGAGGCTTTGGGATCCCAATAGGCTGTCGTTTGTGGCCTTGAGAACCCAATAGTTGTGTGCTCGTCTAGGACTGCTGTCTTGTGAGGTTTGGATTTTGCATGAGAATTGGATTGGAACTTTTGGTGGATTTGAAGTGGTTGAGCATTGATGCTCACAAGCTGTTGATTTTGAGATTGCGCGGTTAGCAACTACATAATGAGGGCCATATTGGTTTATGGAAGTGGGTTGTTGGGGAGATGTGGTAGAAGTATTGGTTGGGGTGGGGTGTAGAGTTAGTCTCCTAGGGCTAAAGGCTGAGATGACCCTTGCACTTGGAAATTTTAAGTGAATGTGCTTGTCAATGTAGTTGAGATGACAGTCCGTGATGAATTTGAATGAGCGGCCCAACAAGATTTTGGTTCCAACCCCTTCTCTACTTGTAATGACATAGAAGGCGACTGGAATGGTTTCAGTTTTTATTGTCAATTGTACTGTACACTTGCCCAACGATGAATAAGATTGGTCTTCATAGGGTTGTGGTTTTGGGTTAGTGGGCTGTGGTATTGATTGACCTAATTCTTGCCAATAAATATGGAAGGGTGTTGTAATCAGCACCTTCATTGATAAGTGCATCGGTAGTGATATCTTTGGTGGCAGTCACCAAGATATGGAGGTAAGCGTGTGGAATAAAGATGTCATCCTTCGATCCTAGGTTACTTGGTAGTTGCTCTAACATTGAAGGTTGTGGGAAGAAGACTAATTGAGGGCTGATGAGTGAGTTGTGTGTGTTGCTCCATTTGTCCATACCAAGTTTGCTCAATCACCATGTTGGATCACATGGGAACATTGGGTTCCTTCATGGGTGACTCATGCAAGTAATGTCCTAGAGAGTAGTAGTGTTTAATGCGACTTTCATAGAAGGGATAGATGCTTTGTTTGTCCAAGGTTTCTAACTCAACATTGCTTGTCCTGCTAATGGTATAGACATGGTACGATCCAAGGCCTCAAGACTTAAGTTCCTGTTATCTTTCTCAAAAGATTATTGCTTAACGTATTTATCAAACCAGGCCTTCTGTCAAGCTTTCTCGACAAGCAGGGTGTGAGTTGCAAGTAACCATGTTTTAGTCAAGCGTTCTAGTTTTGTAAGGCATTTGGTCCAAGCTTTTGTGCCTTCCCAACATTTCCATATTGCGATAGGCTTGGTATGAGGAACTTGACTGCCATAACTGCATCAGTTCCGTAAGTCAACCTGAAGGGTGTTTGACTTGTTGCTGTTTTATAGGTTGTGCGATAAGCCAAAGTACAGCCATGAGCTTATTATCCCAGTCTGATCAAGAGACTAAGATAGTTTTCGTCAAAATGTTAACCAAGATTTTATTAGTTACTTTTGCTTGGCCGATTGCTTGTGGATAGTAGGCACTAGACTTGTGGTGCAAGACTAGGAATATGAACAAAAGGTATTCAAAACATCATTTGGAAAATGAGTTCCTTGGTCGTTGACAATTTGATGGGGTAGCCAAAGCGTGAGATGACTTGCTCCCAAAAAAACTTAACCGTGGTTTTGGCATCATTCTTTCTTGTGGCCCTTGCCTCTGCCCATTTAGTCATGTAGTCAATTGTTACGATAACATAGCTTGCTTGTGAGTATTAAGCAGTGGGGCTGATGGGTTCTATAAAACCTATTCTCCACTTTTCGAAGGGTTGGCAATTGACTTTTGGGGAGAGCTCTATTTTGTTATTTTTGATTGGATGCTTAGTTCTTTGACATTCATTGTAGTGTTTGACGGAATGGGCCACGTTTTAAAAGAGAGTAGGCCACCACAATGAGAAAGTAGAACTTGCTATGATGTTTACGTCAAAGTTTCCTCTTGTAATTCCTTTGCGTGCTTCCTATAGCACTCTCTCGATTTCATGCTCACAAATGCATGTGCAAAGAAGACTGTCTTGCCCTAGTTAATAGAGTTGACCGGCAATGATCTAATAGGGTTGAGTCTTGAACAGGAGACAGTTGAGATACACCTTTTCAATGGGTCTCTTTGGTAGTCGGTTTTCCAATGTATGGACAATTCATCTGCCCAATGAGGTGGAAGGTCTGCCTTGAAGAGTTGAGATTCTTACTAAATATCGAACAAATGGGTGTCGGGGAGATTATGGTCAATCCCAATTGCTTCTTCACCATTGGTGATACAAGACATGTGATCAACAATAAAGTGTTGCTTTTTCTTGTGTATAGCCGTGAAGGAATTAAATTCTAGCAGAAGTAAAAGCCGTCTAGCAATACAGTCTGTAGCGCTAGGCTTGTTCACCAAATAGAGCAGTGGTTGATGGTCTATGAAAAACGTGAACAACGTAGCCAAGCAGTACTTGAAAACTTCTTGATGGCATACACAATCTCTAAAATCTTTCTTGTTCTATCATGGAGTAGTTCATTTCGGCTTCGGTGAGTTGTTTGTTAGCGAAGCTCATGGGGAAATCCATATTATGCTCATTGAGTTTAGCTCCAATTGTGATTTTGGATGCATCAATATGTATGTGTATGTATGCGGAAAGTGATTGTCCAATTTAGGGCTTGTAAAATTGGGGTAGTCATGAGAGCCTTTTTCAAGGCTTTGTATGAAGCTTGGCATCCGTCCATTCCCAAACAATTAACAGCTTATAAGATGTCGTGCTATGAAAGTGGAGTTCAACACAAAGCTGCGGTAGTAGCTAGAATGTTGGAGAATACATTGGATGCCTTTGTTGTGGGTGGGTGGTAGGAGATCCATGATTACCTTGATCTTAGTTGTATCTATTACAATGCCATTTTGAGATACCACATGGCCCAAAATGATGCCATGTTTAACCCACAATTGGCACTTCAAAGTGTTTAAAGAGGCGTATTACTTTGGAGACATAGTCTCATATGCTCCCCTTCTATTATTGCTCAATGTCCATTAAGTGGATGATGAGGTTGTTGTTATGCTAAGAAATGCACTTAGCCACTTAAATAGCCCCAAAACATGCTTATTTTAGGCTTATTTTAGCCAAAACCCTTAAATGGGGAGCGGATCGAGAAAGTTAAGTGGGAGAGGATCTAGAACCCTAATTTTCTATAAATTGGTAGCCAGCCCTCCACTCTTTTACAATCTCGTTTTTGCAGGTTTGAGGTGTTACCAGCTTGCTGCCCACATCCCAGTCACGAAGGACATCTCAGCCCTTGCTGTCCATCACTGTTTCCTACAGTTTGGCGCCTGTTTCCAGCCCTCCACACGCTGATTGTTGCTGTTTTTGCCTGGCGACTGACTGCTGTTCATCTGCACTGTTGTTGTACAGCTTGCCACGCTAGCAAACTGCTGCGTTTGCAGACTCTAGCTGCCGCCCTGACAGTTTTCTCTCTCCTGTCTACAGTCGCTGCAGTCTTTCTCTCTCCTACAGGCTGTCCTGCCTGCGTTTTCAGTATTTCTCTCTCCTGGAGGCTCCGTTTTTAGTCTTTCTCTCTTTGCAGGCTGTCCTGCTTGCGTTTTTAGTCTTTCTCTCTCCTGCAGGCTCCGTTTTTAGTCTTTCTCTCTCCTCATTGCTGTCTGTATCAGATCCAGTTTCTCACTGCTGTGTTCGCTGGTGTTCAACATCCGGAGGCTGCCTTGCTGTGATTCGGGATCCGTTCGGAGTACGACACACTCTCCAGCTCATTACCCCTGCCCTGATCCTAGAGATACAGGAGTTCAAGGTTCAGTATTCATTCACTGCATAGTGTGTTTGCTGCATGAGCATCATATTATTAGTAGTCATATCATTTCATTTATTCACCGTGTTCATTGTCTCTGAGTTACTCTAACCCTAACCCTAAGTATGCCTGGTACTCTCTGAGAAACCTAGGCCTTTGATCTGAAAGCTCTTCGCAAGAAGAAAGAACAATAATAGGTTCAAATGACTTCGAACACATAAATACTGATTTAGTCTCTAGATCAGCCTATGCCGAGAACCGAGCGAGAGTGGGCCGATTAGCTTGCTCCACAAAGTTCCGACATGGTGGGAGAAACATTTGAGTACATTGAAGAAAAGATAGGCAAGCTGACCTTTGAGGAATATAAACTGATCATGGCCTATCGAAAAAAGAAGATTGAGGAGCTCGACCGAAGGATTGCTCTTCAAGAAAAGCTTTTAAATGAAGGTATGCATGGATTTCACTCTTTAGATGTTGCGTGTAAGTTTGATGATGTTGTAGGGCCGTCGAGACCTCCATCAGGGATGGGCCCCCCTCTTGGAGAGCAAGATCCGGATTATGTTCCATTTTTTCAGACTCTTCCATTCTCTCCGGTGCAAGGTACTTTTGATTCGTCTTTTGTGCCTTCTTCTTTTACCTCTTCTTTTACCTCGTCTGTTGACTACAGAAAAGGTCCTCTAGAGGACCAATTCTTGTATGTTAACACACGTCGCGAGGATTATAAGAAAAAGCCAGGTAACTCTTATTCTGTCCTTTCTTCTTTTCCGTCTACTTCACATAGTCAGAATGAATTTGGTATTCCTTTCACTTCATTACATGGTGTATCATCATCTTCACAGTTTTATTTTCAGTCTTTAAATGATAAAAATGAACAAAAAAAATTTGCACCTCATACACCTCACTTTCAAAACCCACCCATACCATCATATTCTTCCGCTGCTTCACCACTTCCATTTACACCATTTACATTTCCATTTCAGACACCTCATGTCGCACCGCACATTACACCGGGGGTTTATGGAAACATAGGCACATCCTTTAGGACCTTATCCTTTCCTCAGCTGGGTGGTGTTCCACCTACTTCATACACACTTTTGGGATCATTGCAGCCTGGGTATCCCACTTAGTCTCTTCTGAGTGTGGATCAATTGTCTCCACAAATTGCCTCCATGGCATTGCTTAGTGGACCTTTTGGTCATAATGTTGTGTCCCAGCCTTACTTTGGACAAGGCTACTATATCCCAGTGCCTCCACCTACATCGGTACCTTATGGAAACATTCATGTTCTAGTGCCTCCGCATCAATCGACACTCATACTTCAATTTTGTGGAAGGAATAGTTTCAAAGCCTACCATACCTACATTCTATGAATTTGAGTGTCAGCTGTTGCGTTACACACGATTGTTCGATTAGTTTCATATGAATTCCTCTTCAGAGGGGGCTCTTCTTGCTCATTCTCAGAAAGGGCAACAAGGGAAGGGCAAACCAAACCAAACCTCCACTCAAAATTGAAAATCAAACTCAAAAGCTAAATCAATCTGGGGATTCTCAGGGAAATTCCTAGTCACAACTCAAACCTGGGTGATAGAATGTATCTAGAAAGAATAGGTATTGTCAACATTGTCAAAAGGCTGGCCATTTTGACGAGGAGTGTCGATCAAAGGCACGAGGCACAACACCAAAACCTAAGTCTCAGACCCCTGCCTCTCAGTCAGGCAACCCCCAACAGGGGAGGCAGGGTGATAGCAAGGGGCAGTTTAAAGGTCAGACTCACACTGCCACCACACAGTCATCTCAATCGACAGCGTTCTCAACTCCAGAGGGCTTGTCTGACTGGTCTACAAAGGCCCATATCGTCTCCATAGAGACATCAGATGCGAGTCTCATCCACATCTGTGAGTTGCCTCCCGACGAGGTTATTGCAGAGGCCCACTCGACAGCCGAGCACTTCAGCTTTAGTTTGGATTGTGGACAGTGGAGCTACACATCACATGACTCCTATAGAGGACATTTTCCATTCCCAAGCCCCTGCAGTCGGGTGGGTCCATGTAGGAAACAACTCCTCGGTCAAGATTCAGGCTCAAGGGTGCGTTAGTTTTGCCCTGACAAGGGTCCAGATCTGGCTTCGCTGGACAATGTATATCATGTCCCTCAGCTTGGGGTGAACTTGTTATCTGTTCCGTAGCTTTGCCGGTTGGGGCGAGCAGTTTTCTTTACAATGACCATAGTCAAGGTCCTTGACTCTGTGACTGGTTTAGTGATTGCTCGCGGTGAGGCACAGCCTAATGGCCTATGCCACATGACACACTTTCTGACCAAGCCGACCACCGAAAGCTCTGTGTTCCATAGCTTCCAGGCCTTAGCCACATCTCGAGAGCCTACGCACAATGAGCGTCTTTGGCATTTTCGCTTAGGGCATCTTGGTTATGACTCACTTTATGAGTTGTCACACCGTGAGCTGGTTGAGGGCCTTGCACGCCTGAAGCTAGCTTGAGATGTCTATAAAGCATGTCAGCTCGGGAAGCAGCACCGTACCCCATTTCCTCAGCAGTCTACACATAGAGCTGAGGATCCTCTTAGATTGATTCACGTTGATCTTTGTGGGCCGACATTCACTACTGCTTTGAACGGCGCGCTGTACTTCTTTTTGATAGTGGATGATCATTCTCGATACATGTGGGTGTACTTCTTGAAGCATAAGTCAAATGCTTTCACATATTTTTTTGCTTGGGTGTTGCTGGTTCATAACCAGACTGGTCGTTGTGTTGGGTGCATGAGGAGTGATAGCGGTGGTGAGTTTATCTTCCACGAGTTTTTCAAGTTTCTACAGAAGCATGGCATTTCTCGCCAGCTCACCTCTACCAACTCCCCCTCTCAGAATGGAGTCATAGAGCGTAGGAACCACACAGTCATGGAAATAGCACGCTGTATGCTGTTCGCAGCAGAGCTTCTTGAGCGCCTTTGGGTCGAGGGTGTTAACACTTCGGTGTACATTCTCAACCGGTGCCCGACTGCGGCTCTTCCTCAGAAGGCCTCATATGAGGCATTTTTTGGCTCTCGGCCTGTTATTTCCCATTTCAGAGTCTTCAGGTGTCGCGCGTACACACACAGGCTTGATGACAAGATAGGAAAGCTTACTCCCCGAGCTCATCTCCTTATTTTTGTGGGATATTCCTCTGAAGCAAAAGCCTATCGTTTGTTCGATCCTCGGACAAACAAGGTGATCGTTAGGCGGGATGTCGTCTTTGACGAGAGGGATATTGTGCAATCTTCTGCACTGAATTTTGATCCGCTTCCTTCTTCCACATCATGAGAGATCATGTCTACTGAGCATGGTCTACTTCCCGCTCCTGACATTCCCACAGTTTCTTCACCTCCCAGGCCCCCTTCGCAAGACCTGTTACCTCGCTGGTAATAGTAGGCCATGCGGGATTCGGGGATCCTACCACCGGATTCCACTCTGGAGGGACCTAGAAGATTTGCCCGGCTTGCTCCTTAGGCATCATTTGCATCGTTGTTTACAGCTGATTACATAGCACATTCTGAGCCGAATACCGGGCAGGAGGCTCTTCAGCACCCTCAATGGCGAGAGGCCATGGAAAGAGAGCTAGAGAGTATTGACCGAAATGAGACTTGGACATTGGTGGATCGTCCGAGCCACAAGAAAGTCATCGGGACAAAGTGGATTTTTTGGACAAAGCTAAAAGCTGATGGGACTTTAGATAAGTACAAGGCTCGCCTTGTAGTGCAAGGGTTTCGACAGAAGCACGGCATTGATTATGAAGAGACCTTTGCTCCTACTGCACGGTTGACTTCCTTTCGGTTGCTACTCGCGCTCGCCGCTCACCACGGCTGGCCGATACATCAGATGGATGTCAAGAGTGCCTTCCTGAACGGATACTTGGAGGAGGAAGTCTACTGCACGGTTGACTTCCTTTCGGTTGCTACTCGCGCTCGCCGCTCACCACGGCTGGCCGATACATCAGATGGATGTCAAGAGTGCCTTCCTGAACGGATACTTGGAGGAGGAAGTCGATGTGGAGCAGCCACCAGGCTTTCCCTCAGGGAACCCTAGGGATACAGTATTTCACTTGTAGAAAGCTCTTTATGGACTGAAGGAAGCGTCGGGGTCTTGGTTCCATAGAATGGATGAGTTCTTACAGACTCATGGATACCATTCTACCCCTTATGACCCGAACTTATATGTTCGATCCACTCCAGAGGGAGTTAGCTATATCCTGCTATATATTGATGACTTACTCATCACAGGTTCAGATTCTGCTGCTATAGCGGAAATTAAGGCTAAGCTTAAAGCTACATTTGAAATGACAGACCTTGGTTTGTTGTCTTATTTTTTGGGGATGGAGATAGTTCGTTCTGGAGGATGTATTTTTGTGTCATAGCAGAAGTACGCACTTCAGCTTGTGAAACAATACACTTCAGATCAGACACGGCCAGTGGCCACGCCTATTGATCCTACCGTCCACTTGTCGAAGGATACATAGCATACTCAGTCAGTATTTCACAACACCTAGGATGTCACATTGGATTGCATGTCTTTGTGTGTTGCGTTATTTGCGGTGTACTTTTTCTTATGGTTTGACGTATGGTTCTGGTTTATGTTTGCAGGGGTACACTGATTCTGATTGGGCAGGAGATCCTGATACCCGGTGTTCCCATGGCGGCTACCTCTTTACCTTGGGCACGGCTCCCATTTCTTGGTCCAGTTGTAAGCAAGAGATGGTGGCGGCTTCCACGGCCAAGGCTGAGTACCGGGCTCTCTTCGATGGCACCACCGAGGCCATCTATCTAAGGAGTTTACCTCTCACATATTCAATACATGATTGGCACATACACTCACTTTTATCATCCTTAGGCACTTATCCTCGTCAGTGCGAGGGATTGGCTTGCTAGTTTTGTGAATAACTTGGGTTTAAAACTCTCTTTATCTTTTCCTATCTGTCATTTTATCGACCGTTGCCCCTATATTACTTATGTATTTTCAAAACACTTTTCGAAAAAAAAGAGAGACAGAAAAAAAAAACAAGTCCATTGTTGATTCCATCCGCCTTTGTAGGCCTTGGTAGGCCCTTGGGCAGCCGACGAGCACCCTTGGTCCGATGCCCTGATCTCTCTGGGGTGATCACTTGGGCTCTCTTCGTAAGATATCCATCGTCTCTGTAGTCTTAGTAGGCCACTGGGTAGTCGACGTGCACCTTTTGTCCGATGCCCTGGCTGCTTTGGGATGGGACGCCTTGGGATAAATCAAAATTTAGGTTGGCCTACTTTTCTCGCCCTATTTTGGGCCTGAGAGGGGGTGTTGTGCTAAGAAATGCACTTAGCCACTTAAACAGCCCCAAAACATGCTTATTTTAGGCTTATTTTAGCCAAAACCCTAAAACGGGGAGTGGATCGAGAAAGTTAAGTGGGAGAGGATCTAGAACCCTAATTTTCCATAAATTGGCAGCCAGCCCTCCACTCTTTTATAATCTCGTTTTTGCAGGTTTTAGGTGTTACCAGCTTGCTGCCCACACCCCGGTCACGGAGGATATCTCAGCCCTTGCTGTCCATCACTATTCCCTATAGTCTGGCGCCTGTTTTCAGCCCTCCACACGCTGATTGCTGCTGTTTCTGCTTGGCGACTGACTGTTGTTCATCTGCACTGCTGTCGTACAGCCTGCCACGCCAGCAAACTGCTGTGTTTGCAGGCTCTAGCTGCCGCCCTGACAAATTTCTCTCTGCTATCTGCAGTCGTTGGAGTCTTTCTCTCTCCTGCAGGTTGTCTTGCCTGCGTTTTCAGTCTTTCTCAAAAGCTGTCCTGCCTACGTTTTCAGTCTTTCTCTCTCTTGCAGGCTGTCCTGCCTGCGTTTTTAGTCTTTCTCTCTCCTGCAGGCTCCGTTTTTAGTCTCTCTCTCCTCTCACTGCTGTTTGCATCAGATCCAACTTCTCACTGTTGCGTTTGTTGGTGTTCGACATCTGGAGGTTGCCTTGTTGCGATTCGGGATCCATTCGGAGTACGACACACTCTCCAGCTCATTACCCGTGCCCTGATCCTAGAGATACAGGAGTTCGAGGTTCAGTATTCATTCACTGCATAGTGTATTTGTTGCATGAGCATCGTATTATTAGTAGTCATACCATTTCATTTAGTCACCGTGTTCATTGTCTCTGAGTTACTCTAACCCTAACCCTAACTGTGTTCTTTTTATCAGTCTGTGCTTTGTCGTATGGTTTCTGTTTATGTTTCTGTGTTAGGATATTTTTCTTTACAGTTGTCACGGTACTTGAGATCTTTGCAAAGCACTTGATAAAGAGATATTTGAGTAGGATAAATGAGGATTTCTTGGTGGCATCCAGCTTGGTGAACCAAATTCACCTTTCTCTCCAATGCACAGTTCAAAGCTTGCGCCTTTTTAGTGTCACCCGTAATGTTTCACCTTGTAGACTTGCTTGAACTATTCAACGAAGTTGTAAGGGTTATTCCTTGCTTGATATTTATCTAGTTGTTTTGCCACTGACAAAATCTTAGCTTGGTCTTTACTTCCAATTGTATTCCCCATTCCTGTTAGGAGAGATTGAGCAATATGTGTGTCTACTTCTAACATATTAGTGTGATCAAATAGGCGTTGTTGCACTAGATCTGACAATGAATCTTGTGAGGATCCTACGGCTTTGGCATTCAACAACATTCTTTGAATGCTAATTTTTACATGGTTGCAAGCTGTCGTTTAGTATAATTGTTGATGTTTAATAACTAGTTGAGGGTGTCAATTCCTAAGGGCCCTTCGAGTTCCATAAGTTTTTGTCCCATAGCTTTAGGGCTCATGGTTGAAATTTTAAAATCAATAGTCTATTGGCAGTAGCATGCAATTTATCCAAGGCTACACCCAAAGTTTTAGCTCTCTCCATTGTGCTCAGTACAATCCTTATGGTCTCTTGGTTGACTAATTGAATCACATGGTTAGGTATATTTTCTATATTAAGGGATCGGCTAGGTCTCGACTAGTTATGGATGTTGGAAGATCATGTACACTTCGCGGACACAAGTACCTATGTCGTGGCTGCAAGTTCTAGGCTTCCTTTAGTTGGCTCAGTTTTCTATGTTTGTGTTGCTCCTACTTGTTTTGTCAATTTGTTTGAATAACATTTTGAATATCCAAAAAGCAACAACTTCTTAACTTTTATGAATTCTTGGAGCATATGTGTGAACAAGCTTTCCAAACAATTTGTGATGGTGCTCTAGACTCACAACATTACATTGGTTAATTTGTTTATCCCTAAGTTTGAGTTTCAGAGTTTTTCAATTGTTTTTCTAATGCGTTCCCTTGTTTTGTGTTGTCTTGCTCTTTTTCAATGGCCATTGTGTTTTGTTTAGTTTTTCTCTTGGTTTGTATTGTTTAATTGGTTGATTCATTTGATTTCTTGGTTGAATGTGTGCACTAAATCTCAATGGATCTAGTGCTTGTGTGAATGTGCAATGTGCGAAGATTAAGAATACTTGTGCGCTCCAAGTGTGCTTATGGGATGTGTGTAAGATGATGTGAACAATGTGATTGGATGGTCAGTGTGTGCATGCACACATGCACTGGGCACTTCTGCATTTCGCACTTGTGTGTGTGTTTGATGAATCTAAGTGATTACGTGTAATGTCTTATATGTGACTATGACATGAAGATTCCCTAGGTTGGTCCAAGGTAGGTTGTACTAGGTGCGTAAAACTAGGTGTGGCATACTATGCATACACCGGGTATTGTGCGTTGTGCACTGTGTGCCAATCCATGTGCATGTGTGCGCCATGCATTGTGCATTGTGCACTAGGGTGATGGTGTAACGTGTCCACTAGTATCATCCAGGACACGTCTTAGCAGTCCATCGGAAAGGATGTCTAGAAAGCTCCGCCCGGCACTCCCATGGAATGTTACGGGATTTGCGATCTAGGGTTTTCCGCGTTTGCCACGTAGCGGAAGTATTCTGGCTGTTCCCACTTAGGATTGACCGGAATTAGGGTTTTCCTGATTGGTCATTTCCTAACAGCAACTAGCGTCGGACCCAAGCGAACTACTTTACGCAGAAACGCCAGGTCCGAAGCGGATTTACGCTGCACTTGGTTCAAGGAGAATGGGAAACAAGAGGGATGCAAAGCTCAACCTCTCTGCCATAAGGCATAGTCCCATTCCGTTCCCCTAAAACAACGTAAATCGGGTAAGACATAACTCTAGGTCAACGCTTTTGTTGTTCGTGTCCTTTGACGATCATTCCGCTGTTCTTCGAGATTTGAGAAAAGTTCCCGGCCAACCGAGACAACCCAACCGTAGGACGGACCCATGGCCCATCCTCCGCACTTTCCTCGGTTTGTTTTAGTTATGTAATTATCTAACACATTAATTGGACATGTAACAATCAGCTTCTTTAATTAATCCGTTAAGCACTGGTTCCTTCACATAATCTTATCACGTGACATAGAAAAACAATATCAGACAAGTTCTTTATTAACATATCATCATATTTATCTTTGAAATACAAGGAGTTCCGCCCGTAGGCTTGTCCATAATCCGCCCGAAGGCTATCCAGCAATCCACAGGGATCACTATTCCAAGTTTCCGCCCGTAGACTAGTATGCGGGCCTCGAGATCCAATCCCGAGTCACGTTAGCCTCTTGTGCAGGACCCGGAAGGCGAGGGATTTACGGCCAGAGCCCCCCCTAGCACCCAAGCGTCCTCTTGCTTCAAGTAGCGCTCAACGGAGAGACCTCTCGCGGCGGGTTCGGTCCATGTTCCCGGCGCGGTCAACAACCCCCTTGGATAGGGTTAGATAGACAGTCGGGGGTAACTGAAGCTACCTCTCCCTTCAGGCCTTCAACCTGAAGTATAGATATTCATTTAAATTGCAATTAATAAATCAAACAGTGCTCTAAAATCTCTAGCAAGCACAAACATTTCCATTGATCGATCTTGTTGTTGGCAAACTGCTAAGGAAGGAATCTTTCCTTTTGAATGCATCTAGCACTCGATCCGGGGTGCCTTGCAACTTGGCAAGACCCTTTATATTCTCGGTTAGGGCGTACCCTATTAACCCAACATGGTCAACCCTAAAGTTCATTGGATACTTTAGTTTCCGGTTTTTAACCTTCCTTACTTAGAATGATATCAAAGAATACATCCTTTTGCAAGATAACTTGCGTAAGGATCCGCCATCCTTGTTGAGGGTATTTAACCTTTCTTCTTGTGAATCAATCACAAGACCATATGACTTCGTACTTGCTGCTCAAGTCCTGCATCGTACTATGCGATGAAACAATCCGTTTCAGTTTCTTTAAGCCGACGTTTGTCAGACCTAGGGTTTCCTAGCTTTAATTATTTCCTTTACGTTTACGATTTACTGACCCTACAATCAGGGAATGTGGGCAAGTATTTAAGGTATAAACGTTTCTTGGATTTTAAATCATTCCCAATGAATATTTCGCAGCATAGGTATTTCTAGTTTATATTAATTTGGTTAACTTTTAGAAGGTAATATCGAGATCACCTCCGCACGATTTGTTATCTATGTGTCAATTGATTTTTCAATCCTAAACTTTATTGATTTGAGGTTAGGTAAATTCAATTAATCTTCCTTTTTCCTTGCAAACAAAACTCATGCCAAATAAACAATCTTTTCCTTGCTAAGTTATGCAGTTAGCAATGATAACTTCCTAGAGTTTAAGCAACGTAAGAAACCTTTCATGATTCGCACCTTCCATGATGACTCGTTATAAAAAGAATAGGGGTTAATAGTGCAAGATGTAGTTTTATATATTCCAGACTTAATCGAAGTATACTACTTTAGTGGGTAAATAATCTTGCTCATAATTCGTTTCAATACATAATGCTATTTGAAGGAAAACTATGTTTATACTTTATTTATTTTGCATGTTCAATTAAACTAAATTCCTTCGTCGTAAATAACTAGGACAAAATATATCTTATCCCTAACAATTCATCTTGTACGATTGAATTAAAACCGATATAAAATTAAGAAGGAAAAACTTGGGTTTGGGGTGAGATATCCACATGGATATCGGGAGATGACCCTCCCGCAGCTACTCCTTGGACTTTCTTAGGAGGCATCGCAGCTGTAGTCCTTCGAATGTGGAAGTAGCTTTACACTCTTTTTTAGAATTCGACCGTCGCTCCCTTGCACGTCAATACTCTTCTTCACTTTTCCGAGCAGGGGAGAAATCAAGTCCCAAGGGCATTTTGGGAAGGCAAGGAACAGTTAAGGGTTTATCCACGAGAAGGGGTAATAATACCTTTAAGGTCTTAGTTTCTTTTGGAAAAAAAGGTTTACAAAGCCTAAAGAAAAGGCCCTATAGGGTATATACATGGGAAAAAAAGGGTGTGTGGGTGTGGTTCCAGAAGGCGTAAGAAGAGGCCTTGGGAAAACTTTGGACATGGGAGTGAAAAGGACTTTAGGGGTTTTAAAACCCAGGGGGGGAAAAGACAAAGGGCAACACAATGGGCGAAGGGATCATAAGGGGGATGAAGAGGGCTTAGGGGGATTTAGAAACCCCGGGGGGAAAAATATTGAAAGGGAATACAAGGGGGTGAAAGGGGCTTAGTGCACGGGGGGAAAAAAGGGTGTGTAAAAAGGGGACACGAGGGGGTGAAAAAGGGGTTTTAAAAAAAAGCACAAGAAGGGGGGTTATAGGTTAAACACGGGGGGGTTAAGGTGGATTTGAACTAGGGGAAAGGGGGCTAAGAAGGCCCTTAAAAAGGATTTAAACCGGGAGGGGGGAAAGGTTAATAAAGAGTATAGGAAGGGGGGCTTAGATCCCTCCCCTTAGAAGCTTCCAAGAAGCTTCCTGGAAGCTTATGTAAGAGGATTTATCACACGTGGAGGAGAGAGAGGATGATTCTGACGGGGGATTTCTGGCGGGCAGGGCCATGGCGGAACTTCAGCGGCGCTCCTCCCTCATGGCGTGGCACAGAGCGGCGTGGCTCAACTCTCTCCCTCTCACGGCCTGATGGCGTCGATCCTCCTCCCTCCACGATGGTCTACGATAGCCTTACAACACTCCTTGCTTCTCCACTACTTCAGCTCTATCTCCTCCCTCTGGCAGCGACGTCCTCTCTGGTTAAATAGGGGAGGGGAGGGGAGATCCTCCCTCTCCATCGTGCCAATATGCATGGCACTCACACTCCCGCGAGCTCCCACCGAGGAGCTTCCCCATAGTTTCTATTTCCTTCCCCTTCCAGCACGACTGTCGGCTGGGGGGGGGAGGGGGAATTAAAAAAATTTGCATTATCCTCAAGAAATTGCCATATCGATATCTCCCCCTTCCTATAAGGGTAATTCACGTGAAAAAAAAAAGAAATTTGGAATGTTACATTCACTCCCCCTTAGAGGAATTGAGATGTCCTCATCTCGAGATAAATTGGGGATATTGATGGTTGAGAGTGCCTTCATCTACCCAAGTGGCATCCTCTTCGGGATAATCTCTCCACTGGACAAGGCATTCTCTCAAGGTTCTGGATCTTAATTGTCTCTCCCTAACATCTAAGATCCTATGAGGCCTTAGTTCAAGGACTCCTTGACTAGGCATTACAATTTGTTGGTCATCAAGTACATGGTTAGGATTAGCTACATATTTCTTCAATAGGCTGATATGGAATACATTGTGAACCTTTAGGTTCTCAGGAAGTTGCAATTTATAAGCATTAGGTCCTAGGCTTTTGAGGATTTTGTATGGTCCACAATACCTTGGACTTAGTTTCTTGAAATCTCCTAAGGATAGAGAACTCTTTTTAGGGCGTACGCGAATGAAGACCATGTCTCCTTCTTCGAAGCCCCTTTCTTGACGCTTCAAATCTGCGTATGCCTTCTGTCTATCCTCAGCCGCTTGTATGTCCTGTTTTATTGATTTAATTTGGTCATCCATGTCTTCCAACATTTGTCTTGAAGCTTCAACCCTTAAGGTTGGATCAGAAAAGTTTAGGGGACTTCAACAGTCATGACCATACAATGCTTGGAAAGGAGTCATCTGAATGCTCTGCTGATAAGAAGCATTGTATGCAAATTCTACCAAAGGCAAGTATTGAATCCACCTCTTCGGCTCTTGACAGCAGTATGCCCTAAGCATATCCTCGATGACTTGATTTACTCGCTCTGTTTGGCCATCCGTTTGGGGATGGTAGGCGGTGCTAAAACAGAGTTGAGACCCAATAGCTTCAAAGATAGCTCTCCAGAAGTGTGATGTGAAGAGAGAATCACGATCACTAATGATTCTTTTGGGTAAACCATGTAGCTTAAATATCTCCTTGATAAACAATCTTGCAATGTCTGAGGCTTTATAGCTTGTCTTTACTGGAATAAGGTGTGCAACCTTAGTAAGCATGTCAACCACAACCATGATGGAGTTGTATACTCCCTGGACTTGGGGTAGGCCTACAACAAAATCCATACTGATGAATTCCCATTTCATATGGGGAATGTCAAGCGGTTGCAGTTTCCCTGGCATCATGACATGTTCGGCTTTGATATGTTGGCAAGACAAACACTCAGTGACATATTTGAGAACGTCACCTTTGAGCCTCTCCCAATGGTAGCTGTTCCTAACTGCATTAAGAGTCTTAGCATAGCCAGGATGTCCTGCGAAAGGGGAATCATAAGCTTCCCACATTATCTTCTGCTTAAGTGAGTGGCTTGCTGGTATACACAGCCTTGTTCTGTAGTAGACAAGTCCATTATCAATGGAAAATTCCTGATACTTAGCTTGCAATTTTTGATTCTGATCCTTGATAGAGATATCCTTTAGCATTGATTGGTAGACCAAATCATGGCATGCTTCCTCTCTAGCTAACTCAAGTATAGGGTTGTTTGGCATAGATACTTTTGTAGCTAGAGATCTGGCCGTTGATGGATTCTGCAAGATTAGGGAATTTAGGAATGCCTTGCGACTAAGTGCATCGGCAACTACATTCTCTTTCCCTGGTCGGTACTTGATTTCAAAGTCATATTCCTCCAACACTTCAATCCACCGACGTTGCCTCATGTTGAGCTCGTTCTGGGTAAAGATCCATTTGAGACTCTTATGGTCGGTTACTAGAGTAAACTTGCTACCCAACAGGTAGTGTCTCCAGAGCTTTAGAGCATGGATGACAGCTAGCAATTCCAGATCATGTGTAGCATAATTCCTTTCATGACTCTTCAATTTCCTTGAAGAGTACGCTACTGGATGACCTTCCTGCATAAGTACACACCCTAAGGCAAGAATGCTAGCATCAGTTACTACCTCGAACTCCTTATTGAGGTCTGGAAGTTTTAGAATAGGTGCTGATACCAAACTTTGCTTCAATCTGTCGAAGCTATTTTGTTCAGGAGTTGACCATGCAATGGAAGTTTGCTTCTTCAGTAAATCCGTCAGAGGTGCTGCAATCAAAGCATAGTTTTTGATGAAGACCCTATACCATCCTGTCAATCCAAGAAAGCTACGTATCTCTTTGACGGATACTGGTGTTGGCCACTCAAGCACATCTCTGACCTTGGCTGGGTCTACTGATATTCCTTCTGATGATACTATGAATCCCAGATATTCAATCTGACGCTTGAAGAATGCACACTTCTTCATTTTTGCATACAGCTTATGTGACCTCATTGTCTGAAGGACAATCCGAAGTTGAGGTTCATGATATTCTTCCTGTTTAGAGTAGACTAAAGTGTCATCGAAGAAGACAAGCACGAAATCATCAAGATATGGCCTAAAGATATCCTGCATTAACCTATTGAAGGTGGCAGGTGCATTCGTAAGCCCGAATGACATAACCAAGAACTCAAAGTGCCCATATCTTGTATTGAAGGCCGTCTTTGGGATATCTTCTTCCTTGATCCTTATCTGATGGTAACCTGACCTGAGATCAATCTTGGAGAAGATCTTCGCACCCTGAAGACGATCAAGAAGCTCATCTATTCTAGGAATAGGATACTTGTTCTTGACTGTTGATCGATTCAGCCCTCGGTAATCAACATATAATCTAAGTGTCCCATCTTTCTTTTTCTGGAATAGTACTGGAGCTCCCCATGGTGAATTGCTAGGCCGGATGTAGCCCTGATCTAACAGTTGCTTGAGTTGTTCTTTCAGCTCAATTGCTTCTGGTATGGACATTCTGTAAGGTCTCTTTGCAATTGGCGCAGCTCCAGGTACTAACCTAATCTCATGATCCACTTCTCTTTGAGGCGGAAGTTCAGTCAACTCTTCAGGGAATACGTCCACGTATTTCTTTAGCCAAGAAGGTCCTTCATGAGACTCTTGCTTTTGATCTAATTTGTTGAGTTTGATCAAGTAAACAGGTAATCCTTTTCTGACTCCTTTTATGATCCGAGATACTTTGGCCAATTGGATTCTTGGCACTCCTGCCTCACCTTGAGTTGTGACCACATTGAAGTAGCTTTGGGCTCATATTGATCTATGGAAGCTTGGGACATCATGCATCTTCAGTGTCAGTGAAATTCTTGATTCCCTTTCCAATAATTGGAGTTGTTCATTACCATCCTTCAAGTTCTTCATCAAATAGAAGAAGATTATTCCTTCATCAACCATTCTTGAAGCATGGAGCAATAATGGAGTCCATATGAAGCTGGGAGCTTATGCTACATTGAAGCATGCTGAAATTGGGATTTCTGTGGATCTTTATAAGCTCAAGACAATCCATCATTGTGTGGGGAATCTACATCAACTACATTCTTCATTTACAAGCATAAAAGGTATTTTCGATCATCTTTGATCTCTCCCTTCTGAATCCAATTGCTGAGCTAATCCAATTGATGAAAGAGGGATTAAAATGATTCAGAATTCCAATCATTTTTTTAAATGCAGTTCATGAACAATCCATTTAGCTACCCTAGTGATTAATTACTGATTGATCACTTATATTCATTGAAAATAATCAATTCCAATGCCTCCGATTCTCACCTATTCTTCTCTAACCCTGACATTGAACTATTTGCCTCTTGTTTCATTGCCATGAATGAAAATTTTGCCCAATGGTAAGTGAAATAAAAGTTGTAAAGCAGTGAGTCACTACTGCAGGTATTCCTTACCGAATCCCACTTCATTTTCAGTCCAACTTCTTCCAAACTTTTGCATATCATGAAATGACAATCAAATCCTTTCCAATACATGCATTTCATGTTGTCTTCTTAATCTAGCATTGATCTGCCATGTCTATATCCACGAGGAAAAGTGGATGCCGGGCGAGTTGGTAGGACAAAAGAGAGGTGACCCTCCCCTACTGACAAGGACCTTGAAGGGGAGCACAAACCGGCTTGAGAGGGAAATTTGCACACCCCTCGAGTCTCAGATCCCATGCATTTAAAGTTTAGGTGTAGGTATCATTTCAAAGGCACAAGAATTCAGCCTTCAGCATGATGTATTTGGCATGGGGTACATGATGTAAAGGCAAATATATGGCAATATAATGCAATGCAATTGGCAAATTGGGACAGAGTTATGCTGAGCAAGATGTATGCCTCTTGTGGCATTTGAAACTTGGGTCAGCAATAAAGAGTTGGAACAGGGATTTCAAGCAAGGTTTCATTGATTGGATCCTTATTTTGCAGCTTATAGTGGGTTTATTCAATCCTTTGTGTTACTTGCAGAGGTTATTCTTAGTGTTGGCAGATGTATGGAGTTCCTTTGCAGGTCTACATAGTTGGTACATGCATGAAATTGATGGTATAAGTCATTAAATGACCAGAACAGAGCATTCACAGGTTGCAGGAAATTCTAGACAGCTACAATAAATTGCTTACAAAATTTTCTGTACTCAACCATTTTCAATAGTTGATAGCTCATTTGAAAGGGGACATCCTAAGTTTTATATAGAGCCAAGAAGTTGGTCATTTGGATCATTAGAGCTCAAGATATTTGAGTTTTTCTTCTACTAAACACCTAGGACAGGACGTCACCTATGGCTAAAAATAAAAGAAAGGAACCCATTATGGATACCATCAGTGAAGGTGTAAGGGATTATCAGTTGGATAAAGAGCGTGAAGCTTCACAAGAGGCTATTTACCTTGAGAACCATGATAATGAGGAGCTAGAGATAAGTTCAACACATGCTGTAGTAAACAAACAAGTGAATGGGGTTGGCACTACTCATGTCTCTATTGATTCTAATAGTTTTCAACAACTCTCCAATGACATAAAGGATATGAAATCGGGCATTGATAACCTTGTGGCTCTCTTGAGTGGGAGGATATTACCTACAGCTATTCCAAATGCTCCAAGTCTTCCCATTGTCCAAGAGTAGTCAAAGTTCACAACTCCCAAGGTTGTTGGGCACTTTGAAGTTGGAGAACCATCAAGAGCTCAGCCCTCTCATTTTCAGCCTCAATCTCAGCCTCTTTATCAACCCAAGACTACACTAGTCCTCATGGATAGGATTTGGAAGATAAAAATCATGCTAACTCAAGGCTTGATGATGACACACAGGATGCCATTCTTTTTACGAGTCTTTTTATGGACAGCCATCTACTATCCCTAAATCTACACATGAAGAGAAAGCTGAAGAACAAAGGTCTTATCATGGTCAAGCAAGTGGAGGTAATAATTCTTATAGGCAGCACCCTTACAATGGACATGGTCATGTAAATTCAGTTCCAAAATCTTATGGACAGCAACATCATGTCAATAATAATCATGTATATAATCAGCCCTCTAAACAAGGCCCTCATTCAAATCAGATTTGGCCTTATAAAATGAACGGACAGTAACCACCAATGAATGCCACAACAAATATACACTCTCCAATGTATGGACATCAAGTCCATGGACAGCCTCATGTTGTTGGCAACTCTTTCTCTCTGCTACAAGGACAATTTAATAAGCCAAATGGGTTTGCAAATATTCATGGACAACAACAACCATATGTTCATGGAACATCAAATAATGATGCTCAAAGACAAAATTCTTTTGGTCCAGACTTTTATGAACAGCAACACAATAATGGCCAATCTCATCAATATGAGCGGGAATACAAGGAGAACATAACCATTTCTAATTTCAAGGGTGAAAATCCATCCCCTATTGAATTAGAAGAATGGTTTGATAAGCTTGAGATGTATTTTTCTTTGTATCCTAGACCGGAGAATGCCAAGATAATTTGCAGCCCTACACTTGGAAGGATATGCACACACTTGGTGGCGGTACATGTCAAGGATGGGTAATGAAATTTTAACATGGGTTGCATTAAAGCGGGCAATGATCGAAGTTTTTGTCTCCTATTGAAAAAGAGAAGTTAGAGAAGAAGTGGTATGCTCTTGAGCAAAGGGGATTATCGGTTAGAGATTATTCTAACTAATTCCTTAACCTCTCCATGTATGTGGATGGAGTATCCGACAATGCCAAGCTGAATAAATATATATTTGGGCTTGAATCTTCTCTATCTTCGGAAGTGGGAGCTATGAAACCATCCTCTTTACAAGTTGCCATACAATTGGCTGAGAGGTATGGTAAAAAATATAAGAGTTTTCAGCAAAGAACAGGGCAATATTTTCAGCCAAACCAGTCCACTAGAACAATTGCAAATTATGGGCAAACAAAGACTGAATTTCAGCAAGGAGAGAAGCCAACAATACCTATAGCAAGATCCCTAAATTTCCTACTATTTATGGACCAAAACAAGGTAGTAGTTTCAGATTTAATGCTGAAAATAGATCAGATGGAAAGAGGACTGAAATAAGTGGCAAAAACTCAGCTTCTATGCAAGGAAAGCATGTGTCTAATGACAAGCTAAAGGACATGTATGCGAAAGGTCTATGTTTCAAATGTGGGGAGAAATGGTCTCCCGATCACAAGATAAAATGCAAAGCCAAGAATGTCAAAGTGAGCATGATCTTTGAAGAGGAATTGGATGTTGAGGCAAATAAAGGGCAATCTATCTCAGCTTGATTGCTTACCTACTCTTGAGGAGGCGCATGACCATCATGATGATTGCCATGAAGAATTCTATGACCCTATGGATGGTTTTTCATTCGACCGAGGTGGTCACTTCATGGATGATCCTTGGACAAATTTGGATTCATTGAAGCTTTGCTCTATCTCTCATGATGCATGGAATGGTTCCAAAGGGGACAATATATTACACCTTAAAGGCTACATTAATGGAAGAATTGCTCATATTCTTATTGATACCGGGAGTGCACATAGCTTTGTTAACACATGGTCTCTTAATGGCCTGAAGTTGTATACACAAGAAATGCCTTCATCATTAAGAATCCAAGTGGCAAATGGAACTTATGAGAGCAGTAATCAGATTTGTCCCAATGTTTCCATCACTTTATTATCATCTTGTATCACTCCGGTGAATCTTATTGCCTTGGAGATGGGTCCCATTGATGTCATACTTGGCTGAAAAGTATTGGCAGGTTTACCATGGATTTGAATAGGCTGCAAATGGAATCTCAATGGCATGGACAGCAAGTTAATCTTCGAGGGATTGAGAAGAAGCAGCTAGAGGTGATCAGCACCAAGAAGTTTAAGAGAGAGATCAATGCAAAGGCATGTATATTTACCTTTCTCTTGTCAAAGATTGATGAGGATCAACCCTCTACTCCAAAAGATATGGAATCCTTGTCTTTGCAAATTGTTGGAAGAGTATGATGATTTATTTTAGCCACCTACCTCTCTCTTCCAAAGCGTGAAGTGGATTACCCCATCGACTTGCTTCCAAATACTAAGCCTATCAATAAACCTCCATATCGCCTTTCAAAGGTGGAAAGAGAAGAAGTTGAGCGCCAAGTAAAGGAGCTACTGGAAATGGATCTTATACAACCAAGTTAATCTCCCTTTGCTTCTCCCGTTCTTCTAGTCGAGAAGAAGGATGGTTCATTTTGCATGTGCATAGATTATCGGGATTTGAACAAGGCCTCTATCAAAAATAGGTATCCAATACCAAGGATTGATGATCTCTTGGATGAATTGAAGGATGGCAAGGTCTTTTCAAAGATTGATTTGCGATTGGGATACCATCAAATACGCACGAAGGAGGGGGATGAATACAAGATTGCATTTAGAACCGAGAGGGGAATGTATCATTTCATGGTTATGCTCTTTGGTCTTTCAAACGCTCGAGCCACATTCCAAGCTTTAATGAACAAAATACTTCAGGCACTTTTGTTTAAGACAGTTTTGGTGTTCTTTGACGACATATTGATATATAGTAAGGACAAAGAGGAGCATTTACAGCATGTTAGAGAAACTTTTGACATATTGAGGAGTCACAAGTTGTTTGCTAAAGCAACCAAATGTACATTCATGGCCAAAGACGTAGAATACTTGGGACATATTGTTGGAGAAAATGGCATCAAGGTTGACCTAAAAAAGGTCCAATGTGTGAAAGATTGATATATAGTAAGGACAAAGAGAAGCATTTACAGCATGTTAGAGAAGTTTTTGACATATTGAGGAGTCACAAGTTGTTTGCTAAAGCAACGAAATGTACATTCATGGCTAAAGAAGTAGAATACTTGGGACATACTGTTGGAGAAAATGGCATCAAGGTTGACCGGTTGTTTGCTAAAACAACCAAATGTACATTCATGGCCAAAGAAGTAGAATACTTGGGACATATTGTTGGAGAAAATGGCATCAAGGTTGACCCGAAAAAGGTCCAATGTGTGAAAGATTGGCCTACTCCAACAAATACCACTTCATTGAGGGGATTTCTTGGTTTGTCTTCTTTTTACTGAAGATTTATCAAGAATTATGCTTATGTGGGTGCACCATTAACCGATCGGTTAAAGAAAGAAGCTTTCTTTTGGGATGAAATAGCCGACAAAAGCTTCAATGAGCTAAAGCAACTCCTCATTTCAGCACCCATAATGGTTTGTCCCGACTTTTCTAAGGTCTTTGTAATCTATGCGGATGCTAGTGGGAGAGGATTGGGGGTTGTTTTAGCCCAAGAACATGGTGTCATTGCATATGAGAGCAGAAAATTTGATGAAAAAGAGAGACAAATGCATGTATATGAGCAAGAGATGCTAGCTATATTACATGCAGTTTAAAAATGGCATCACTACCTCTATGGAAGTCACTTTAAAGTGAAAAGTGACCATAGGGTGTCGAAGTACTTCTTCTCACAGCCTGACTTGTTTCCTAAGCAAAGAAGGTGGTTGGCAACTCTTCAATCATATGATTTTGAGATAGCATACACGGCTGGAAAAGACAATGTAATGGTGGACGCGCTCTCTAGGATGTGGGCATGTAGTGTATCTACCGTCTCCACTATATATAAAGATCGGATAAATGACATATAAGAGGAATATACGATGGAGGAGCATGCTGCCACAATAATGCATAAATTACAGCAAGGGGTAAATGAAGAATATCCAAACTTCAAATGGCATAATTGACTTTTAGGTACAAAGAAAAAGTCTCTTTGATTCCTCGAAGCAATTTTAGGCTGAAAGTCCTTTAAGAAATGCATTCTTCGCCCTTGGCTGGTCATCTTGGTCTCTTTAAGACTTTTGACAAGGTGCACAAGAGTTTCTATTGGAAAGGCCTATGGCGGGATGTGAAGGAGTATGTTTCTCATTGCTTGGAAAGGATGAGAAGATAAAGGAAAGAAGAGAGATCAAGATAGAGTACAGCCAAACATAGTATAGAGTGCATTGATCAGGAGTTCATATTTGACTTCATTACGGGCCTCCCTACCACGAGGCATGGTTGGAATAGCATTTTTGTTGTGGTGGATAGACTTACCAAATCGGCCCATTTTATTCCAACCAAGACACAATTTTCAGCAAAGCAAGTGGCCGGTCAATTCATGGAAGGAGTGTTCAAGTTAGATGGTATGCCCTTGAGGATAGTGTCGGATAAAGACACTAGATTTATGGGAAATTTTTGAAAGGATTTGTTTACTTCCATGGGCACTACTCTTACTCCTAGTATGGCTTATCACTCTCAAACCGATGGTCAAACTGAAAGAGTTAACCGATGGGTGGAAGTATACTTAAGACACTATTGCCATGACACGCAATCATCTTGGGATAATTGGTTGCATCTTGCTGAATTCTACTAACAACCGCACATCATATGAGCATTGAGATGGCTCCTTTTGAAGCACTTTATGGATACAAGGTTCAAATTCCTTCAGCCATGTTTCATGAAGATGTGAATCCACAAGCGAAGGATGAGTTAGAAAGAATGGAGATGCTTATGAAGCAATGTAAAGAAAATATACGAAAGGCATAAGATGTCATGAAGTCCTATGCTGATGATAGGCGGAGGCACATGGAGTTTGATGTTGGAGATTGGGTATTCTTGAAGGTACCCAAGACTCATTATGCATCTCTTAAGGGTGGAAATAACAAGTTAGCTCACAGGTTTTATGGCCCATATTTGGTGTTGGAAAAGATTGGAAAGCTTGCATATAAGCTCCAGTTACCCTCAATGTAAAGAAAATATACGAAAGGCATAAGATGTCATGAAGTCCTATGCTGATGATAGGCGGAGGCACATGGAGTTTGATGTTGGAGATTGGGTATTCTTGAAGGTGCCCAAGACTCATTATGCATCTCTTAAGGGTGGAAATAACAGGTTAGCTCACAGATTTTATGGCCCATATTTGGTGTTGGAAAAGATTGGAGAGCTTGCATATAAGCTTCAATTATCCTCAACTACTCGCATACATGATGTTTTTCATGTATCACAATTGAAGAAGTATATTGGGCTAGATGTACAAGTTATTGAAGAGCTTCCACCACTTGATAAAGATAGACTGATTGTCTATGAACCTGGGAAGATTATTGGGATGCGTGAAAAGGTTCTTAGGAACCGAACTCTCACTGAATTCCTGATCAAATGGAAGGGGCCACCTATGGAAGAGTCCACTTGGCAATCTTCTTCTTATTTGGATGCTTTTCCATGGCTTTTGCAAGATGAATGATCATAGTCTGTGCAGGGACAGCTTGTTGTTTTAAAATACTGTTATTGATTAAATTGCCTTAATGACATCAAAAAGTGATCTTGATGGTATGGGATGATGCCTCAGGGTGTGTATTTCATTTCTACTCTTTAAACATTGAATTTGGACACTCCAATCAAAAGTTATGGCAATTCTTCTGATGCAGCCCTGTTTGGACAGCAAGCAGTCAATTCACTGTTTTAGGTTCATTATGATGTTTCTTCACACAAAGTGCTTCTATATACTTATGGATCTTCATCGACATAATTTGCTTCATTAAAGACTTGCCTACTATCTCATTATCTTCAGTTTTGAGGACAAAACATCTCTAGGAGGGGATGATTTGTAATGAAGCAAATTATCAAAATGAGAGTTGAAGCATATTCTAAGTATAAACTTTGTAAATACTTGAGCCAAGAGAAAAGAGGACTTAGGGTTTAGTATAAAAAGACAAGAAGTGCTAATGTAGCATCTTTTTGGATTATCACAGTTTTATCCTTCTTGTCTTTCATCTCCTTGTACTTGGATAGCAGCTCATGGCTACATTGTGCTATGGTAATGGAAGATGTTCCATGGCATGGCCATGTTTGTAATTCAGTTTGTTACATTTCTTGCTGTGTGTAGCTTAGATTAATTTGATTTCTTGTTCATTTCCATTGTTAGGTTAGTCCTTCTTTACATATGGGTGATAGTGCACCATGTGCTTGTGTGCTATGTTGTGTGTTGTTGATGTGAGAGTGCGTAGCGAAAGAAGAACACGAACACAGAGGAGAGGAGAGAGGAAGCAGAGAATGAAGGAAGAAAGTCTGCACTGACTGAGATGAATGCTGAATACACTGGAATGGACAGAACAGTCCCTGCACGCAGCCCGGAGCGTCAGTGAGGGAACCAGGACAGACTGGAAGCAGAGGCAGCACCAATGCCGGAGACGGAGACGGAGGAAGCAGTGCTGTACCTGCAGAGAATGAATGCTGGACTGACTGGGGGGGCTGCTATAAATAGCCCCCAGCCAGCAAACTGGCCGACCAGCTAAACTGGCCGACCTGGCCAGATCTGGCCGACTATGGCCAGATCTGGTCCGACTAACCAGAACTGGTCCGACTGACCAGAACTGGTCCGACTGCCCAAAATAATGGGCAGTCAGCCCAGAAACAGCCCAGATTGGGCTGTAAAATGCCCAAGACTGCATGCTGACTAAAGCAGCCTAAAAAAACACACTGACAGAGCTCCTCTGTCTCTTGTCAGACTCTGACAGGAGCTCACAACCAGGAGATGACAGACTGAAACTGAATAAGAGCAGGCTAACACCCCCTCTCAACTCCTGGGAGTGTCTGAAGACCCAAGAACCGCATGTGATGAAGCAAAGAAGCCTGAGGCAACGGCTTCGTAAAGAGATCAGCTGCATTGGCCGCAGTAGGACAATAGACCACCACCAGCTCCGAATCCACGATCCGCTCTCGAACATAGTGATACTGAACCTCAATGTGCTTCGTACGAGCATGAAACACCGGGTTCTTGGCCAGAGCAAGAGCACTCTGATTATCCACGTGCAGCTCCGTAGGTCCGGTCTGGGAAAAGCCAATCTCCGCGAGTAAGCGACGGAGCCAAACTGCCTCCATAGCGGTCGAACATAGGGCCCGATACTCAGCCTCTGTAGAAGAAAGTGCCACAGTAGGCTGCTTCTTGCTGCTCCAAGAGACAGCACCAGAACCAAGAGTAAAAGCATAACCTGTAGTGGATCGGCGAGAATCCACATCACCTGCCCAATCAGAATCACTCCATCCAGAAAGGGTAATCCCATCTCCATACATAATCCCAAAGGATCGAGTCCCCTGCAAATAGCGAAGAACCCGCAAGGCCGCCTGCCAGTGATCCTGGGTAGGAGTCTGCATAAAGGAAGACAATAAAGCCACCACAAAAGAGATATCCGGCCGAGTGTGAAGTAGCCAGATAAGAGAGCCGACAAGGCACCTGTAACGGGTGGGATCAGTAAGAGGAACTCCAGCTGTCAAAAGCTTGGACTCAGGGTCCATAGGGCATGAGATAGGCCGACACTCAGCCATATCAAACTCCGAAAGAAGCTCGGAGATGTACCTGTGCTGCGAGATAAAAATGCCCTGTGCCATCTGATAGATCTCCAGACCTAGAAAGAAGTGAAGAATCCCTAGATCCGTCATGTCAAACTCCTGCTGTAGAATGGACCGTGTATGCTCCACCTGCTGAGAGTCACTCCCGGTAATGATAAGATCATCCACATACAAGATGAGGAACACCGAAAGAGAATCCACAACCCGTAAGTAGAGGTTGGGATCATAAGCGGAACGCGCAAAGCCACTCTGTAGAAAGAAGCGGTCAATCCGCTAGTACCAAGCACGAGGAGCCTGCTTTAGGCCATAAAGAGCCTTCCGCAGCCTGTAGACATGATCCTCCTTCCCCTGCACAAGAAAACCAGGAGGCTATGAAACATAAATCTCCTCCTCAAGAACGCCATTCAGAAAAGCAGACTTGACGTCCATCTGATAGACAGGCCAACGGTGGTGAGCAGCAAGAGCCAAAAGCACTTGGATGGTGGACATCCTAGCTGTAGGAGCAAAAGTCTCAAAGTAATCCAACCCTGCACGCTGGGCAAAACCCTTGGCAACAAGCCTAGCTTTATGCTTGTCCAAGGAGCCATCTGCAAGATATTTGGTCTTAAAGACCCATTTCACACCAATCACCTTCCGTTTCGCGGGACGCGGTACAAGCTCCCACGTATGGTTTCGCTTGATGGAGTCGAGCTCGGCCTGCATAGCCTGTCTCCAAATATCCTGTGCAAGAGCCTCCTCCACAGTGGAAGGCTCAGAATCCTGAAGAATCTGTGACATAAGAGAATAGTTCACACATAGTGAACTGTCCCGCTGGGCCTGTAAACGTGCTGATCGACGAGGACCCGTAGAAGAAGCAGGAAAGTGAGTAACACCTGAATCCTGCATGAGCCGGCGATACCATAAAGGAATCCTGAGGGACTCCGTCGGCTGTGAGGGAGACCGGGGGGTCTCTGGAACCTGTAAAGCACCCAAATCGGAGAGGGACTCCCCCTCACCGAGAGAAGGTAGATCCTCCGCATCTGAAGAAGGCTCGATATCCTGTGAAGATCCCGAAGTGGTGGAAGAAGAGCTCATAGAAGACGAAGGCACATCCACCAAGGGGGAAAGGGAAGCCGAGGGAGGAGGAATTGGGGGGGTGCTAAGAGGCATCCTGGAAGGAAGTGAAGGGAGAGAAGGTGGGGGGGGGGGGGGTCCGTCGATGATGAAGAAACATCTGTAATAGAACCATCAATCGGATCCTTAGAGGCCGAAGCCTCATCAAAGATCACATCCCTGCTCACCTCAACCTGCCGAGTCGTCGGATCGTAGAGCCGATAGCCCTTCGTGGTCGTGCTATAACCAACGAAGATAAGCTTTCGCGGCTTAGAGTCGAACTTCGTCTTCCTCTTCTTCTTGTCCACATGGACAAAAGCATCGCATCCAAAGATGCGAAAATGGGACACGGAAGGCTTCTTGCCAAAGAAAGCCTCATACGGAGTCATGTCCTGTAATGCCGAAGTCGGAGAGCGGTTGCGGATATGCACCGCTGTAGCCACCGCCTCACCCCAAAGGAAATGAGGAAGACTCCTATGCTCCAGCATAGATCGGGCCATCTCTAGCATGGTCCGATTCGCACGCTCCACCACACCATTCTCTGATGGTGTGTTCGGATGGGAATACTCCACCCGAATACCATGATCCCTGCAAAACTGAGAGAAAAGATGAGAAGTGAACTCTCCACCGTGATCAGCTCGAACACCACGGACCTTGGAAGTTGTTTGGGTCTCCACAAACACCTGCCACTCAACGAAACGGGAGTACGCCTCGCTCTTGTACTCCAAGAAATAAGGCCACACATAACGACTAAAGTCGTCTACAATCAGCATCAAATACTTGGCCTTCCCAAGGGAGGCCGTGCCCATAGGTCTGCAAAGGTCGGTATGAACCAACTCAAGCGGAGAAGTAGCCCTCCTAGAAGCAACCTGCGGGTGAGGCTGCCTGTGCTGCTTGCCCCTCAAGCAGTTGGGGCACAAAGTGTGAAGAGGAGGGAAATCAGGAAGTCCCTCCACCATCTTCCTCCTAGAAGCCCGGCGTAGAGAATCGAGGTTCAGATGACCATACCGAGTATGCCAGAGCAGCCCAAGCTCATGGGAAGTCCGCACAGCCAAGGCTGTGAGCGTATAAAGCCCACCCTCCTGTGTACCTGTCCAAAGAGCATCACCTGTAGAAGCATCCTCCACTGTGACTGCATCCTGAGTAAAAATGACTCGGGTACCTAACTGAGTAAGACCATGCACAGATAATAGGTTAAAACCCAAATCAGGCACATAGAGAACTTTGGCGGAGGAAGACCGCCTGTCAGAAAACATAGGTAAAGTCCCCACTCCATGAACAGGAACTGTAGAATTGTCACCGATGGTGACTGTACCCCCTCTGGAACGAAGATCCTGAAGCCAATCCTGACGGAAGGTCATATGTGAAGATGCTCCACTGTCGACGAGCCAAGGCTTCTCCTGTGTGGTAGAAGCTAGGGCAGTGTCTTCCTCAACAAAGAGATGCACAAATGCAGATTCTGTTGTGGCTGGGGCTGCCTTCGAGTCCTTCTCCTTAGGCTTCAAATGGGGATACTTCTGCCAACACTTCTCCTCGGGATGAGTGCCCTTCCCACAATGGGGACACTTGGGCTTCTTCTCCTTCGCATCCTTCTTGTCTTCCTCCTTCTTGTCCTTGGCCTTCTCCTTCTTTTGTTTCTTCTTCTTGCCACCACCTGTGCCAGCCGTAAATGCCTTGGTGGAGCCACTGGCTCCCACCTCTTTGAGTCGCTCGTCATGCTCCAAGACAAGCGGGGAAAGCTCCTCCCATAGGAGAGTCTCACGGGTCCTCGAAGTGATGAGGCTGGTGTAGAAGACATCATAACGAGGTGATGGCAGCTGAGTCAACAGAATCATCGCCATATCCTCAGACGATATCAGACGACCAAGAGAGGCTAGCTCGCCTCGCATATCCTCCATCTTCGTGATGTGCTCCTTCATGGAAGAAGAACCATCAAGACTGAGCATCCGCAACTTCTTCTCCAGGGAAATCTTGTGGGCAAATGTCTTGTGCTGATACAAAGACGCAAGCTTTGTCCATACTTCCGCCGCGGTCTTTAACCTGTGAACATGTACAAGAACAGAATTATGGAGACTCATAAAAAGAAAGGAACGGGCTCGTGAGTTGAGCCTATCCCATAAGGCTGCACGGTCCATAGAGGTGCCATCGGACGAATCCACAGGGGGTCGGTCGATGGGCGAAGAAACAAGATCCCAAAGGTCAAAGGTATCAAGAATGCAAGCCACCTTGCATGACCATAGGGAATAGTTGGAACCATCCAACTTGTCTTCCTTCGGAAAGGAAGGGAGAATCGGCACCTGGATAGAGGGAATCAAGGAAGGCATCCGCACATCTGATGCAGTCTTCACAGAAGAAACCTTCGCAGTAGAGGGAACCCTCTGAGATGCATGGACTGAAGAAGGACGAGTGCGAGGAGGGTCTTCCCGATGTCGAACTTCACGATAGTCCCGCCTCCGCTCAGAGGAATGATGGGAAAGAAGCTCATCCTCTGAGTCTTCAAAGCCTGAAAACTGGTAAGACATCTTCCAATCTGCAAAATACCAAAGAAAGGTGTGCCGCTGACGAAATAGGACCAGCAATGTGGTCACCAACCACCAAGACGCAGGCAGAGAGTGCCTACGAACACCTGGATCTGCAAAACGCAAATAGATCTGATGTCGAACACCAGAATCGAGACCACCAGCACCGGGAACAAGCCCAGACAGATGTCGCCTGCAGGAAAGGAGCAGCCGGGGGAAGAAGCGACCTGCAGAACAGCAAAACGCAGGCTGTAGGAAGGTCGTCCTGCAGCAGAAGAGGTCGCCTGGCAGCAAACGCAGGGTTGCTGCGTCACTGGATGACGTGGCAGCCCCTGTGTACAGCAAACACAGGCTGTACAGCCTCCTGATGCAGTCGCCTGGCTGGGATGGACCTGTTGGCAGCCGCCTGAAGCAGTCGCCTGGCTGTTGTGGAACTGTGGGCAGCAGTAGTAAGGTATTTCTCTCGTCCTCCGTGCTCTCAATCAGGCGATGATACCATGTGAGAGTGCGCAGCGAAAGAAGAACACGAACACAGAGGAGAGGAGAGAGGAAGCAGAGAATGAAGGAAGAAAGTCTGCACTGACTGAGATGAATGCTGAATACACTGGAATGGACAGAACAGTCCCTGCACGCAGCCCGGAGCGTCAGTGAGGGAACCAGGACAGACTGGAAGCAGAGGCAGCACCAATGCCGGAGACGGAGACGGAGGAAGCAGTGCTGTACCTGCAGAGAATGAATGCTGGACTGACTGGGGGGGCTGCTATAAATAGCCCCCAGCCAGCAAACTGGCCGACCAGCTAAACTGGCCGACCAGCTAAACTGGCCGACCTGGCCAGATCTGGCCGACTATGGCCAGATCTGGTCCGACTAACCAGAACTGGTCCGACTGACCAGAACTGGTCCGACTGCCCAAAATAATGGGCAGTCAGCCCAGAAACAGCCCAGATTGGGCTGTAAAATGCCCAAGACTGCATGCTGACTAAAGCAGCCTAAAAAAAACACACTGACAGAGCTCCTCTGTCTCCTGTCAGACTCTGATAGGAGCTCACAACCAGGAGATGACAGACTGAAACTGAATAAGAGGAGGCTAACAGTTGATTGGTTTGTGCACTAGTGCACTGGTGGGAGACTCGGTGGCACAATAGCGGGATGTAGGTTTATTAGTGACGGTGTTCTAAACTAGATGCAAGAACTAATGTAGTGGGTTACCTATGTGTTGTGAGGGCGTATGCCGATGTACTACAAGGTGCCTATTATTCCTTCCTCGCTCCACTTGTCTCTATGAAGAAAACTACTAAGGTTTGCATTGAGGACACATAGAGTGTACGACCACGACAGAAACACAAAGACACAGACACAGACATAGAGGGCAAAACTCAAACCCTAAACGCAAAACTCAATACTCAAACAGAAACAAAAGAAGGGAGAGAGAGAACACAACTCTGAAGTGAATGAATGCTATAAATGAATGTAAGAGTGTACGGTGTGCTCAAGGGCAGAGCTGAAAAGTGTCGGAGAGTGACATCCACCGGAGACGGATCTCGAGTGCTGAAACCACCACTTGGAGCTGTAGGCGTGATGAATAGTGAATGGCAGCAGGCTTGTCACCAAAACACAATAGTCTTGAGGCTGGAAACTAGTAAACACAGCAGTGTACAACCGATCGGGAGTTGAAAACTGTGCACACATGTTGTAAATAGTAGGGCGACAGCTGGAGAAGGTGTGTCAGAGAGTGTCAGGGCTAGCAATGCTGAAAACGCGGGCTGGTTGACTTTGGCGATGATGGGCGGCGGATTGGAACAGTAGTCTGGGACAGTCTGAAGCAGTCACCAGCAGCTGGGAGCTGTCTCCTATAGCAATGGACAAGCTGAAGATAATGTGGCTGCAGTCGATGATGGTTGGACAACAGATGGAGGTAGATTGTAGGTTGGAAACTGGGCGCCAATAGCAACAGATGGTGTGTGGGCTGGTGTAACTTGCAAACAAGGATGAGGGCTGAATGGGGGCAACCTGTCTATTTATACATGTAGAAGGGTGCCCTTAAAAGTAGGGTTTTTGGGAGGCCACTGAAACTCTCTCGGACTGCTTTCCTTTTTAGGGTTTTTCATTAATTAAGTGTGTTTTGGGGCTGTTTAAGAGGCTAATCAACAAGTAATGCATGTTTTAGCTCAACACCCCCTCTCAGGCGCAAAACTGAGCTGAAAGGTTAGACCAACCATTGTGATGTTTACTTACTCAAAGGCATCCCACCCCAAAGCAGCTAGGGCATTGGACAAAGGGTGCACGTCGGCTGCCCAGTGGCCTACCAAGACTACAAAGGCAATGGTTATCTTACTAAGGGAATCCAAATTGTCACCCCAAAGAGGACAGGGTATTGGACAAAGGGTGTATGTCGGCTGCATGGTGGCCTACCAAGCCCTACAAAGGCCGAGGGAGCCATTTTGGTTTTTTTTTTCTTTTTTTTGAATAAGTGAGTTAAATTTTATGGGATGCGGCCGATTGAGTAATAGTAACCTAGAAGACAAGAGTAGGGAGGGTACACCCAACACATCACAAAACATAACAAGCCAACCCATCCACCCCGGGTGTCGATGATGAGGAAAAATAGGTGATGAGGTATTCATGTGATAAAGGAGGATGGTGGTGTGGTAACAAGAGCCGCCGGTGGAAACAACTTAGGATCCGCTCAAGTGGTGCTCTGCACAATGAGATGCAAAGTACGCTACATGCGGAAGAATGCTCATGGAGCAGGTGTCACTTGGACAGTGTCCCTCATGGAAAAATTGTTCACTTGCCCAAGCGCCCTAGTACAAAGATGTGTCAGAAGTGGTGCAGCAATGGAAGCGTAAACATAAGTTGTAATAAACTGTTGAAACACAAGACAAAAGAGAAAGGGAAAGAAAGAACACAGTATAGATGAGAACTTAGATGTATGCACGGGAAATGGAATCCATATACCAAGACATGAGATAGTACAGAAGCAATGTGAGTCATTGACTGTGGAAGCATTGGCACCTGCTTCCCCTCCTCAAGAACTGTCAGGTGATGAATGAATGAGGAGGAGAGAGCCTGTCAATATATAGGGCAAATAAATGCAAAAAATATGATTGGTCAGCCAACATTAAATGCTGGCCGACTGGCTGCAAATAATGCCAAACCACAATAAATAATGGAAAATAAAATGCCTAAACAATCTCTGAGCCCAGTCTGCTGCTGTACCACAAGTACAGACTCAACCATGAATTGACTAATCTGCTAACACCCTCTCTTAGATCATGGGTGATCTGATACAATACAATATACAATAATAATGTTGCATCATAGTACATACAACAATGCCCACCAGAGTAGAACCGTGGATACCCAAGTAGTGGGTGCGCAAGCTACCACCAAGGTGCCTCGGAGAGAACCTGATGTTGATGTCGATCGTATTAGCTCCTGAAGATAGAGAAGATCATAGCAGCTCTCAATGTTTGTCAACAATGTCTCAATGTTTGTCAACAATGCCTCTGATGTAGCATACGAGACCGGCCTTCAGCAATGCTGTCGTAGCGCATACATGACCATTAATTCCCCTTATTTGGCTAGACCGCCAAAGTGTCCCCTCATGTGAGCTCCAGAAGAAAGCCACCCACTCTCTGTTAAAGAACCAGCCCATCATGAACTTGGATGTCAATCCTAGCTTCAGGATTTGTACCTGCTAGACTTCGGTCGATGCATTAGGGACGTCCCTCTCTGGATCCTGTGCATCTGTATAGAAATATATATGAGGCGCGGCTGTCCCATCTCACCACCCTCTCACACTCCCTCTCTGGCAGAATCGTGAGGGATGACCTCATTACCACCACTAGAAAGTAGCTAAGGAAGGGGCTACCATGCCCTTCCCACCATCCGAAGAAGAGAATCCCTTCTGCACCTTGGACTTCGCCTTGGCTGGAGGATCGGAATTGGAATTTGAGACAAATAAGGACTCATCAGAGGAGTCCGCATCCCGCTTCGTCTTTTGCTCCTTTTTCTTTTTGGAAGCCGCTAACTCTTTGCAGTCCATTCGTAAATGACCTTTCTTGCCACAGTAGTAACATTGGGCCTTCGACTTCTTTATCTTCAAACCCCTCTTTGAAGCTGGAAGAGTCTCACCTGAACCTCCATTCTGTGATGGAAGCCTCCCTTGTAGTCGCAAAGTAGCCTCATGCTTAAGTAGCATCGAGGACATATGAAGAAAACTGACAGGAGTCGTAGATGTTTGTGCTCGTAAAGCATTCGCCACTCCATCAAACTCCCGAGGAAGCTTGTAGAGTACCATACCAACAAGATGCACCTCTGATAGGGCAGACTGCATAGTGTGAAGTCCTGGAGTTGGGTAACTGGAAGTAGGAAGGTTTGAATCGTATCTTTGGGTTCAAACTTCAATTGCTGGAGCTGGCCATAGAGAGTAACGGCCTGCATGGTGAAAGGAGCCTCGTACATCAACTGCAACTTCGACCATATGTTTGAAGTTGTCCTGTAGGAGGTGACCGGCAGTAGGACTTCTTTGGAAATACATTGAAGTAAGGCCAAATAAGCATGGACATCATCCGAATCCCATATAAGCACTGCCTTTTCATGGTTGTCTTCATCAAAATCAGATGGAACAGGAGAAGGCTATTGAGGACGTGCCATAGCTCTGCCAACCATGTACCAGAACCGCTTTTGGATAAACCATGCCTTCATCACCGCACTCCACGTGTAATAATCAGATCCATGGAGCTCGTCATCAGTGGATGTGCATGGAGCAGCCATCTGTAGAGGATTTAGAAAAGAAGTAGAGAAAAGAGGGTATTTGGAGAGGGAATACAGCCAAAACACGAGCACATACTACAAAAACCAAGACATCACATGAAGTATACCTCAAAATCTGATCAAAATAAGACAAAAAATGGTGTAAAAAATCAAAAAAGCAGTCAAAAACTGCCAAAAACAGCAAAAACGGTCTCATAATGCAAGCGCCCAGCTAGGAGGAGATGCTGAGACACCAACACGTAGGCTAAAATGGATGCGCAGGCTGTACGGATGTTGATGTCAGCAAAAAACGCAGGCAAAACAGGGCGCTTGGTTGGAGCAGCAGCCGCTTGATTAGCAAAGGGGAAAACATTCCTGAAATCAGTAAGAAAATACAGCAGAAACACAAATCCTGAAATTTGATACCATGTTAGAAGTGGTGCAAGAATGGAAGCGTAAACATAAGTTGTAATAAACTGCTGAAACACAAGACAAAAGAGAAAGGGAAAGAAAAAACACAATACAACTGAGAACTCAGATGTATGCTCGGGAAATGGAATCCATATACCAAGACATGAGACAGTACAGAAGCAATGTGAGTCATCGGCTGTGGAAGCATTGGCACGTACTCCCTCTCCTCAAGAACTGTTAGGTGATGAATGAATGAGGAGGAGAGAGCCTGCGAATAATAATGGCAATTAATATGCCTAAATAATCTCTGAGCCCAGCCTGCTGTTGTACCACAAGTAAGACTCAACCATGAACTAACTAATTTGCTAACAAGATGATGAAATCATGCTATGCAAAGGGTAAGGTATAACAGGGGGAAGAAGCTGATGTCGAAGACAAAGTACTGAAGCTTGTAGAATACCAAGAAGGGTAGGAACCCCTCTCAACTTGGATGTAGATGCCGAAGAAGAAAGAAGAGTCTGATGTTGGTCTTCATATGGTGCCAAGAACCATAAGGAATGAAGAAAGATGAAGTGGATGAAGTGGATGAAGCACCCTGCTAGAAGAGCAAGGTAGAAGTCACTGCCATGATAGCATCAAGAGAGATGCTGCACGATCCGCCTCAGGAGGGGAAACCGCCATACTGGAAGAAGAGCAAGCACTCCTAGGATGATGAAACCATGAAAGGAATGATGCGCATCCCCACATCTCTAGCCTAGGTACGACCAAAGCAATCTGCAAGTTAGCCCTACACTGAAAGACAAAACCTTGCAAAAGAGATGAGAATCTACAAACACAGAGGCTTCCCCTTGCAAATAGGGCGAGTGCCGACCGAGTGTGAGAAAAAAGAGACAACTAGCATGTGTGTAAGCACGTGCCTGTTTTTGTACACTAGGGTGGTGTATGCTGGGGCACGTGTACGTGTGCATTGTTCATTGTGCATTGAGCGGGGGCTCGTGCATAGGGGTGCTATGCAAGCAAGCTAATGTCCTAACGAGCTGTAGTATGGGTGTATTGTGCCATGGGTAAGCTAGGTAAAGGTAGCTAGGTGCACTAATGGTTACTTGTGCATTAGTGTACATACACCGTGCATTGTGCACTGTGCGCTAATGGGTGCACTAGTGCAGTGTGTAGTGCACTAGTGAATGATGAGGTAGTGAATGTAACAATGGCTTGTGTAGTGGGTGTAGGGAATGTAGTGATCATAGTGAATTATGTGCACATGGAGTGCACTGTGGTGGAGGTGGTGCATAGGGTGTGTGCACTAGGATAATATCCTTGTGCAAGTGGCTAAGCGTAGGGTTCTAGGATGGTACATAGGACACTACGGGGTGCCTCATTCTCTCCTTCTCCCACTTTTCCAATCCCCCCTTGCGAATAGGGTGGATACTAGTCAAGAGAAAAAAGAAAAGAGAAGTCACGACGATCACACTAGTGTACATGTGCGGGGCTATGTGTGTGTGTGTGTGCATCTAGATGAAAAAAATGCAATTCAAGACTTAGTGTACTTAGTGGGATAGGTGATCTGCATGGGGTACTGTGCATGTGTACAATGTGCACAATGCACCAATCCGTGTGTCTTGTGTGCTGTACATTGATGTGGAGTGCATTTCAAGGTACCACCTTCCTTCCTCCTTCCCCTTGTTCCCTCCTTGCGAACAAAGCGGTGTAAGGCGAAAGAGAGAAAAGTAGGAGAGACCTAACAAGTACAGGAGAGTTATGCTATGTCGAGTGGAGGGTGTTATGTGCACGGTGAGTGCGGGGGTGCACTGTACGTGTGCACCGTGCACCTTTCATGTGTACCTGTATAGTATGTACTGTGCATGGATGTACTGCACAAGGTTAAACACTCGTAGATGCTTTCCTTTCTCCTTCTTCTCCTCGTTTTCCTCTTGCAAACAGGGCAGGGTCAAGTGGACAAAGGGAAGAGGAAAGAAAATCTAGTGTATGCCTATGCATGCAGTGGATGATGTGCACATGTGCATATGCACCAATGGATGTGTGCACTATGCATTGTGCAATATTCACAGGGGGGTAAAAGAGAAGTTGATGGGGGTAGTGGGAGAGACAGAGATGCAATGGATGATGATGTTGGTGGTGAAGAAAAGGTTATGATGACTCCTGTGATGATAGAGATGTGTTAGACAATCCGGTTGCTGATGAAGGCAATGATTATGCTGATGCTACTCTTGATTATGATGATGATCTTGATGAGATGAAGATTACGATGGGCATGTTGAGCTAAAACACGCTTTACAGCTGATTAGCATTTTTAAACGGCCCCAAAACACTCTTAATTTTAGGAAAAACGCAAATTTGGTGCATGGGTTGAGAGAGTTTTAGTGATCTCCCCAAAACTCTAGGCTTTTGGGGCACCCTTCAACATCTATAAATAGACAGGTTGCCCACCAGTCACTCTTATCTTTTGGTGTAGGTTTCTCACTCTACCGTGCAGATTTTAGCCATTAGCCACCTACCATCTGCTGTCCAGTCATCACCAACTGCAGCCCATCACTATCTAGCCCTAGACGACCTATTTTCAGCCATCGCCTTACTGTTTGGAGGTCTCCATTTGCTGCGTCATCATAGCACCTAATCAATCTGCGTTTTCAACATCTCGTACCGGGTGATAGGCTGTTGGTATCTCTCCCATTGGGCGACTACTGTAGTAGCTACGTTTTTGTTGTCTAGCAGGCTGTCTATATCAACGAATGCCTCTCCTGTTGTCACTTGAGAACTCTCTACCTCGGCACTCTCTCATCTCCGATTGGTGGTTATTGCACTTGGGATCTGTCTTCGATGGACGTTGGTAGGTGAATTGGATAGTCGGCCTCTAACAACCCCCAAGACAACACCACAGGATAAAGACCAAGGATCTCACCTCAACAAAATCCACGAGACGGCACCACTAAACACATAATAAAAAATTCTTGATTACTCACTCCTCACTGAGACTTCAACTCAACAACTTGAGCAGTTTAAACCTTGAAGCTTAGAATTACCATTTTTAGAGAGAATCTGATGCTGAAACAACCATGCTAGAGACTTTGACAACACAAGCTTTCAGATTTACATAACTCCTATTTTTAGGGATGGCAACCCCACGCAGCAAACTGCCCCATAAAGCGTGATTGCTTCAAGTAGTACAAAATCAGTTGTAGACCCTCTCTGTTCTTCTTTCCTCAGAGCACACATAAATACAAACCAAATACATAGGTACTCAAAGCTTTATACGGCCAACTTTCATGCCACCTTAGCTGCTATAAGTATTTCACTGTTGTGGACATTCCATTACTGCATCAAAACAGAGTTTACATTGATATGGCAATGGATAATCATGGTGACTTTCATGAGAAACCAAGTTGGTGATATAGATGTTGCTAAATTCACCTGTTTCCTCATAGAGCATAGAAACTGCCTCATAGAGCACTACTCAGTACAATTCATAACTTTCTAACCAGACCTCGGATCGCGGAGCTTCAAAAAGGAAAGTTGTAGCTCTCTTTCCAATCCATAATTCTTCAAAACAACTCAGAGTCAAATTCCTTGATTTACTGCCCTTAAACAGCTCTGTATAGTCTACAGTCCTAAATTCCTGTATGCTCTATATAGCAAACACAACTTCTCTATTTCAAAAGCACAATCTTGCATTGATGAAGAGTCGCAGGAGCTTTGAACTTTACAAACTATGATCCATTATTTTCTTGGCTGCAAATCCTTTCAGATTTCGAGTAACTTGAGTCCATGCATTCAACACCTGACCATAATACATATTCCCTGCTACATACCCAGTTTCAGATGTAGAGACCCTTCACTTCCATTCTTTTCTACTAACGGGAAGCCTCACTTAACAACTAATATGCATCACTCTTAACAGGATGAAGAACAACCCTCTGCTGTCTTTCACTCATATCGATAGATCAAAACTGATATGCAAACTCTCTGCCCGACGCAAGAGTAGAAGAAAACAAGACAAAAAGAAGACTCTTATTACCATCATCTGAAAAGTGAGAACTCGCATTAGCCCATTGACTTCAGCAGCCATGCCATCCTGCTCCACAGCTTCACTAACTTTAGCTTTATGGTCTCTTTCTTCTGACAATTTGTTCTTCTTATTCTAAGCTTCAGATTTCTCCCTTCTTTAGCCTGCAAGATTCTTCTTCTCCCTCTTTTTTTTTTTTTTTTCCGTAAAAGGTAATTGTATTAATTACGAAAAAAGTACAAGTTTACTTGATTACAAAGTACATGATGGCACTAAGCCATCATGTAAAAAGGTTCTAGTACTAAGAGTTACAAAGTCATGGCAAAGATGTAGATGAAATTGCCATATGCCAGGGACGCAAGTCCTCTCGGGAGAGTAAGTCAGAATGCTGAAGAAGATCTATCTGCCAATACAAGAGACCCTTAAGCCTAGCAATATGCTACTGAACATTACAGGCGGAATAAAAAAGAAACGCATTCCGAATGGTCCAGTTATGCCAACAGCCCCAATATCGAAGAAAGTGAAACACGAGCTTCATATGTGGCTGTGCCGGTGTTGGGTATTTGGGATGCACAAAGACCCAATCAAAGGGCCTTAGCGAGAAACCAACCACCGCTCTCCAAACGGCTGATAAGAACGACCATATTTTCTTAGCAATAGGGCAAGAAATAAATCGGTGGCGGGCGGATTCAACACTGGTGGTGCAAAAGAAACAGTTGCCGTTGGATATTCGTCGCTTGGAAAGAGCCGAAGCAAGCGGAAGACCCCTAATCATCACCCTCCAAAGAAAGACCTCATATTTGAAGGGTGTCTTGTTCAACCACCCTTCCATCACGGTTGCCCTCCACCATGACCGGGATTTACGCAATCCCCATAGAGCATTAGCTTTAGTAACCAGCCATTGATGATCTTTAATCAGAAGATGATAGACCTAGTTAGCGGAAGCTTTGCCGAAACTCAGCCGGCCTTCAAAGTCCCAATCCTGCCAAGGACGATCTGAAGCAAGGGCAGGAAAGGGTTGTCTGCTCTGGAGCACCATCAAAAGCTGTTCCCGTAAATGCCTGTATCCACGAGGGATCCTAAAAATCCTCCTAGCTATACGAAATGATATTAACACATTGCGACTGGCAAGGATGGCATCCGCGACTGAAGTTAAGCCCAAACGTGCCATACGGTTGAATTGTGGTCGAAGCTCTTGTTTACCTTCCCATGAAAGTAACCGCGAGACTGCCAGCAACTCCAGTTGAAAAGAATTAGGAGCATAAGCGATCCTCCGCCGGATGCCACTGCGCCTTTCGGAGGACCAATTTCCAAGAACATACCAAATGGGCAAGCAGTGATGAAGAGGAACCAGAGAACCGAGAATCGGCATTAAGAACATGCCACCAAGAACTCTGGATTTGGGTATTGCCATGCCGAAGCCCATGCTCCTCAAGGAAATAATGGGCTATAACGACCCACGGATGATGATCCGAGCACATGGCACGGAAAAGAGACCAACGGAGGGCCAGCATGTGAGTTTGGGCATCCAAAATAGCTCCTCCACCCATGCGTTTGGGGGTGCACGCATGCGACCAAGAAATCCAGGAAATGCCTGCATGCAAGGAATCCTTCTTCCATAACATAAAACGAATAGACTGAGTAAGAGCATTGAGGGTAGTAGTAGTCCAGGGCAGCAAGGGCAAGAAATATGTGAGCATCGGCAACATAATTGTCTGGGCTACTTTGAGGCGAACATGGAATGGCCAAGCCTGAGACTTCCAATACAGGAACTTAGTCGCCAGTTTCTGACAAATCCACTGTAGAAGCTGCTTTGGGGGAACATCAACACCCAAGGGGTAGCCAAGATGCCTGACAATGGAGCCACGAGGCACAACGATACCCTGCCAGTTCAATGACTGCAAATCCGACTCCGTGCAGCTGAGAATGGCTGATTTCAATGCATTGATGCGAAGGCCAGAAGCTTGACCAAAGAGAGCCCAAACATCCAATGCTTTGCGAAGGTTATTCTTATCCGCACGCAGAATCATAAAGCTGTCAACTGCCAAGGATTGGCTAATGAAATGCTGTCCAGAAGGAAGCGACAATCCAGCCAACTGAGTGGAAGCTGCCATATGAGATAACATCGAAAGAACTGGATGAGTCGTAAGGGCAAAGAAGAGAGGGCTTAAAGGGCACCCGTGTCTGACAGAGCGGACAAGGACAAATGGCTCGGTAACGCCTCCATTCAACATGACTCGTGAAGACGCCGCTGCACTGATGATGTAGATCAGTCGAGACATCCTATCACCAAAGCCCATAGCAGACATAAGCTCTGCAACAAAAGACCAGTCCAGATAGTCGAAAGCCTTTTCCAGGTCCAATTGAATCAGTACAACCTCCTGATTAGAATGCCTTGCATAATCAATCGCCAGTTGCGCATTTAATACATTGTGCAGAATGTTTCGGCCCTTAATGAAACCATATTAAAGAGGATGCACAATGGCAGGGAGATGCTTGTGGAGCCGATTCGCCATTACTTTGGAAAAGATTTTATACATAGAACCCATTAAAGAAATTGGGTGCCAATGTTTCAACATAGACGGCGAAGGAACCTTTGGAAGCAGTTTAATAAGTCTGTCTTTCCATGAGGAAGGCATAATCCCCGTTTCCCACACCTGCTGAAACAAGGCCGTCAATGGTTTCGCCAGTTGGGTAGCAAAAACCTCAAAGAACTCATTGGTGAGACCATCCCAGCCAGGACTTTTGTCCTTGGGCAAGTGTAACAAAACTTCCATAACCTCTGCCTCACAAATATTTGGCTCCATAGTAGCTTGCATGTCCTGCGGAACCTGATTGCGGACCAGGTCATAAAAAACTGAACGGGCCTGAGTAGTTTGGGCTGAAGGTGGAGAAGTGGAACCAAGAAGGTCGATGAAATAATTCCTAGACATATGCACAATCATCTGCGGATCAAGGACCAGGTGGCCTTCTGCATCCAGGAGCCTAGTCATATTCTCTCTAGCAGGAGAGGCATGGAGGGCTTGAAAGAACTTATGAGTCTGACACGCATTATCTTGGAAAGTCTCCGTCAGATGCTGCAATTTGGCCTGCTGATACGATTTCAACTGGAACTCTTGAATAAGATGAGCTACACGCATTGCCAGTGCTAGTAGAAATGCGTCATCTGGAGTGTCCACCAGCAGAGAACGAACCAAAGCCAGCAAGTCCTCCGCTGCTTGCCGACGCTGTCGACAAAGAGAGGCATGATGGATTCCATACTGCCGAGCAACCCGCTGCACATTAGAGAGCAATCGTTCAAACGAAGCAGTGCCCCTGAGAGGAGAAGTCCATTAAGAATCTATCAATCAATTGCTGCATATAACCCTGAAAGATTGCATGCTTCAAATAAGACGAGTTAAAACGCAAAGGGAGCCTCTCCAGAAATTGCTTAAAAGGTGCAATGGGTTGTGCGAGCATCTCAAGCTGCAGAGGAAAATGGTCCGACAAGGCATATTGCTGCAATACTTTCATTTCAAGCATCTCAGGGAGGAAATCATAATTCTGCATGATGTATATGCGGTCCAGCCGCGACCATGTTGTTGCATACTGAGCGGAATGGAAAGTAAACCCTGTAGAAGACGGGTGCAGCCAGGACCAGAGATCTTGCTTAAGAACAGCAAGAGCCAACTCATGCCACCTGCGGCTTTCCGGCGCATCCATTACCGAATGCTCCGATGTGGACTGCGAAGAATCAACACACATATTGAAATCCCCCATGAAGAGGCCCCGTCTGCCAAGTGACAAGGAAGTCTGCAAAGTATGCCAAAGCTCCCGGCGAGATAAAGGATCATTCGGAGCATAGAGGCCAAGTAACCATAAGATCTCTCTGTCGAATAAAATTTCAATCACCACAAAGCGGCCATGCACATCATTTTTAATAAGAAGAGGCTGATATTTTTCATGTACAATCATGAGCACACCAGAATAACGCAGGGCCTGTGTCCCGGCATAGAACAGACGAAAGCCATGGCAATCCACAACTTTTCCGGCTTCACCGTGACTCTTGTGTTCAACAGCACACAAGACATCCCACTGATTCTCATGCAATACCGTCCACATGGCCTGTTGCTTATGGCGAGAACAGATTCCTCGCACATTCCACGTGGCTATTTTCATGTGTTTTTAAAAGAAAATCAGGTACGAGGCACAGCTTGCCTCGATTTGACCTTTTCTGTGAGAATGTCCAGGACTCCCTCATCCAAGAAATCAGCCAACACGGCAAAAGAGTTCTGCGGACCAGATTTGGAGGTAGACGGCAGATCTACTGGCTTGGGAGTGGAGCGGGGATAACGACGATCCCACGGGGTAATGACATTGCCTCTGGTATCAAAAGCTAGCTTAGCAGGTGGACCCTTTGGATGATCCAAATACACTCTCCGAGTGGGCTGAGGACGGGGGGTAGAGGAAACCATAGCAAGAGCAGAGTGCTCCGAAGGCAACATTTCTTTCCTGCGCATATAAGTACGCATGGAATCTTGTGATGCAGAAGGCACAGAATTCTCCAGCAACCACCCTGTTACCTTTTTTTTTTTGCGCGTACTTCAACCCAGTCTGTGCCACGGGAATTCAAACCCGAAACCTGTTGTTTACCTTTATCCAACGCTTTAGGTGGGTGAATAGCATCTTGCGACGGGACATCACATGCCATATCTTCCATGGGCAGCGGAACATGCCCAGCATCTGAAGTGTGTTGCTGCTCTGGGCATTCGGCCATGAAATGCCCTAATTTTCCACAGGAAAAGCAATGTCCTGCAAAATTGCCCCATTTCAAACAAAAGTGTAAAGGATGCATGCCGGAGCAATTGAGACGTAACCACGCAGGCCTTTTCCTAGTAGTGTCCCATGACATACACAAGCAGTTACGATTCACGGCCCTTAAACTTGGAGGGACCAGAACAGTGCCCACAGCAGCCATGGCGTCCTTCAACAGTGGCCAATAGACAGCCGGGCAATTTTCCACTTCAACCCATACAGGGCACTCTCGTTGTAGCAGGCGTTGAAAATCTGCCATTGGGCGCCATGGTACAACATGGACCAAATGGCGATAAAAAAACAAAGGCAGTTTAGACAGGAGAGCAGCACGGTGTGTCTCGGATTTTAACAGCACCTCAAAAAAGCCTGGGGGTCCCACAAAAATCTCTTCAACACATTCCCCTTGTAGCACACTGTGCAGCCACTGGCGAATACGGGAAAGCTGGGGGATTCTACCAGTGAAGAAGAGTATCACGGCGCGATCATAGAATACTGAAAAGGAGCGCAAGACAGATTTGGGGTCAACAGTGGCTTCCAAAACATCTTCTGGTGCAGAGTCAGAAAAGACTTCCTGATTATGTTGAACATAATTGCCAAGTAGAGTGTTGGCAAACTCTAGCAGATGCTCCCAGTCAACATCCTGAGAGTCGGCAGAATCCGAAGCAACCTGAGCATAGGAACGATCGTGATGATCCATTGTCTCTTCCGAAGTGTGCTTGGTGCGTTTGCCTGCAGGCTGAAAGTCAGGAGCAGTGGGCATCTCTTCATTGCACGGAACCATATCGTCGGTTTCCTCGGTATCAGAGTCCGGACCAAGCGCTGCCACCGTTTGGTCTATAAAATCCAGGTCCAGACCAGCCATGGTGTATCACTGCGTATACCGGTCAGAGACCGAACAAAGAACTCACGGGAGGCAAGAATGCGCAGGCCGCTCTCCCTCTTTCTTAGGCAAAATGGACCCGGCACTGGACTGACGAGCACGTCCGTAGGCAGAGAAGGGCTGGTTCCCTTTGCTGGCTGACGCTGTCGCGCGCTATGTGTGGCAACGTGGGTGTGGCTGGCTGCTGCCCCTTGGTGGCAAAACGAGCAGATCAGGGCGGGCAGCAGGCAGAGGACGACGGAACGTCCAGGCAGAGGGCGAGCTCTCTCTCTCTCTCTCTCTCTCTCTCTCTCTCTCTCTCTCTCGTGAGGCAGAAGTGCACGTCTGTCTGCCTCAGTCGTGGCCTCTCCAGATGCAAAGGGCAGGGCGCAACCCTAATGATGCAGGTTTAGGAGCACGATGCGCAGGACTGACGGGCAGCTGCAGGGACCACGGCGTGCAGGGACCACGAGGCTCAGGTCTGATGGCGACAGCAGGGACCTCGAATCGTAGGGCTGACTGGTGATGGCTGCGACCAGGACCCGTAGGTCAGACGGCCCGCGGCAGGGAGGGGTGCTCAGACGATGACATCTCTCTCCGTTCCCTCTCGATTTCTTGTCTCTCTCTCGCTTTGCCTCTCTATCACCTGTTCCGCCTGAGTCCTGCGCACAGGGGCCGCGCAGAGCTGCACAGACGTGATGCTGCGCGAGAAGGCAGGGGCGCGAGGCTGGGATCAAGTCGCCGTACAGGGAGGGTCACGCAGGGTTGCCATCGCCACGGTCACGCTGCTCGTCCATCCTCTCTCTCTCTCTCTCTCTCACACACACACACACACACACACACACAGACTAGAATGAAGAGCCTCTTTTCAATTCCTCTCTCTCTCTCTCTCTCTCTCTCCCTCAAGCTTCTCCCTCTCTTTCTCTCTCTCTCTCTCTCTCATGCTGATTGTCTTGTGTCGAACACTTCTCTCTTCTTTTTTTTCTTTTTTTTAAAAAACTCCTCACGTTTTTACTTTTTTCCCCTATTTTTCCAAGTTGCCCCTTGCTTCCCCTTAGTTGTTAGATGGCAAATATGCCCCTTGCCACGTAAAATTCCACTCGGGGACTCAAAATCAGAAGCGAGAATACAATTTTTTATCTTCCTACATGAGGCGCATCTCAAAACTGAAATATCACAACCACGTGTCGAACATGCATGGTAGCACTTGGGATTTCCATCTATAAACCCAACTCCTGCTATGGGTAAGTGTTAGAAAGACAAAAAAAATGATATTTGCATGTGTTATCCCACTTGACTTCATGCAGCATCATGTCCCCGGTTGCTCATTTTCACTCACCATGATTAGCCACCCCCCTGGTTTGGAACACAAAGTGTGAACAAACCTTTATTAAAAGCTTCAAAAACAGCTGACAAAGACAAACACCTTTTTCTGAAAATCCGCTTCATAGAGCACAACATAGAACAGCTCATAACTTTCTAACCAGATCTTGGATCACTGAGCTTCAAAAAGGAAAGTTGTAGCTCTCTTTCCAATCTATATTTCTTTGAAAAGCAACCCAAAGCCAAATTCCTTGATCTGCTGCCCTGAAACAGCTCTGCACAATCTATAGTCCTACATTCTTGCATGCAGTGCACTTCAGACATCGACCTTCTAGAAACCATAACTTTCGCATTCTTGCTTGGATCAACACCAAACTTGTCAGAGACCTTTAGTAGGTGTCAAAGCACACTTTGAATATGCTATCCATCATTTATAACCATCTGATCTACCTCAGATTCAGAAAACTGAATCTGCTCCAAACAGTAAACTAGAAGTAACCTACTTTTTGTATAGTATGTACATTACTTACATCCCCTTGAGTTACAGGATTCTTCCGATATATTTCTTTAGGCGGAACCCATTGATTCTATTGTTGTGAACAATCCCATCTAAATCTTGTTGCAATTAAGGGCCATTTTCAAACTTCTGCTCGATGAGGAAAGGTCCTTCCCATCTACCTCGAAAGTTGGTTTGAAAAGTGGAGTCCAAGCTACTGTCATATCTCATAACCAACATTCCCTTTGCAAGATTCTTCTTTCTCAGTTGTGTATTAAACCATTTCTTTCTCTTCACAATTTGTTTTTCATAATTATTCATTGCTTGTTACCTATCCAATTGTAGGGTATGCAAGTTCAGTCCTTTGTCAATTCCCAATTTTGTTTGATCTAACTGATGCTTTCTTACAAACTCCATCGTAGGGAACATGACATTCATAGATAATAATGCATCTTGACCATATACTATCTGAAAAGGGGTGAATCCTGTACTTGTCTTCTGCATTGTTCTACAAGCCCACAAAGCTTGATGTAGATAATTGTCCCAATCTTTAGGATGATCTTCCAACAGCTTAAAGGGAATCTTCTATAATGTTCCATTGAATGCTTCCACCAATCCATTGCACTGAGAGTAATAAGGAGTAGCAAATCTGTGTTTCAAGTCTAGTTTCCCTGTTAATTCTCTCAATAGCTTATTTCTGAAGCCAGGACTTTGATCTGTCTATATTTCTAGTGGTATTCCAAATCTGCAGCATATGTCCTCCATGAGGAACTGAGTTACATCCTCTTTCTTGCAATTCCTTGTAGCCTTAGCTTCATGCCATTTGGTCATATAATCAACTGCAGTAATGATGTAAGACTTTTCTATTTTTTTACCAGGTAAAGGTCCAATAAAATCCAAACCCCACTTCTCAAACGGTCCATAGGCAACAATGGCTTTAGCAGGTTTTGGATTTAGTATCCTTTTTGCATATGACTGGCAAGCATGACAACTTTTACTCCAATGAGCAACATCAGCACTTAGACTAGGCCAAGTAAGTCCTGCTAACATAATGTTTCTTTTGGTAAGCTCAAAACCAAAATGACCATCACATGCTTTCTCATGACAGGAAGATAAACAAGCAGGAATCTCAGAACTATCCAACACCCTTCTTAGTACATTATCAATCCCCTTTATGTACAACTGATCATTTATAAGCACATATGCCTTGGCCTTTTTGATAATGGCATACCTTTTGTATTTATCAGCCAATGACTTTAGCTTCATAGTTTTTAGAAACTCTTCAATCAGGTGAAGGCTCTCCCTGCCCTCATATCGAGGATTATCCACTCTCATTGTTGCAACATATTGGAAAAGAGCATTTTTAGCCAATTCATGAGCTATACGGTTGTTCTCCCTACCAATATGCCAAATTTCAAATTTTTGCAGCTGCCTCATGAGGTCTTTTATCTTAAACAGCCAGTCCTTCAAAATATCTTTATTGGCTTTCCAAACATTTTGAACCTATTTGATCACCAACATAGCATCTCCCTTTGCAACTATCTTACTGTATCCGAGCTGAATATACTGTTTTAGGCTAGTATGTAAACTTGCATATTCAGCTTCATTGTTACTTTGCATCTCTTTATTTTCTTGACTTCTAGAAAAGACTTCTTGATTTTCAGTATCCATAATGACAAAACCCTGTCTTTCCTTTTTCAACACTCTTCTATAACTGCCATAAAAAAACAAGGTAGTATCTTTATCCTTCATCTCCTCATGAATTTGCGGATGCGGAATCAGTTTCCGTCTTATAACGGCTGCACTTTCAACAGGTTCTTTATAAGTCAAGATATCAGCAAAGCTAGCTCTTACAGTATCCTCCTTCAAACATGTAAATTCAAATTCTTGCAAAGCCAACAACCACTTAGTAACTCTTGGAGCATTTTCAACAGATCGCAAAACGTGTGGAAGCAAGTGGGAACTAGTAAGTACTACAAATGGTTTTTGAATCAAGTATGATTTCCATCTTTTAACTGCATATACCAGCCCCCATACCAACAATTCTTCTACCATCCAAGCTTTTTCAGTCACTCCAATGGATCTACTTATATAAAACACAAGCCTCATATCAGACATTCCCTTTTCTTCTGCATTAAAATGGCTCCCATTGTATTTTTCCCAATACTGATACTAATGAAGAAAGGTTCATCCCAATTTGGAGGCATAAGAACTGGCAAAGTGCTTAACTTTTCTTTAATCTGCAAGAATGCATCTTCTTCAACTTGTGTCCAAACCAAAGGATCCCTTTGAGTTGCTTTCTGTAAAGGATATATATATTCAGTCAGTATATAGAATGACCTTGATAGATACCTCAACTTTTGAACAAAGCTCATAAGTTCTTTTACAGTTTTTGGAGAATCCATAAGAAGTAAAGCCTCAACTTTACTAGACTCAGGTGAAATACCATTAGCAGACACTTCATGACCCAAGAGTATCACTCTAGTTTTTGCTATTTTACATTTATCGGGGTTTAGCTGACCGCCATCCTCATCAAGTCTGCAAAAAAATTCATCAAGTTTTTTAGAGTGTAATGCCCTTGAGTTGTACATACAAAAGTCATCCATAAACACCGGCAAAGATTTCCCAATGAAAGGGGTAAATACCCAACTAACCCATCTTGAAAAGTTGGCGTATGCATTCATTAGACCAAAAGGCATCACTCTATAACAGAAGCATCTCCATGGGGTAATGAACGTTGTTTTCTTTTGATCTTCTTCCACTATTCTGATTTGGAATATCCAGAGTATCCATTGCATACACTGTAAAATTCATAACGAGCCTCTTGATCCAAGATCTCATCCTGAAATGGAAGAGGATAGTAGTCCCTCTTAGTAGCTGCATTAAGAGGCTTGAAATCAACACAGTCTCCACTTTCCATTCTTCTTTGGTCTGATTACAACAGGAGACACCCACTCTGCATCAAGCAACTTTTGAATTTCAGCTTTAAGTACATTTTCCTGAATTGTACCAAGTCTTCTAAGTTTTTGAGCTACTGGTTTATATCCTTATTTCAATTTGATATGGTGCACAATGCTGTTAGTACCCCTCAGTTGGTGATAGTCTGTAGCAAACAATTTCGGGTATTTCTGAAAAATGGCTGAATATTCATCGCTTTCATCATTAGTCAAGTCATTTCCGAGCACATTCATAAGCTTAGGCAATCCAACATTCATTTCAGGTTGCTGATCACATGTTTCTTGCATGAAGTTTGTACTTTCTGCAACAATATTTACAACTTTTTCCTCTCTTTTTGAACCTTGGATTGACAACCCAAAGAGGTCAACATCCCTAGAGAGTGGGCTAGCTTCCCATTCTCTATCTTCCTCATCAAGGCTGGAATTTTCTGAATCACTACTTTCATCACCTCCAACATCACTTTCATGTCCATTTTGAATGACAAACCCTGTTTTCATGTCAAAGATCACCCTCTTATGAGTTGGCATCTTTAGATAAAGTTCCAATTGACCTCTATACCAATCTTGTCTAGATCTCATACCAATTAACCACGGTCGTCCCAAAATAAGAGGATATGCTCCAAGTTTTGCAAGCATAACATGGAAATCCAAACATGCTCTTTGGCCTCCAATGTTGATCTCCAAGTTCTCAATGACTCCCAAACATTTCACTTTTGAGCTATTTGCCATTTTAACCTTAAACAGTGACTTCCTTGTCATTTTAAGATGCATTTGTAACATTGCTTCTTCAGTGATTACACAAACTTGCGCACCACCATCAACATAAACTCGATCAAATTTCCTTCCATGTATCCATGCGTCCATGACAGGTATAATGTCTTTCATATTTGATAGGTATACCACTCCAATATGCCTAGTTTGGGTTTTTCCTTTCTTGATGCTAACCAAACCATGCCATTGCCTCCTAAGAGATGAGTTCATTTGTAGTAGTTGACCATATGTAATATCAGCCTTTTTACCTTTTAAATCCTCAAGTAGGTTGTAAGGAACTTGATTGACTCCAAAGCAAAGTCTCCCATTTGAATCCTCCTTCGTGGTCTAGCTTTCCTGCTGGTTTCTGGATCGTCTGCAACCTGTTTTCCCTTTTTAATCCTTGCTGCCCTTTGAGTTTCAGTTTCAGTATCCCTCTCTCTGACTCTCTTGTTAGCAAAAACATATGTATTTTTCCCATCATTAGACATGCTGGTTTCGATCAAATTCATACCCGATATGCCTTCACCAGGTCTTCTTTCCAATTGTTTCCTAGATGGTTCAAGTGGCCTTTGTTTCTGTTGAGGTCTAGCATATTGCCTAGCATTCATTCCCTTGTGGCATGGTATACATCTCCCCTCCTGTTCTTCTTGGATAAGGGCAATCAGGAGCAATATGACCTCTCTCCCTGCAATTAAAGCATTCAAAGTTTTCCCATCTATTTCTTGAAGGTCCTCTCAATTTAGGTTGCATTTGAGGTTGCCTTGCCTGCAATAGGCTCATATTCAAATTCAGATTTGCCAATTGTTCCTGCAGTTTATTAATCACATCATCATCAGCTTTTCTATGACCTTGTTGAGTTCCATTCTCCACTCTTTCAAATGCCCCATGAAGATTCACAACTTGATGTCCTACATTTCCTGTAGTAGTGTCAACCTGATTAGGCCGTAAAAATGCATGCACAACAATACCTCTTGATTGATCCGACCTCAATTGTATTTTCCTTTGCTCTTCTTTGGCTATTTTGATGTATCTTCATACGTCTCAGGGTCTTTGATCATAATCTTTTTTCTAGTTTCATGTTTAAGCAATGAAACAAACTTGTCCTTTGTCAAGAATATCATGGGACGTTGCTTCATACTCTGTGCAATTTCTATCCATTTTGCTTCAAATCTCTCAGCAAATTTAGACACTTCCTCATTTTCTCCCTGAAACATCCTTTCCAAAGATTTCCATAAACTCTCAGGAGTTTGCTTAGTTGCAAACCTTGTAAGGAACTCATTTTCAACTTCATTCCAATTTTCCCTTGTCTCTTCATTCAATAAGTTCCACCATAATCTTGTAGAGCTTTCAAGCAACATGCTGATCATTCGAAGCTTATCTGCATCAGTGTCCCTTCGATCTTGGTAGGCCATCCACTCCAATCTCTTGATAAACTGATTAGTATCCTCATTTTTAGTACCAAAGAAGGGTTCGTATCCAACAGCCGCCATGCTTGAGTTTGTGTACAGGTTGGTTTCCAAACCTTACACTTCCCAACTGATAAGATCAACAAGAGATTTTCAATACGGGAGATCCTCAGCGGGGGCACCAATCTATGGTAGGTGAATTGGGTAGTCGGCCTCTAACCACTCCCAAGACAACACTACAAGATAAAGACCGAGTATCTCACCTCAACAAAATCCACGAGACGGCACCACTGAACACATGATAAAAAATTCTTGATCATTCACTTCTCACTAAGACTTCAACTCAACAACTTGAGCAGTTTAAACCTTCAAGCTCAGAATTACCATTTTTAAAGAGAATTTGATGCTAAAACAACCATGGTAGAGACTCTGACAACACAAGCTTTCAAATTCACACAACTCCTATTTTTAGGGATGGCAACCCCACGCAGCAAATTGCCCCACAAAGTGTGATTGCTTCAAGTAATACAAAAGTAGTTGTAGACCCTCTCTATTCTTCTTTCCTCAAAGCACACATAAATACAAACCAAATACATAAGTTCTCAAAGCTTTATACGGCCAACTTTCATCCCAACTCAGCTGCTATAAGTATTTCACTGCTGTGGACATTCCATTACTGCATCAAAACAGAGTTTACATTGATATGGCAATGGATAATCATGGTGACTTTCATAAGAAACCAAGTTGGTGACTAAATTCACTTGTTTCCTCATAGAGCATAGAAACTGCCTCATGGAGCACTATACAGAACAATTCATAACTTTCTAACCAGACCTCGGATCGCGGAGCTTCAAAAAGGAAAGTTGTAGCTCTCTTTCCAATCCATAATTCTTCAAAACAACTCAGAGTCAAATTCCTTGATTTACTGCCCTTAAACAGCTCTGCACAGTCTGCAGTCCTAAATTCCTGTATGCTCTATATAGCTAACACAACTTCTCTGTTTTAAAAGCACAATCTTGCATTGATGAAGAGTCGCAGGAGCTTTGAACTTTACAAACTCTGATCCATTATTTTCTTGGTTGGAAATCCTTTCAGATTTCGAGTAACTTGAGTCCATGCATTCAACACCTGACCATAATACATATTCCCTGCTACATACCCAGTTTCAGATGTAGAGACCCTTCACTTCCATTCTTTTCTACTAACAGGAAGCCTCACTCAACAACTAATATGCATCACTCTCAACAGGATGAAGAACAACCCTCTGCTGTCTTTCACTCATATCGATAGATCAAAACTGATATGCAAACTCTCTGCCCGACACAAGAGTAGAAGAAAACAAGACAAAAAGAAGACTCTTATTACCATCATCTGAAAAGTGAGAACTCGCATTAGCCCATTGACTTCAGCAGCCATGCCATCCTGCTCCACAGCCCCACTAACTTTAGCTTTATGGTCTCTTTCTTCTGACAATTTGTTCTTCTTCTTCTAAGCTTCAGATTTCTCCCTTCTTTAGCCTGCAAGATTCTTCTTCTCCTCTCTCTCTCTCTCTCTCTCTCTGTCTCTTTCTCTCTCTCTCTCTCATGCTGATTGTCTTGTGTCGAACACTTCTTCTCTCTTCTTTTTTTTCTTTTTTTTTTTAAAAAACTCCTTACGTTTTTACTTTTTTCCCCTATTTTTCCAAGTTGCCCCTTGCTTTCCCTTAGTTGTTAGATGGCAAATATGCCCCTTGCCACGAAAAATTCCACTCGGGCAAAATCGGAAGCGAGAATACATTTTCTTCTCTTCCTGCGTGACGCACATGTTTCAAAACTGAAATATCACAACCACGTGTCGAACATGCATGTAGCACTTGGGATTTTCATCTATAAACCCGACTCTCGCTTCAGGTAAGTGTTAGAAAGATTAAAAAATGATATTTGCATGTGTTACCCCACTTAACTTCATGCAGCATCATGTCCCCGGTCGCTCTTTTTTACTTACCAACGTCACTCTGCGACATTGCATTGCTTTGCCCTTGGGCATTTTGTACACTCTTACATTCATTTACAACATTCATTTACTTTAGACTTTCTTCTCATTGTGTTTTTCTCTGTGTTTGAGTTTCGAGTTTTTGTGTTTTGCGTGTTGTGTTTAGGGTTTGTGTTTTGCTTGTCTTTCTTTGAGTCTTTGTGTTTTAGTCTTGGTTGTACATGTTGTGTTTTCTCAGTGCAAACCCTAGCATATCTTCACATGGTATCAGAGCTGGTGTTCTTCTAAAGAGTATCTTGTGGTGATTGTGGAGCCTAGTCTTTGTGCGAGACTCACACGTGACTCGATTCTGACTCATGATGTCTTAAGCACCTTCTTCTTGGGATCTTATGATGCCCTATTAGGCTTCTCCATCATTGGAGGCTCTAAGAAGGCATTATGGTCTCAAGGAGGAGGTAGGCATACCTTTACCTTTATCATCATCTTCTTCTTGTTTTGGTCATCTTATAGATAAAGAGTTTGAGAAGTACTTGCGCATCACATACAGTTCGGTTTACACTTCAATGAGTGCTACTACTCTGTCTGGACCAATTTATGAGACTTGCTATCTCTTTGATCTTGGAGGGATTATGACATTCGGCACGTGTGGTGATCCATCTTCTTTATCTCTGCCAAGCCTTGTGTTAGGTTCTTATAAACCTTTTCAATCATATGAGCCAAAATCCTCTCTTGTTTCTTCTTTGGTTATGTAGGATCTAGATGATTTTTAGTATATTAACTTTAATAGATGAGGCTCTCGAAGCAGATGTCCTTCATCAGGTATATCTTTACCATATGTTTCATTTGAGCAAGTAAACCATACTTCTCACCTCTCTCCCATTCCACCACTATCTTTTTCACATTCTGGCCTACTCACATCCTCATTCCGAAATCTTGGATTACACTCCACTTCCTCTCAAAGCACACTAGGAGTTGGATGTTCCATATTTGCTCCTAGCATTTTTTCTTTCTCCATCTCCCACCATCTATCTATCCTCCAATCACTCTCCCTCTTGGTGCAACGTTAGGGGGAATGCCACCCTATAATATTGTACCTTCCATATACCCCTATTTTATAACATCCTTTCACTTTGGGATCGTTTTGATGGGCATTCCCCTTACTATCCCTAGACACTCACAAACCCCCTACATAACCTTTTAGATACAGGGATATCTATCCTCTGCTTATGAACTGTCGTCCCACATCCCTTGGGTCGCTTTTTTACAAGGATTTCCATTCTTTGCTCCATGTGTCTCTATCTTTCCACCATGGGCTCCTCAGGTGGTTACCATGTCCATACCCAGTATACCCATTCCCACATTTGGATCCGCTATGCACACTTCTCGTATGTATGGTGGACACTTTGGGATTCCTTTCAAAGTGTACTCTACTCTACCTTCCTATCCATCCTATCCACCTTGCCTCCATTACACACCTCCATCTCCTAGCACTACCATTCGTATTGCAATAGCAAAAATGCCTTTACGGATAAGACTCATTTTAAGAGGTCGAATTTCACCACTTGGTCGAATTTCATGCGACAAGTGCTTGAATCTTAGGGACTTTGGAACCTCATTGTTGGTATCGAGCCAATACCAAACCCTCAATTAGCTCACCCTGATTACATCTGTCAATGAAGAGCATGCAATGCCACCACCAATGTTGAGTTAATCCAGGGGTTGCTTCGTGAGTTTCACTCTCAATTATAACATTTTTTCTTTGCATTTGAGTGTTGGAGTCACCTCATTGTCTGCTATGTGGCAGAGATCGCAATTAACATATCAATCTCGATTTTGAGCTTCAAGAGTTTTCCATTAAGGAAGGGAATGATCTGAATGTTAAGTTGGTCGAGTATCAGCGTTTACTGGCCAAGTTTACCACTACTGGCTCGCGAAGTTGGATGACGATCAGGTCACGTTTTTCTTGAATAAGTTGCCCTATAAATATTTCCATTTTATCCAACATATTATCTCACTACCTAGATTGCCAACCTTCTATGAGTTTGAGTGCCGGTTCTTGTGTTACGCGAGGTTGCATGATCAAGTCCACAAGAAGTCCTCCACACACATCTATTCAGAGGATCGGGGGTTGGTTGTCTCTTCTTTGGGAGGAAAAACCAGTAGTGGCAAGATGCAAAGGCAAGACAAAACAAGGGTGACACCACTTCCTCTGACGGAACCAAAGAAACATGACCCCTTTGGCAACAAATTCCTAAGAAAAATAGGTTTTGCACACACTACTAGAGGTCAGGCCATGTGGGCGAGGAGTGTCGTACTGAGGCCCAAGGTCCTCCACCTAGAAAACCACAATAGATTGTTGCTACTGTCTCCACTCTAGTTGGCCAGTCTAATGGGGCTACGCCTCTTGCTTCTGCACTATCTGCTTCATCTGTCCTAGTGGCTACTGAATATGTGGTACGCAGACAACCTCAACAGACTATCTCCTTCACTACTTTTGTAGGATTGACTGATTGGGCTGCTAGTGGCTTACCTATTGCACTTTATGCATCCCTTCCTCGGGCATCCACTACACCTTCTAGGATCACTTCCCCACCTTGCCGTACGCGATGGTGGCCAAACACTTAGCCTTTTCCTTTTAGACTTTTGCAGCATTCTTACATACTCATTGCATTGCACTTAACTTTGCTTTCTTTTATTCTCAGATTTGTTTTTTGGAGCATTTTATTGCTTACCTTTGTGCTTGTAGATTTTTTTATCTCTTTTGCAAGGTTTTGCATTTCAATGTAGGGCTAATATATAGGCTTGTACAAGTCCTTCTTGAATTGGAGAAAGGAGGTACTCATCGTTTCTTTCATTGTTCCATCTATTTGGAGTTTTGCTCTTCTACTAGCACAGAGGCTTTGCCTCTCATAGCCGATCATGTAACATCTTTCTTGGTGCTATCTGTTAGAGAGATCACAGCCAGGCAGGAGGTTTCAGCCTGGTGCAGTCGGACTGCATGCAGTCGGACTGCACAGTCGGACTGCCACGTAGCAGTCCGACCCACTGCAGGCAGTCGGTGCAGCCGCGACTGGGCATTTCTGGCGCCCTATTTCCAGGCAGTTGTCGGCTATAAATACCCGACATTCTCAGCAGTCTGACACACTTCTCTGCTCGCAGATTACAGACCGGTGACACGCGCAGATTCCGTCTCTGTTCGCATATTTCAGACAGGAGATAGTGCAGACTGCAGCAGACTTCGAGGTGAACAGCAGGTTGCATTGTCGAGGTGGAGACACGCAGTCCAGCGCACTGCGCCTGTGTATATATCTGCATATCTTTGTATTCAGCACTCTTTATACAGCAGATCTTCATCTTCCACTGTCTCTTTTTCTCTCTTCTCTCTCTGCGTTCTCTCTCTCTCAGTCCTATGCTTCCGCACCGCTGCACTCTGACATGGTATCAGAGCAGTGTTTGAGGGCTGACTGAGCGCAGAATCAACCTGAAGAGGAGTTTCCATCGCGACACAAATTTGCGTTTTTTGCATTTAAGGGCAGACAGGAGGGCTGCGCCTTGGAACAAGGCTGAAACAAGTGTGGGCGCGCAGGAAAGGAGTCCAGGTGGTGGATTTGCTGCTGTTTACTGTTGTTTTGACGCGGAGGAAGTTTGAGTTTTCAGCCTACAAGTGCAAGTTTTGCTTTTTCATCGCCTCCGACGGGTGAAGAAGGTTCAGGACACGGAAGAGCCTTAGCATGCTGAGTTTTCCGAGTCAGAGGGGGCTGCTTTTGCGTTTGTCAAGGCATTACAGGTGAAGATGTCTACAGATATTGACTTGGAGTTCCAGTCGATTATGGACCGGAAGGTGCCTGTCTTACCAGCTCTTCCTGCTGATCAGAAGCTCGACGGCGACAACTACCGCATTTGGCGCGTCATGATGTTGGCCATCCTTGAGTCATATGATTTGGCGGAGCTGGTACAGGAGGAGATCGACTGGCCCTCGGTAAGAGATGAGTCCAAACTCTCTTCTGATGCTCGTGCGGAGTTGGCCAAGGCTCAGTCTCATTGGGACAAACTGAATGCCAGGATTCGTTCCTTTCTCTTTCTATCATGTACTACAGCCATGATCGCTCACATCGAGCACTTGACGGTGGCTCGGGAGATATGGCTGGAGCTTGATCAGATGTACAATCGGATGACCCTTATGAAGCGGGTTTCTTTGGAGGTACAGATGCGGACCTTGTCCGTAAATAAGTCTTCTTCGCTGCGGGAGCACATTAATAAGCTAAGGCAGCTTCAGATGCAGGTTCAGAATGCGGGGAAGCCGATTTCCTCCGAAGACATGGTGATTACACTTTTGTCCCAGTTGCCGCCACGATTCGGTACATTTTACTCTGCCCTTATTGCTTCGGGGTGAGAGTCTACTCTTCGGTGGGAAGAGTTGGTTCCTATGGTCTTGGACCAAGAGGAACAGTTAAAGGGACAGAATGCTTCCAAGTCGGAGGCGCTGACAGGTCAAGCCTCTCAGAAGAAGGGGAAGGACCAAAAGAAGAAGAAGGGGGATAACAAGTCCAAGAAGGACAAGGAGAAGGACAAGGACAAAGACTCCACATGCCATATTTGTGGAAAGACTGGCCATTGGAAGAAGGATTGCCCTGACAAAGACAAGAAGGACACCAAGGATTCTGGAGCGGTGGCTGCACCCTCATCAGCTGCATTTCTTCATTTGGCTGTCATTGAGGACGCTTCACTGAATGCTCCTGATGCTGCGATGACGGCTCCCCAGCCTCAAGAGTGGATCGTTGATAGTGGTGCCTCACGGCACATGACTCTCATCAGATGGTGTTGCCCAGTTGCGACCCTCGCGTGGGCAGATTCTCATTGGAGACAGCTCTTCAGTATCTATTGCAGGTCGGGGTAAGATGCAGCTTATTCCCGATAGACGAGGTGGTACCCATACCTCAAAGGTTTTGCATGTACCAGGCTTAGGGTACCATCTCCTTTCAGTTCATAAGATTTGCTTCCTTGGCCTTTTGGTGTAGTTTGACAGTACTATGGTGCGCGTCCTTGATCGTGGATCGAGGAAGGTTCTATCATTCGGATATGAGGAGAACGGCATTTACAAACTGAAGTCTTCCACCGCCCTCTCTACTCTTCTTCTTACCTCTCAGTCACAGTCAGGGTTATGGCATGCTCGGTTTGGTCACCTGAACTATGATTAACTTCGGAGGGCATCACGTGGATAGCTTGTTGGGTTGCCGGATATAGTGGTGAGCCAGCAGCCATGTGTCTCCTGCATTCGGGGGAAGCAGCATAGGGATGCCATTCCCCACACAGCTTCGCGGTGGTCTACTTCACCGTTGGAGCTTGTATCTATGGATCTATGTGGCCCTATGAGGAATGAGTCCTTGTGTGGGAGCTCATACTTCATGCTGATCGTGGATGACTACAGCAGGATGACATGGGCCTATTTTTTGGCATTAAAGTCAGAAGCTTTCTCACACTTCAAGGATTGGCTTCTCTTTGAGGAGAACCGATCGGGCCGGAAGTTGAAGACCTTGCGATCCGACAAGGGAGGTGAATTTGTTTCTAATGAGTTTGCTTGGTTTTGTGCAGATAGAGGAATTCACCAGGAGTTTGCCAATACCAACACTCCTCAAGAAAATGGCATTCTTGAACGGAAGAACCGCAGTGTGATCGAGATGGCGCGCACCATGATGGAGCACCGATAGACCCCTCAGGTTCTGTGGGCCGAGGCTGTGGCTACTACAGTCCACATCCTTAATCGATCCCCTACTTCGGCCGTGGAAGGGATGACCCCGTTTGAGGCTTATTTTGGGACGAAGCCAGAGGTTTCTTACTTTCGGGTCTTTGGGTGTGATGCCTATGTTCACATTCCCAAGGCTCACCGTGATAAATTTGAAGCAGCTTCCCGAAAACAGGTATTTGTTGGCTACAGCTCCCAGTCCCAAGGCTACCGACTGTATGATTTCGTCAAGCGGGATGTGTACACTAGCCGCGATGTGCGATTTGTGGAGGTTCCGGCTACTTCAACGGGCGAGGAGCATCCCGTTCTTGGAGATCCAGGGGAGAGTTGGGCTCCTTCTACAGTTCCACTGGAGCCCGTGCCTTTTGATTATGATTCTGTTTCTGACACAGAGTCTACGGTTCCACCGGACACCTCTGAGGAGTTACCACCGGTGGATATTCCAGAGTCTTCTGTTGATGGAGAACGACGAGGGAAGGTTCGGCCTCCTCCTCGCTGGGCCCGTGACACACTCCGTGATTCAGGGATCGAGGGGGTTCCTGAGGAGTGGGGACCGCAGGATGGTCCGCGGCGGTCACGGCGGCACCAGGCACATTCTTCGGAGCTTGTTTGCTCCAACTATTGTTTGATGACCCGTGTTATGCAGGATCGAGAGCCCACCTCCGTGAAGGAGGCTTTACAGTCCGCACCATGGAAGAAAGCTATGGAAGCCGAGTTGGAGGCTATTGAGAGGAATGGCACTTGGTCACTCGTGCCCCGCCCCCCGAATAAGAAGGTGATTGGAGTCAAGTGGGTCTTCAAGACCAAATACCTTAGCGACGGTTCTTTGGATAAGCACAAGGCTCGCCTTGTTGCTAAAGGTTTTGCACAGCGCCCAGGGATTGACTGTCATGATACTTTTGCCCCCACAGCTCATATGGCGACCATTAGAGCTGTTCTTGCTTTGGCTGGCCATAGGAGATGGCCTGTTTATCAATTGGATGTAAAGTCGGCCTTTCTCAATGGTGATTTGAAGGAGGAGATCTATGTTGAGCAACCTCCTGGCTTTGGATCTTGAGATGGGAAAGTCTACAGGTTGAAGAAGGCCTTGTATGGCCTCAAGCAGGCTCCGCGTGCATGGAACGAGAAGATTGATTCGTTCCTCCAATCTCAGTTGGGATATCGGCATTCCAAGGCCGATCGGCAGCTTTATGTTCACACTTCCGAGGATGATTGTGTGCTTTTTGTCTTATATGTTGATGATTTGATTGTCACAGGTGATGATGCACAGCAGGTCCAAGAGACGAAGTCAGCTTTACATCGGACGTTCGAGATGACGGACTTGGGTCTACTCCATTTCTTTTTAGGCCATGAGATTTATCAGTCTCAGAGGGGGATCTTTATCTCTCAACAGAGATATGTACAGGAGCTCTTGGTGTCTTTTGAGATGGAGGATTGTCGGGCCCTATCTACTCCTATGGATCCGAACTGGAAGGCCACTTCCCATTCAGCTTCTCCTTTGGCGGATGCATCCCGCTATCGTCAGTTGATTGGGTCCTTGATTTTGCTTCTCAACACTAGGGTTGATCTATGTTTTGCTGTTGGGCTCTTGGTAGGGTTCATGAGTGAACCTAAGACGGTGCATTGGCAGGTTGCTCAGAGGATACTTCGGTATTTGAGGGGGACGTCTGATTTAGGGATTCATTACCCCGCAGGCACAGATGGTTCAGATCTTGTACTTGCGGGTTGGAGCGACTTGGATTGGGCCGGTGATGTGGACCACAGGCGGTCTACTACAGGTTACTGTTTTACCTTGGGTGCAAGTGTTATTTCATGGAGTAGCAAAAAGCAGCCCACGGTAGCCCTTTCGTCTACTGAGGCGGAGTATCGGGCCGCGTCTTCCACCACATGTGAGGCTGTGTGGCTTCGGAGATTATTGGAGGAGCTTGGGTGCCCCCAGACTCGTCCTACTTTGCTGCGATGTGACAATGAGAGTTGCATTGCCTTGGCAAGACAGCTCACTTGTTGATACCAAGGCGGCTGCCTATGAGGGGAACCTTGGTGGCCAAAATCTCAAAGCAGAAAATGGCCATCCTATGCATAGTAATGACATGCCTATCAGTGAAAAGGTTCCAAGCCATGTAAGTCCCATTAGGGCTTGCAACACTTCCACGAAAGGTAGTTGTGATGGCAATAGGATCGCACCAATGGGCCTATGAGTGTTGATAAGCATTCTGTGTGTGGTTCTAATTTTGTTGCTACTAAGGCTCTTGAGAGACCTTTGGTGTCGGAATCATGCTTCCGGGTGGATGTTGTTCCCTTCAGTGAAAGCATGGTTCTTATGGAAAACAATTTGCAATATGGACGTAAACAAGTAAAGACATCTTTTGTAAAGAGGATGCAAAATGCTAAAAGTCCACCTGTGCTTCACAAAGGTCATAAGGATGTGAGACCATTTGGCCATAGGGATAAGTTTGCAAATCCTGTTTTTTATGCCCGGACGAAGCACATAGAGATCCAGTACCACTTCATCCTAGAGAAGCTTCTGGATGAGACCATCACTGTGGAGTACTGCAAGACGGAGGACAATCTTGCGGATTTGTTTACGAAGGCCCTTCCCCAGGCTCTACTTCGGAGACATTCCAGATCCCTCCGGCTTCTGCCCTGCCCAGGCTCTGAGAGGCGGTGTTAGAGAGATCACAGCCAGGCAGGAGGTTTCAGCCTGGTGCAGTTGGACTGCATGCAGTCGGACTGCACAGTCGGACTGCCACGTGGCAGTCCGACCCACTGCAGGCAGTCGGCTGCATTGGGCATTTCTGGCGCCCTATTTCCAGGCAGTTGTCGGCTATAAATACTCAGCAGTCTGACACACTTCTCTGCTCGCAGATTACAGACCGGTGACACACGCAGATTCCGTCTCTGTTCGCAGATTTCAGACAGGAGACAATGCAGACTGCAGCGGACTTCGAGGTGAACAGCAGGTTGCATCGTCGAGGTGGAGACACGCAGTCCAGCGCACTGCGCCCGTGTATATATCTGCATATCTTTGTATTCAGCACTCTTTATACAGCAGATCTTCATCTTCCACTGTCTCTTTCTCTCTCTGCGTTCTCTCTCTCTCAGTCCTACGCTTCCGCACCGCTGCACTCTGACACTATCATGGTGGTGTCTTCTATCCTTGCTCTTCCAACAGGGATGTTTTATCATCTTCATCCAAATGGTTCTCGGCACCACACGAAGACCAACATCCTTAGGCTTCTTTTCCTCCTTCGACATCAACATCCCTATTGAGAGAGCGTTTCTATCCTTCTTGGTATTCTATAGGTTTCGGTACTTGTCTTTGACATCGGCCTTTCCCCGTATTGTACCTTTTTATATGCATTGCATGATTTCATAATCTTTGTACCAGGGTGTTGGGGCAAGTGAACAATTTTCCCACAAAGGACATTGTCCAAGTAGCACCTACTGTTTGAGCATTCTTCAACATGTAGCGTACTATCCCATTATGCAGAGCACCACTAGACGGATCCTAAGCTGTTTCCATTGGTGGATCACACCGTCATCCTTCTTCTCATGATACTTCATCACCTTTTCCTTGTCATTACCATTCTTGAGTAGTTGGGTAAGCTTGTACTATTTTGTGACATGTTGGGTGTACCATCCCAACTCTCGTCTTCTAGGTCATTGTTACTTAATCTGTCGCCACCCCTAAAATTTAATTTTCAAAAAAGAAAAAAGAAAAAAAGCTCAATGTGGTTCCATCCGCCTTTGTAGGGCCTGGTAGGCCATTGGGTAGTCGACGAGCACCCATTGTTCGATGCGCTGGTCTCTTTGGGATGACTACTTGGACTTCCTTGGTAAGATAACAATCGGCTTTGCAGTCTTGGTAGGCCATTGGGTAGCTGAAGTGTACCCTTTGTCTAATGCCCTGGCTGCTTTGGGGGGTCGCCTTGGGGTGCATATTGTTAGCCTTCTCTTTTAGGCTCAGTTTTGGGCGTGAGAGGGGTGTTGAGCTAAAACAAGCTTTACAGCCGATTAGCATTTTTAAGTAGCCCTAAAACACTCTTAATTAATGAAAAATTCAAATTTGGTGCACGGTTCAAGAGGGTTTAAGTGGTCCCCCAAAACGCCAATTTTTTGGGACACGCTTCAACATCTATAAATAGACAAGTTGCATACCATTCACTCTCATCCTTTGGTGCAAGTTTCTCACTCTTGTATGCATATTTTAATCATTAGCCACCTACCATCTGTTGTCCAGTCATAATGACTATAGTCCATCACTATCCAGCCCTAGGAGGCTTGTTTTCAGCCATCACTTTGTTGTTTGTAGGTCTCCATCTACCGTGTCATCATAGCACTGAATTAGCCAGTGTTTTTAGCATAAATGGTGCTAGGTGATAAGCTGTTGCTATCTCTCCCATTGGGCGACCTTTGCAATACCTACGCTTTTGTTGTCTAGTAGGCTGTCTACATCAACAAATAGGCACACAATATTAGCGTGATGAGCAGCAGGTGGCTACAATCTTTAGTAGGCGCAATCTCCACGTTGGGTGCATAGGTAATAGATGATGATATCATGATGTTGATGAAGATTATGATGGTGGTGGTGCTGCTGATGATGACCCAGATGATGCTTGTTGTGCTGCTGAAAATGACGATGACGCGATGACGAAGTTGCAGGGCAGCATGCACACAGTAGGGCAGTGGCTTGTAGCAAGGTGGCGTGGGCGGCGGGGTAGTGTGATGCAAAGGACAGCCATGACAAGGCACGACATTTTGCTGCTGATGATATGATGGGTGGATGCTGTTGCTGCTCCAGATGAAGATGAAGATGATGATGTAGATGGTACTGCTGCAATGGTTGAAGATGATGATGATGATCATAGCAGCTCGAACAAGGTACGCAGTAGATCAGTGTGCGGCACTAGGCGATGATCTCTTGAACAGGGTGCTTTTTCTTTTGATGATGATAATGATGAATAGGGGCAGCCCTTAAAAAGCACGTGCATGCTTTTTTGTTCCTCTCTTTAAAAAAGAAAGAAAAAAACTCTCTTGACAGCAGAGGCCTGCTTATTTCCCAAGGAAAAAGGCAAAATAATATGGAGAAAGCTCTCTCCCTCTCTCTATCTCCCTTTCTCTTTCTAGGTCTCCAATGTATCTTTTTTGACAATTCTCTCTTCTATTTTACCTTTTTGAAGTATGTTAATATTTTCCATAAATATGTTTACTACTCATCTATCTCATTTGTATTTATTCCAATAGTACGAATAACATTTTTGAATCATGGGACATAAGACTACGACATATCTACTTCACATGTTTTGGACTTAGCACGTGAATACTATATCCTATTCCATTGTTTGATAGACATGAGGGACTTCATCATCTAAGTGTCCTTGGTCCGGATACCCAAACCAAAATGTCACGCTCTACGAGCTTGATGTTAGGACCATTGGACATGCTCTTATCATTTCAAGAGTTTCGACACACACGAAATCCATGACTAGCTCTCACCTAGTTGACTCACACAACGGATACATACCAAGGATGGGAGAACCCACTTACCTTTACTTACCTCGTTGTAGTCTACGTATTGGCTTACTTTGTTCCTGATTCAAGTGCATGCTCCTTCACCTTTGATCTCGCTTTCTCATTACCGCAATGGAGAGGAGACACCCACAATGAGCTCAAGGAGATAAACAGAAGAAAAAGGCTTCTCGTTCTATGCACGTTACTCTCTCGCACTCTCTACTTACACGCTCTTACTCGAGAGGGCATTCACCATTTGTCCCAATGTGCGTGAGCCTTTGCCAACTCCAACTTATCATTGGAAGAGAGTTTGGGCTCATCTCACGAAGAGGGATGATGAATAGCCTGTGTAACAAGCTTTGCAAAATCATAGGACTGGAAAATGGCAAGCATCATAATCCGCCAGATGCGGTAGTTCTCTCCATCGAGCTTTTGATCTGATGGAAGAGCCAATAACACGGGAACCTTTCATTCCATGATCACCCGAAACTCTATTTGGGCTTCAAAAGACATCTTTACCTACAATGCTTACACAAAACACAAAAAGCAGCCCCGTCTGAGTGTGTGAAACTTGCTAGGGCTCTTCGCTGCTCGTTCCGCTCCTTCTTCACCTGCCGGAGGCAATGAAAAGTAAAATTTGCACCTGAAGGCCTAAAATGCAACCTTCTTCCTTCTCTAACATAAAAAATCAGCAGCAACTTCAGCAAATCTGCTGCTTTCTTGCACGCCTAGGCTCGCCTCAACCTTTTTCTGATGCGCAGCCCTCCAACTCGCCCTTGAACATTGACTGAAATCTCCTCTTTAGGTAGGTCCAATCTTTTAATGTTCTGATACCATGCCAGAGTGAAGCAGCGCAGAAGCGAATGATCTAGACAAAGAGTGAACAGAGAGATAAGAGAGAGAGAGAAAGAGACAGTGAAACACAAAAAATTTGCAGTGAAGAATGCTATATAAGGATGCAGATATATACATGGGTGCAGAGAGAATGTCTACGTATGTCTCAACCTCGAAGATCACACTCTCCGTGAATGCCAAGGGCAGTCTCTACAGTCTGTAGCTTGAAAATTAAGAGCACAACTCAACAGGAGTGTAGAAATTGGGGCCAATAAAAGGCCACTAATAATGCATCAAATAATGCAAGTCGGCTGCATTAAATGTAGCAAATTGGACAAAATTGTCTGACCAACTGTAGTTCGTCGATCTGCCTTGCCATCGGTCCTGCTGACGTTAGCTCTTGAGCTCTTGCTATGTGGATTGCCGAATGCATTTGCTGGAAATTGCACTTGTCTGTCCATGGAATGCTAATCTCTAACAATTCATGCATACAATGTATGGAAAAATGTATCTTGGTGTGGTTGGCAATATACAAATTTCCATGCAGAGTCACATTGCAATGGTCCAAAGTATGCAAATAAGAATGTTACCTAATGCATTTGATGCTCCTAGCATGTCAGCTACACATGAGAGGCTAGTCCAGTGGATGCAATGTTGCATATTAGTTAAGTTGGAATTGCAACAATGTGAAAGTATAAAGCATTGCAATGCTCAAGACTCAATCAAGAGGGTAAAAGGCTTAAAACGTAGTGGAGGTTTTGAGGCAAGTATAGTTAGAGGTAAAGTTTCCATGTGCTTCTTGGTGAAGTTTCAGCATTGTTTTACCTATGAAAGAATGCAACTGATGGAGGAGGACGACCTGGTAGATTATCCTCAGTGATGCACTTTACTTGAATGTGTTTCAGTTAGAGCCGAGCTCTTTGAGGTTCAACATGGCATAGAAGGTTCAAAGTATTGTCTGATGCTCAAGGGGAAGGTTGCATCTCCACTCTCCTAGTGATGGATAGCTTGGTTATTTAGTGGATCTTGAATGTACTTGGCTTACATTCAAGGTACTATGCGTTGGCAATATTTCTACCATTGGGATCACTATTGAGTGTACTAGTTGCTGTGAGTTGGTATGTAGATATGTATGGTTTGCACCTAGGCTCTGAAACTATACATTTGCAAGGTTGCCAGTATGTATGGAATACATGGAATGTGCATTTGGATGTGATGCAAGAGAAGTATAATTGCATAAGTTACATTCGATTTGCAGTTGATGTACTCTTTACATGACTATCATGTGGTACTTCTTTTCTATGAGGTGTTGCTGATGCTTAGTTTATGTACTATAATGTCTAAGTGGTCAGAATAGGATTGGGTTTTGGCATGTGGATGTATCCCTTGTAGTTCTGATAGTGGTTATGATTCATATGTGTGGATTGTGATTGGTTTAGGTGATTGAAATTTCACATGCAAAGAGCGTAAGTATGGTTAAGCAATACATGTTGTTTGACTATGATGCTAGTATATATTTCTAGTAGTGGCAACGGATACTTTGGCACATTGCAGTGCCATCAAGAACGATTGCAAGAATTTCAAGGGGGTCATTCATCATGAGGACGTGAAACTTTATTGCTTTGCTTAGCATTTGACTAAAAGTTAATCAAATGTACTAATGTGACTTGCACATGTGAGGTGTAAGTTAATTATTTCACAACATGAGACCCACAATCCCTAAATATCAATTGATGCTAAAGGCAGAAGTTGTAATAAGTTATGTTAGACAAGTACTAGATGGTACTCATTGTCAAATTTGGACCTAGACCAATTTATTGGCTACTAATGTCAGTGGTAGTGACATTAGAAACTAGTCATTAATTAATTAATTAATGCTAGTCTAAGGGTCAATAAATACGTTGGGATACTTGAAAGACAATTGGTCTAGCCAATTTAATTATTGGATGGTGGATTGTTTTTTTGGATACAAATAATTATTAAATTAATTTTCAGAATTAATCTTTTGAAAATTATTTTAATAAGCTGAATAATAATGAAAAATGGGATTAGAAGGTTGCCACTGGGCAAAAATTGTCCATGTAGGTGGGAAAAACTTTTGGAGGGGGCTGGGGGAAGTCTATTCCAGCCATTGTGAGAGAGGAGGAGGTTGTTAAAGAGCAAGGAGATGTTGCTGATGGATTTGCAATCACCAAGGACCATTCTTATAGAACATGACAACACTTCGGAACTCTCCAAGAGTAAGGGACAATAGCCCAAGGTCCTTATGGTACAAGTGACAGCATACAAAAGGAGGAAACAACAGTCTTCCTGGTGGTCCTAAGCTATAGATGACAGCTTCCATGGCTGTTTGAGTAGGGCACCAACAAATTTTTAGCATTTCTCACATGATGAAACTTTGAAATTTCTTTGTCTATAGTATTCTCTCTCATCCCCTAGCCATCTCTCAAGTAATCTCAGTTGATTTCAACCATTTGAGTCATTAGAGGTGGAGACATTGGAAAATCTTCACTGTAAACCTTAATTTACAGTAGAAATTAGGGTTTGACAACCACTTGGGGATATGTGCTCACAATTGAGGGCCTAGGACTTGAATTCCAACCATTGAAATTGAGAAATTTCAGGGAGATTCAAGAGGCCAGCCAGTCAATATCAAATTTAGGGCTGAATTTTTCTTTCAAGGAGCAAGGTGAAGGCCCATCCTTGACAGCAAAGCAAGGGGCAAATTGGTTTGAGGGCTTGTTTGTCATTTATGACAGCAAGAGACAATTGGAGAGTGAAGGAGATTTAGGATGTAGTTTGGGGGCCAACAAGTTGTCCAATGTTCAAGATTAAGTGGTAATATCTGTATATTCAATTTATGTGAATTTTAAGCTTGCTATAATTAGTGTTAAATTAGGTCATTACCACCTCAAAGTGCAACATTTGACTAGCAACAACAAATGATCCCATGTAGACTTTCCATGACTGACTCTCAAAAGTAATTGAGTATTCCAAGTCATCTAGCTGACTTCAAGCTCTTAGTAAGCTTGGATACATGGCATATATTCCGAAGAGGATAGGTAGATTCATTTTGAAAAGCAAACTGCACATCACTTGCACTAGCCATGTATACAAAAAAATGTCCGATAAAATTCAATGTTTTGTATAATCATTAAAAAATACATAGAAAATTAAGGGATAGCCTGGTAAATATTACTTGTTTTAACGTGAGAGTCTTAGTTTTGACTTTTAAAAACCACAATTGTACATGAGTGTCAAATTTGATATTAGTCTTTGTGTGGTCATGAGAATCATGAAGAAGGATAAAGATGAAAACAAAGCACACTAGCTAGAAGAGATAGAGAGAAGAAGTTGTGGTGGTAGCATTAAGAGATGCTTGAAGATTTGCCTTGGGAGGGGGAGCCTCCATGTGCTAGTAGAAGAGCAAGTCTTCAAGGAAGATGGAACCACAAAGGAATGATGAGCAACCCATGTCTTTAGCCCAGAAAGGACCGATGCAAATCTGCATGTTAGTCTTGAATGAAATTACTAATATAGAAAATCTAGCATGTAAGTAGCACAAGAGATTAGTACTTGCATACTAGTGTTTCATAGTGAGATGCTTTGTTGCGAAAACAAAACAGAAGTAAAGAGAAAATAAAATAAATGATAGATTAAAGAAATATGTGAATGTGGGAATGCAATGGAAGATAAATAAAGGAAAGCCTAGAGCTAAAGTAGCCTAAGCATAGATTAGCTTATGGGCCCAACTCATTAGCCTAAGGAACTAAGAGTGCTAAGTAATGCTAGACAAGCCTAGAGTACCCGAAGGGACCTAGAAGATGCTAGCCTAAGGATATGGTCACCATTGCACACGTCCATTAGTAGGTCACTACCAATGAAACTCATGGCAAGGTGGGGAATTGGCCCTAGGTAGGGGTGTACCTAGAGATCTCGGAATAGTAGCTAGAAGTGCTTATGGTGAGAAATCTAATGTAGTGGGGTTAGGAGACCACTCACCCAAACCTTTAGGGGTCTTGTAATGTGTGGGTGAAGGGGGGCTGTCCATATGCCACATGTCCAGCAATTCACCACTGAGGTGGTTGGGAGCCAAATGGAGCAAGAGTAGTAGGTGCAGTAGCTAGAGGAGTATCCCCCTTTCGAGTGTCTAAGGGAAGTACACCCGTGAGGCAATCATTGCCTGCTATGGATTCTTAGTTGGAAGACCTTGGGCCTTAGTATGCCACTTCTCATCTACATAGCTTGAGCTCACTAGTAGTGTATGCAAATCTATTCTTTTAGGAAGTTGCTGCCAAATGAGTTTAGTTTCTTTGGTTTCTTTGGTTCCATATGAGGAAGGGGTGCCACCCTTGTTTTGGTTTGCTTTCCCGACTTTAGAGTTCTTGCCACCTTTAGATTTTTCTTCAGATTTGACTTCGGTGAGTCAATAGTGGGGAAATCGGTGAGTAACGGCCAATACTCAGCCAACTTGACTTTTAGATCATAACCTTAATAGAAAACTCTTGCAACTCATAATTGAGATTGATATGTTGGGTACAAACTTGTGTGCATAGTGGTTAGCAAGATAAATCCAATGATCAAGTGCTAGGGGAAAGTGCTGTGATTGTGAGTGAAACTCAAGAAGTAACCCCTACATTAATTGGACATCTGTTGTAGCATTGGGAGCTCTCCATTGATGGATATGATCAGGTTGGGCTAGGTGAGGGTTCAGTATGTGCTCTAAACCAACTACTAGGTCCCAAAGACCTTGAGACTCAAGCACTTGTTGCATAAGGTTAGACCAACTTGTGAAATTCAACCCATTAAGGTGAGTTTTATTCGTTAAGGAATTCTTGGCTTTAGTACCGAGAAAAGAGTAGGGTGGAAAAAGGGAGTATACTTGGGGATTAACCCTAGAGTGCCCACCATGCACGTGGGATGTTTACACAATGGATCCATAGGTGGGTGTGGATTGACTAGGCATGGTCATGGTTGGAAATCCTAGCATCAGAGTGGCCCATGGAGTATATGATGGTGCAAAATAATCAGAGGTTGATATCCTTGTGTTTGAGAGGCCGATGTAATTGGTGATGCATGTCTGGGAGAGTGAAGAGGATACCCAACAGAGCCACCCTTGGAGAAACAAACGTGCTCACTTGCAAGTACGTATAAAGTATAGTATTGATGGGTGGTATCCTTGATAACGATGTACTAGGGTCCCGAGTAGTATTTTGTTGAGCTAAGAAATGCATTTCATGTTGATTAGCCTCTTACGTAGCCCCAAAACATGCTTATTTAATGAGAAATGCAAAATTGATGCGCAGTTCGAGAGAGTTTCTATTAAACCCTAATTTGGGAGGGTCCATCCACTTCTATAAATAGACATGCTTTAGTCTTGACCCTTCTATGGAGGTTTTTCTTGTTCATGTGAAGATCTTCGCTATCAGCCTTCTTGCATGTGGCTATCCAGCCTTTATGATTGCTGCGACCACTCGGTCTGCTACTCCAACCCTTGGTGATTGCCCTTCTAGCCGCCCCCTACTGCTTGGTACTTCCACTGCTGTGTTTGGCCCTAGACAGCCATTGCCATCCCGAGTTGACACCTCTTTTGTTGTATTTGGCAATTTCAGCCATCGCTAGCACGTGCATCTCCATTGCTGTTGCGAGGCATCCTACTGCTTTTGGTGATTTGCGTTTTGGTCTTCTACACCCTCCAACACACTCCGAGTAGTGGTTACATCACTTAGGATCCGTCTTTGATGGATGTCACCCTCCAATACTCACTACTCTGCCCTTGAGCATTCTGTACACTCTTACATTCATTATTGCATTCATTCATTCAGTTTAGAGTTCTGTACTTGTATAGAGGGTGCTGTGAAAGGCATATGAGGGCTAGCAAAACGAGCATGGAGACAATGGGGAGTCGAGGGATCATGTACAAACGAGCTAGGTGACCTTCAGTCATCGCGTGAACTAGCACAAAAATCTCTCCGTCTCTTGGAGGAAGGAACAGAGACGTGATCCTCTAAGTCAGCAAAGAATTGGTGATAAGACATCTTCGATATTTTGCAAGACACCCACAAGAAATCTGCATTTTGACAGTAGACAGCTCCAAAACAAGAGGAAATGTCTACAAGATCACAAGGAAGTCCATGTAGAGGGTCTGATTAGGGGGAGTTATATTGTCGCATGCACAAGGACTATGTGCATTTGTTGAGGAGAGCTGTCACCTGACCAAGGAACATTACGTTTGCAGCAAAAGATTGTCGCCCGATTGAGAAAGACTGTCGCCTCCAATAGGAGAGGAAGTGGGCAGCAAAATGGGTAATTGTCACAAGAAAAGCGAACGCCTCCAAGTAGATAGCTGCGTTTTTAGCAAAATGCTGATGTGGCAAGGCCGCCTAGCAATCTAGGGTGGTCTCCTCCACAAGAAGTCAGCTCTATATCACTCTTAGGCAATGATACCATGCTCTGGTACCATGTGAGAGTGCGCAATGGAAAAAGGAACACTAACATAGAGAAAGAGAGAGAGACAATCTGCAAGAAAAGAAGAAAACAAAGGTGCATTGAACAGGGAACAAATGCTGAATACAAGAAGAGGATTGATAAGTCCTTGCTCGTAGCCCACAACGTCAGTGAGGGCACCAGATCAGGCTGGTGATGACAGTAGCACCGGAGACAGAGAAAGATGACGGAGTTGGACTGTGCACCTACCGAGGAAGGAGGGAAGATGATAATATATATGACTGCCGAGTAGGAAATGGCTATAAATAGCCAAATATCCCAAAAATTGGCTGACCTGAAATATGGGGCCAAAAATATGGCCAACCAGCAGTAAAATGCTGGTCAATGCTAGTAAAAATGCAGAAATGCTCATAAAAATCCCGTCAGAAAAATCTCGGAAAGGGTGAACAATGTCTGGCCAGGTGAGACAGGCTAAGGAATGCAGAAACGGCTTGGAAAATGCACATAAAATCCTGATTGTAGGAGAAAATGCATTGAAATGCGATAGATTGAGTGCTCTAGAATGAGCTACCTCCTCCATCAAAACAAGTGATAGATAGGTCAGAGCTCCTAAAGTCCTTGTCTAACTTAGACCGAGGCTCACAGGTAGGAGATGACAAAGCGTGACAAACATGATTGCTAATAGTTCGGGTCTTCTATGAGGTATATCGGACATCCACAACTGTTTCTTGCAAGGTGTAGTTGATTTTCCCTGTGTTCGAGCAACTTGACACCAAAATGAGGAGTTTTTTGTGTGTTTGCAATTCTATTTGAAGAGTTATGGTGTAATGGTTTGACAGGTTTTGATGACTCAGATGAGAAGACCGTTCAGTCTTCTCTTTCGATAGGTCGTCCTTGTTGAGCTAAAACACACTTTACAGCTGATTATCATTTTTAAACAACCCCAAAACATGCTTAATTAATGAAAAACACAAATTTGGCGTGCAGTTTGAGAGAGTTTCAGCGGTTCCCCAAAACCCTAATTTATGGGGCAACCTTCAACATCTATAAATAGACAGGTTGCTCATCATTCAGCTATATCCTTTGGTGTAGAATTCTCACTCTAGCATGTAAATTTCAGCCATCAGCCACCTACCATCTACTGTCCAGCCATCACTGTAATTGTAGCCAGCCACCTACCATCTACTGTCGAGCCATCACTACAATTGTAGCCCATCACTATCCAGCCCTAGGCGGCCTGTTTACAGCCGTGGCCTTGCTATTTGGAGGTCTCGGTTTGTTGCGTTATCATAGCCCCTAATCAGCCTGTGCTTTCAGCATCTAGTGCCAGGTGACATGCAGTTGCAATCTCTCCCACTCGACGATTGCTGCAGTACCTACGTTTTCATTGTCCAACAAGCCCTCCACATTAGCAAACATCTCTCTTGTTGTTGCCTCACTTCCCTGACACTCGGGTGATTAACACTTCAACTTGTGATCACATCACTTGGGATCCGTCTTCAGTGGATGTCACTCTTCGACATTGCATTGCTCTGCCCTTGGGCATTCTGTACACTCTTACATTCATTTACATCATTCATTCACTTTAGAGTTTCTTCTCTCTGTGTTTATCTTTGTGTTTGAGTTTTGAATTTTTGTGTTTTGCGCTTTGCATTCAGGGTTTGAGTTTTGCTTGTTTTTGTTTGAGTCCTTGTGTTTCAATCTTGGTCGTACATGTTGTGTTTCCTTCGTGCAAACCCTAGCATATCTTCACATGGTATCAGAGCGAGTGCTTTTCTAAGGAGTATCTTGTGGTGATTGTGGAGGCTAATCTTTGTGCGAGACTCACATGCGATAGGATTTTGACTTATAATGTCTTAAGCACCTTCTTCTTCGAATCCTATGACGCCCTATCAAGCTTCTTCATCATTGGAGGCTTTAAGAAGACATTATGGTCTCGAGGAGGTGGTAGATAAATCTTTACCTTTACCATCTTTTTCTTCTTGTTCTAGTCATCTTACATATGAAGAGTCTGAGGATTACTTGCGCATCATGTATAGTTCTGTTTACACTCCAACAAGTGCTACTACTTTGTTTGGACCAATTGGTGAGACTAGCCATCTCTCCGATGACATTTAGTGCGTTGTGCAATCCATCTCCTTGATCTCAACCGGGCCTTGTGTCAAGTTCATACAATCATTTTGAGTCGTATGAGCCAAAATCCTCTCTTGTTTCTCCTTTTGGTGTGCGGGAGTCAGATGGTTTTCGGTATGTTAACTTTAATAGAGAAGGCTCTCGAAGCAAATACCCTTCATTATCTCTACCATTTGTTTCATTTGAGCAAGTAAACCACACTTCTCAACTCCCTCCCATCCCACCACTATCTTGTCCACATTCTAATCTACTTATATGCTCATTTCAAAATCTTGGATTATATTCCACTTCTGCTCAAAGCACACTAGGGGTTGGATCTTTCATCTCACTAACACTTTCTTATTCTCCATCCCACCATCTAGCTACCCTCCAATCACTCCACCTCTTGGTGCATCGTTAGGGAGAATGCCACCCTTTAAGATTGAACCTTCCATATATCCCCACTTTACCACATTCTTCCACTCTGGAATGGTTGTGATGGGCATGTTGAGCTCAGAGGTGGTGCGAGGATTGAGACACACAGTGCTTGCTACCAACAGAGAGACAGAGACAGAGTGCAGAGTTTAGAGTGAGAGTGAGCACGACTTGTGGGTACAATGACGAGTGTACCTCTTTAGGTTTATTAGATAGATATATATATGAAAGTACAAATGTGCTAAGGGTGTGTTCACACTTGAGCACATATAAAAGGCACAAGGGCCCTTTATTCCCAACAACCTTCCACCTAAAGGCAATGTGCCTTAAGAGGATAGAAGAATTAGCTAAGTCTAGGTATGTACAAAGCTGAAATACATATATCTATCCAACTCCCATCATCTGTCGGCAATGAGCAAACCACTCTGCTGGAAGACCCTTCGTGAGAAGATATGCAGGATTATCATGTGTATGCACTTTGACAAGCTCAATGCTCTTGCTGTCAAGTACATCTCTAATGAAGTGGTACTTCACTTGTATGTGCTTCGTCTTTGTATGAAAGACGAGATTTTGTGCTAGTATGATAGTACTCTAACTATCACAATGGAGAACATGTAACCTTGTAATGCTAAGCTCTCCCACCAAACGTGAAAGCCATAAAATCTCCTTGCATGTCTTAGTGGCAGTCACATACTATGGCTCTGTAGTAGACAATGCAACACACTTTTGTAGCTTGGAGATCCAAGAGACTGCTCCTCCTGTGAAGATAAACACATACCCAGAAGTGGACTTTCTGCAATCTGCATGACTAGCATAGTCTGGATTCGTAAAGCCAACAATAGATGCCTTCTGCTTTCCAAAGCAGATGCACAACTTCTTTGTGCCTTTGAGGTATCTCATAATACCTTTCACTGCTTCCCAATGCTTTTTTCCAGGGTACAACCAAGCCCAAAATGGTTCTTAATGTAGTCATTTTGACTACAGGAGAGAAGATCTCATCAAAGTCAATTCCATGTTCCTGCTTGTACCCCTTCGCAAGCTGTCCTGCTTGGTACTTTGGTGAGGAACCAGAAGTGACCTTCATCTTGTAAACCCATTCGCATGGAAGTGTTTTCTGCTCTTTAGGCAACTGCACCAAGTCCCAAGTCCCATTTTTCTCAAGAGATTCCATTTCTGACAACATGGCTTTATACCATTTCTTGCTATCCTGTCAATCCGTTGTTTCCTTGAAGCAAGATGGTTCACTAGTCTGTCAACTTGATATAATCAGCCACATTGTTTGCACCAGGAATGAATCTATCAGGTTGTCTAGTAGTCCTAGATGATCTCCTAACCCTATGATCATTGTTTTCTATTTGTTGAGCATTTTCAGCTTGCTGTCCTGGCATTTCAGCCTGCAAATCAGCATTAACAGCTTGCTGTCCTGGTTGTTCCTGCACATGTAGTGGCTCATTATCATGGGCAATAGCTGGCCGATCATTTCCAGCATTATTTTCTGCATTTACAGGTTCATTTACAGCAGGTATTTGCTGCTGTACAATGGGCACATTTTGCTGTCCAAAAGGTATTTGTTCTTGGAATATAACGCTATGGACCTCTTCAGTCTTTTCGGGTTGTTTATTCATGCAATCTTCCCGGAAGATAACATCATTGCTGCGTACTACTTTCCTTTTCTTGGGATCCCATAATCTGTATTCCATTTCACCCTCGTCACCATATCCTAGGAAAATGCATTTACATGACTTTGGCTCAAGTTTGTTGTGTTTTTCTTTACGAATGTGCACAAATATTTTGCAGCCAAACACTTTCAAGTGTGCATACGAAGGTGGCTTGCCCGACCATGCTTCTTGGGGAACTCCTCCCCTCCAAAGACCTGTTTGGTGATTGATTAATCAAGTGTATGGCTATCATAATAGCCTCTGCCCAAAAACCATGGGGTAATGCAGCATGAGACAGCATTGTACGGACCTTATTTTGTATGGTTCGATTCATATGCTCTGCAATGCCATTTTGGGGTGGATTATGAGGGGCAGTGAGCTCCCTTTTTATTCCTTTGCTGTTACAAAATGCCTGAAACGCCTTGGACACATATTCCCCACCATTGTCAGAGGAAAGACACTTAAGTGTCTTATCAGTTTGATTTTCAACCAATGCCAAGAATTTTTTAAACTTGTCAACTACTTTATCCTTGCTACGAATAGGGTAAACCCATACCTTTCATGTAGCATTATCGACAAAGGTGACAAAATATTTCTTTCTCCCTAAAGATAATCCTAGCATCTGATATACATCGGAATGTACTAACTCTAGAGGAGAAGATTTCAACGAAAGAGACTTCTTATGAGACGCTTATTCATGTTTACCATAAATACAATGATCACAATGCTCAAAATCAACATAACGAAGACAAGGCAAATAGCTTAAATGTGAAAGCACTTTTATTCCAGTTTGACTCATGTGTCCCAACCGGCCATGCCACAAAGAAACACTTTGCTGCTCGGTCACGGCAACAACATAATTACTCACACTAGATACATGGAAAGGATACAAGGTATGACTTTTACAATCTCTGGCAACTACTCTAGATCCCTTATAGATCTTCCATTTTCCATCACCAAAAGTGGTATGAAATCCATTATCATCTAGCTACCTTGTGCTAATCAAGCTCTTCTTAAGCTAAGGTACATGCCATACATGCTGAAGTGTGAAGACAGAACCATACTGAAATTGCAACTGCACACTGCCAATACCTGCAATGTCACATGCATAGTTATCCCCAAGATGGACAACACCATGTCGACCCCCTATATAGTCAGAGAACCACTCACAATGAGGGGTGACATGAAAGGAAGCACCTGAATCGAGAATCCAAGTATGCATGTCATCATCTATGTCTGCGAGTAAAGCATGCGCACTAAAGTGTAAAGAGACCAAGAGTATGTCATTCCCACTGTCACTGTCATGAGTGACTACATTCACCTCTTCAATTTTGACACTGCTCTTCTTAGGCTGACTCTCTTTCTTTTCTTCCTTGCTATCATCTGTCTTTTTGCCCTTTCCTTTCTCTTTCTTCCATTTATAGCAGTCATGTTTGAAGTGATCTTTCTTGCCACAATGATGGCATTCAACATCCTTGCCACGGAGCATTTTTTCTGCCGATTTATTTCTTCCATGAGTAGAGCACTCTCTACATCAGCATACAAATTTATCACATTAGAGTTGCTCATAGTAGTCCTGAATGTATCCCAACTCTCTGGCAGAGTGCAAAGCAAGAAGGTAGCCTTAAATTCTTCATCAATTAAGAACTTCAAGGCAACCAGCTGGCTGAAAATGGAGTTAAATAGACATTGCTGTACCCTCTTTCATACGCAAATCCATAAGCTTTTTCAGCCAATACACTTTGCTTGTGGCACTCTTTTGTGCATACAGTTCTTCTAGTGGAGTCCAAATAGCATATGCAGAATCCAAACCTTCAATGTTAAATAGCAAGGCATCAAAAATCGATAGCTCGATGGTTGAGCGTGCAAGCTCATTTAACTCATCCCAATCTTCCTGTTCCATGTCTGTGGGCTTTGCCCCTTTGGTCTTCAATGGCTTTGCCTGCTTCTTCTGCAACAGGATATTATAGCACTGTTTTTGCCAGATAGCAAAGTTATGTGCTCCTTCAAGCTTCTTAATGTGCACGAGATTACTGCTCTCACTGCTGCCAACCATGATTTCAGCCCAAATGTGATCAAAAAATTCAGCAAATGCAGGCCCAAACTATCACACAAGTGACCAAGGTACAAACAAGTACCAACCAGCAATAGAAGACCACGTAGAAGCAAAAATTTCAGATCTGTAAGTAAAATTTCAAAGGCATCAAACCATGTGCTATAGCACTCCACAATTGATTACAGTTGTTCCAAGGGCCAATACATCACATTACATGAGAAGTTCCAAATTTTAGCTGCAATTTCTGTTGTACATGTATCCACAGGCATAAAATTCGACACGCACGGTCAAAAGCCACAAAATTTTGTGTTCAAAGCATCAACCATGCATATCCACTGTCTTTGACATGCATAGAACCTGCCAATTTTGCCAAAATAGAGCAATTTCAGTAAAACCCCCAAATTTCATTGACCGATCTGTCCCGATTGCATTAATACATGTTTAAATGGGCAAAATTAGCAAAATTTCACAAAACTTTACAAAAGCCCCAAATTTCTCGGGTCCAAATATGCACCAATGTCAGCCAACGTGACTCAGCTGAACAAAATTTCACCAATACAATAAAAGCCCCAAATTTTATGGGTCCAATGTTGAGAAATTTCACTCAAATGAGCAAAATTTCAATAAATTTGGTGAAATCCCCAATTCAAACACACACAATGTCTGCAATTTCTAATGCAGATGCCTCATTTTTTCATGAACAGCACTCAATCTGAAAAAGCCCCAAATTTTTGGGCCTAAATCTGCACAAATCTGCAGTGTGCTTGCGCGTGGGAACTCTCGGTAGTGGAAGAGGAAAAATTTAAGGATTTGGCCAAAAAAAAAAAAAAAGAAGCTTGGAAAGTGACCAATCTACTCCCGTTGACCAGTCGCCTACTGTCGTGACATGTCGCGTTGTAGAAAACTGCCGCCTGATGCCGCAGAAGCTGTCGCCAACCAGTCACCTTCAGTCGTGACCAGTGGCTGACCTGAAAACCTGTCACTTGGTTCGCAACAACCTGTCGCTTGCTTGCCAGGTCAAAAACGACCTGTTGCCTGCCTGCCAGGTCAAAAACAATCTGTCGCCTGTGCAGATTTAGGGTTTTTGGATTGTCGATTGACAGTGCTGCACACACATGTGCTTGAAATCAGTGGTGACCTGATGATTGAGCAAAACACTAGAGATGTCTCGCACGGACTCCAAGGAGCGCGAACACATTAGCCGAAGCTTTGATACCAATTTGTTGAGCTCAAAGGTGGTGCGAGGATCGAGACACGCAGGGCTTGCTACTAGCAGAGAGACAGAGAGAGAGTGCAGAGTTGAGAGTGAGAGTGAGTACGACTTATGGGTACAATGACGAGTGTACCTCTTTAGGTTTTTTAGATAGATATATATATGAAAGTACAAATGTGCTAAGGGTGTGTTCACACCCGAGCACATATAAAAGGCACGAGGGCCCTTTATTCCCAACAGGGCATCCCCTCACTATCCCCAGACACTACCAAACCCCCCACACGATCTTTTAGACCCAAGGATATCCATCCTTTGCTTATCCACTGTCGTCACACATTCCTTGTATTACTCCTATGTAGGGATTTCCATACTCTGCTCCACATGTCTCTATCCCTCCACCATGGGTTCCACAGGCGGTTACCATATCCATACCCAATCCGCCCTTGTCTACACTTGGATCTACTTTTGCACACTTCTTATATACATGGCGGGCACTTTGGGATTACTTCCCAAGTATACTCCACTCCATCTCCCTATTCTCCCTATCCACCCTACCTCCATTACACACCTTCTCTATCTCCTAGTACTACTACTCCTGTTGCAATGGCAAAAATGCCTTCATGGATAAGACTTGCGCTTGAATCTTAGGAACTTTGGGATCTTATTGTTGGTATCGAGCCAATGCTTACCTCACCCTGATCACTCCCATCAATGGAGAGCTCACAATGTCACCGCCAATGTTGAGTTAATGGAGGGGTTGCTTCCTGAGCTCCACTCTCAATTACAACATTTTTCCCTTGCATCTGAGTATTGGAGTCATCTCATTGACCGCTATGCATTAGAGATCACACTCAATGTATCAATCTGGATTTTGAGCTTTAAAAGTTTTCCATTAAGGAAGGGTATGATCTGAAAGTCAAGTTGGCCGAGTATTAGCATTTACTAGCCGAGTTTACCACTACTGGCTCTCGAAGTTAGATTACGATCAGGTCACGTTCTTCTTGAATAAGTTGCCCAACAAATATTTCCATTTTCTCCAGCATATTATCTCACTACCTAGATTGTCAACCTTCTATGAGTTTGAGTGCCAGTTCTTGTGTTACATGAGGCTGCACAATCAGGTTCACAAGAAGTCCTCCACAAACATCTATTTAGAGAGTCGAGGGTTGGTTGTCTCTTCTTTGGAAGGGAAAACCAGTAGTGACAAGAACTGGCAAGATGCGAAGGCAAGCCAAAACAAGGGTGACACCACTTCCTCGGATAGAACCAAAGAAACATGACCTCTTTGGTAGCAAATTCCTAAGAAAAATAGGATTTACACACACTACTAGAAGTCAGGCCATGTGGACGAGCAGTGTTGTACCTAGGCCAACACTGTCCCAATGGTTACTGGACATGTGACATGCGGATAGCCTCTGTAGTCTATCTTCTTCACTACTCCTGAAGGATTGGCTGATTGGTTTGCTAGTGACTCACCTATTGCACTTTACGCATCCATTCCTAGGACCTCCACTGCACCTTTTAGGATCACTTCTCCACCTTGTCGTATGCGATGGTGGCCACACACTTAGCCTTTCTCTTTTTAGACTTCTGTTGTATACTTGCATACTCATTGCATTGCACTTCGCCTTGCTTTCTTTTATTTTTAGTTTTTTTTTTGGAGCATCCTACTACTCATCTCTATGCTTGCAGATTTTTTGATCTCTTTTGCAGGGTTTTGTATTTGAGTGTCGGGCTAACATTTAGGCTTGCACTAGTCATTTTTCTGAGCTGGAGAAAGGAGATGCGCATCATTTCTTTCACGGTTCCATCTTGGGGTTTTGCTTTTCTACGAGCATGTAGGCTTTTTCTCCTACAGCGGATCGTGCAACATCTCTCTTGATATTGGCAGTGACTTCTATCCTTGCTCTTTCAATAGGGATCCTTCATCATCTTCCTCCACATAGTTCTCGGCACCACATGAGGACTGACATCCTCAGGCTCCTCTTTCTTCTTCTGCATTGACATCCAGGTTGAGAGGAGGTTTGTACCCTTGGTATTCTATAGGTTTCGGCACTTGTCTTCGACATTGGCCTTCACCTCCCTTGTTGTACCTTTCCCTATGCATTGCATGATCTCATCATCTTTGTAGCAGGATGCTTGGGCAAATGAACAATTTCCCCACGAGGAACATTGTCCAAGTGGCACTTATTGCGTGAGCATTCTTTAGCCTATAGCATATTGTGCATCATCCCATTGTGCAGAGCACCACTGGATGGTTCCTAAGCTATTTCCATCGGCGGATTACACCATCATTCTTCTTCACATGATACTTCATCACCTTTTCCTCATCATTGATATCCTCGAGTGGTCGGGTAAGCTTGTACTGTTTTGTGATCTATCGGGTGTACCTATGTTTTTGCTGTCCAACAGGTCGTCTACATCAGCAAACATCTCTCCTATTATCGCCTTAGTTCTCTAACACTCTAGTGATCAGTGTTTGGTGTTTCCTGCACTTCGACACTCTGACTAGTAGTCACAACACTTGGGATCCGTCTCCAGTGAATGTCACTCTCCAACACTGCATTGCTTTGTTCTTGGGCATTGTGTACACCTTTGCATTCATTTACAACATTCGTTCACTTCAGAGTTTCTTCTCTTTGTGTTTGAGTTTTCAGTTTTGCATTTTGAGTTTAGGGTTTAAGTTTTGTTTGTCCATGTCTGAGTCTTTGTGTTTCAGTCTTAGTTGTATAAGCTAGAAAACATAAAAAACTGTAGTACCTATACAAACGATTCATGAAGTTCAAGAGAGGTGATAGGGTAGTGGTCTTGCTTCCTCAGTGCAAACCCTAGCATATCTTCATAGCTCCATTAGTCAGACAGTCGCAAAGAGCGATGTGAAGATTGACTTTTACAACCTCGTTCTCACTCTAATAGGTTGAGAAGATTGGAACATCCTTTTCAAGGATTCGAGAAACTCTTGTTTGGGAAGAGCTAGCTCTGTTTGGTTTGGAGAACGAAGAGGATTCAGAGAAGCCTAAAGGCCTACACTGTGAGAAGGACACTCATCCTAAGGAGAAGTATTGGAAGAAATACCCTCACCTTCGTTCGGAAGCAAAGGATGGAGCTAAAACATCAGAGTTTCCCTCTACTTCACTAGCTACCACACGTGAATCCATATTTCTTTATGGAGGATCCTACTTCATTAGCTACAAAGAGACCTTGGCTTATTGACAATGGTGCTTCGAGCTATATGATTCCTCGAGGAGATTTGTTGTAGGATCTTCGTCCATTTACGGGTATCCTCATAGTTGGTGATGTTTGCTCGGGCCTATTAGTGGTGTTGGCACTTTGCCATTACTGCTTGACTATCCATCAAGCTCCATTTTGGAAGTCCTACATATTTTGGACTTGGGCTTCTCATTGCTTTTAGCTCATGGCTCTACTAGAATTGATACCCGGATTGTCTTCACTAAACAAGCTATCTTTGTCAAGGATTCTTTTTCAAGAGCCATTTTAGCAACATGATGGTAAGAGAGAGGGCTTTATAGGCTCTATTCCCCTTTCATTGCACAAGGTCCTTTGAGGTAGTCTTCCATAGCCGCACCCATTCTTGGTTGTGCACCATTTATCCCACAGGTTCCATCCCCTCCCACCCCCCCCCCCCCCCCCCCCCCCCCCCCCCCCCGGCCGGCAATCCCTTTTAGAGTTTGATGATGAAAAGGGGACACATTTACAAGACCACACAAATAGACACACATGCACGCACGTGCACACGTGTGTGTGTGTGTGTTATAGGTATAGTTGATATTTATATGTATTGGTATAGTTGATATTTATATTACATATTGACACTTAATTATTGTATATAAGTGCTCACTTATCAGTATGTGGAAGGCATAGTCTTAAAGTGTGGCATTCTCTCTTATGATATACCATGGTGCAAAGAGATAGTGAATTGTGAGTAGGTAGAATATGGTATGGAGAAAGAGAAAGTGCTAGGAGCAGAGATGGAGGACCCAACTCCTTGTGTCATGGATACAGAAGGTGAGCGCAATTCGAGGTTTTGGAAGGAAGAAGAGAGGAAATCGAGTTGTGGATAAGAAGAGGGTGGGATCGGAGGGATTTGAGAAGAGTGATTTACATGCTCAAATGAAACTAAAGATGTAGGTATCCTTGATGAAAGAGGTTTGCTTTAAGAGTTCCCTTTATTGAAGTTAATATATTGAAAATCATTTGGGTCTTGCACACCAAAAGGAGAAGCAAGAGAGAGTTTTGATTCATATAACTCAAAGGAGTTGTACAAACCTGGCACTGGGCCTGGCTGAGATGAAGAAGATGGGTTGCCAATCGTCCCAAATGTCGTATGCCCTCCATGATCGGAGAGGTGATCAATCTCACCAACCTATTTGGATGTAGTAGCAAAGCTCGTAGGAGGGGTGTAAGCTTGACTATATGGGATGTGTAAGTACTCTTCAAACTCCTCCTCTATCAAGTGACTAAAATCTGGAACAAGAGAAGAAAAAGAAGGTGAAGGTGAGGGTGGGTGTTGTCTTCCTTGCAGAATCCATAATGCCTCCTCAGGGCCTCCAATGATGGAGAATCATGATAAGAGATTGTGGAATCTTGAGAAGGTGTTTTAGACATTATGAATTAGTTACATGTTATTTGTGCACCTTGCACAAAACCATGCCTCCACAATATTTGCAGGGTACTCTTTACAAGAGCATCGACTCTAATACCATGTGAAGATATGCAATGCAAAATGCAAAACTCAAAACTCAAAATGCAAAACACTAAACACAAAGCACAAAAACACAAACACAAACACAAAAGAAAGAGAACTATGAATTGAATGAATGAATGTCGTAAATGAATGAGAGAGTGCATAGAATACTCAAGGGCAGAGCTGTTCAACAGTCGATGGCTCTCGTGGGAGCAAGTTGAGGTAGGTGTTCATATTGACTACCAAAGACGGATCTTCAGTGCAGCAACTAGGAGTCAGAGCAGAGGCCGATGAAGAAATGTACTGAAAACACAAAAACTGCTTGACGTAGATGATGCAAGCTGATCAGTGATAGCAATGGGAGGCTAGGCGAGAGTTGTAGACAACGTAGCAACAGTCGTTGGGGGCTGGACAACTAGTGAAAGAGGGCTGATGGCTGAAACCTGCAAGACAAGGATGGGGCTGAATGGTGGGCAGCTTGTTTATTTATAGACATGGAAGGATCCTCCCAGATTAGGGTTATGTGGGGCATAGAAACTCCATAGAACCGCTCTGCGTTTAATGAAACTTTTGGTAATTTACTGTTTTGGAGCTGTTTTAAAGAGCTAATCAGAGGGTAATGAGTTTTTAAGCTCAACACACCATGCATTAGTGATGTATGCACAACGGATCCAAATGTTTGACTTGGTTGACTAGGTATAGGTATAGTCATGTTATGAGTAGCGCAAGGAGAGTGGATAGGTGCACAATAAGTAGAGGATGGGTCTCCCTGTGTTTGAGTGGCCCATGGAATGAAGAAAATTAGTGCCATAAGTAGAGGATATCTATCTCTATGTTTGAGTGACCATGGGGTGATATCCAAGGGGCATGAGGGGGATAACCAATAGAACCATCCTAGAAGTGGGAGATGTACTCACTTGTGGTAATTAACATGTGAAGTGGACATGAAAAATGAAGTTTAAGAAACAAAACATCCTAAACCTAATGTACTTGATATGTAGAAATGGAACCTAGTGTCGATGATGCAAGTGTGGAATCTAATCCCTGAGCTACTAAAAACATAAAAAAGAGATCCTAAATCATATTGTAAAGAGGGAGGGACAGGAGGGAATCGAGAATGATTAGCACCAAGAACATGCTCAAATGAAACAAAGGCTAATGTAATAGATATACCTCGAGACGTACATTTGCCACCTCTAGATCCTCCTTTATGAACATTGGCATAGTGACAATGGTCGTGGTCTCCGTGGTGACTTACAATGGGATCCTACACAATAGAAAGAGAAATAGAGGTTTTTGGTCATATGAATCAAAAGGATTTTATGAACTTGACAGTAGAGTTGACTGTGATGAAGATGAGGGTTCGCTGGTTGTTGTGAATGTGATATTCTCTCCTTGAGTGGAGAGATGAAGCTGAGAGTGTAGTTGGGCCATCTTCTATGCAAGAATTCTACGTCCAACATCCACTCAACATTTGGCAACAAACTGGATGAGGATGAGGGGGAGGATGCATTGTCCTCCTCCTTAATACCATATTGCTGCCTTAGGGCCTCCTGTGAAGGAGAAGCTTGAGAAGGCACAGTGGATTCCCAAGAGAAAGGTCTCTCAACCATTGTGAATTGGTTATGTGTTGCTTGTGTGACTTGTACAAACCAAGCCTTCATGGTAGCCATATGATACTTTTTAGAAGAGCATCAGCTTTGATACTGTGTGAAGATATGCTATGGTTTGCTTTGAGAAAACACAAAATGTATGAACATGACTAAAATACAATAACTTGGACAAAAAATGCAAAAACACAACAAGAGGGAAAAGGTAGAATCTGACGAATGAACGAGTGAAGAAGATGGTATAGATTTGATGCTCAAGGAATGGAGATGTCCAACAACCATTGGCTCTCGTGGGTGTAGGCTAAGGGAGAGTATTGTCCTCCATCTACAGATCCTGAGTGCAGTATGCAGCAGCTAGGGCCAGTCGGGCAGGAATATGACTGAATAACTGATGAAGCCGTGCAGATCCTGATCATGACCCGCTGGAACAGAAAAATGGAGATTGGGCTGATGAATATGGCAGTAAACATGACTGCTCTAGATGAAAACACAGATCTGCAGGTGGTCGCCCAGTTATAAACAGGTCACCAAGGCTGAAAACTAGTTGCATCTGCTGGATAACTAGTCACTGCTGCCTAGCGATGGAGACGATGCTGTGAATGAGGACTTGGCTCCCGCAGCAGGGCAGAAGAGCTGGCAACAGACACACAGGGTAGATGAAGTCCACATGGCTGCTGGTGGCAGCAGGGAGAAGAGTAGATGATGTGGGTAATGATGATGGCAGCAACTATGGAAGTGGGATAAACAAGGACAAAGAGTGGTGTGCACATTGAATCCCTTTTATAGAAACTATTGTGAGCTAGAAGTCGTGTCTTGTTCAAAAGGCAAAAATGCCTTTTTGGGGCTGTTTTAATGAGCCAAAAAATGCTTGGAAAATAGGATAAGTTAGATGCAAGTTTTGGTTGCTCACAACAGTAAGAGTTTTGCTTTTGAGCATCTATATGTAGCAGATCACAACTTACATCTCTGTGCTGTGCTAATTCCTATAGTTTGCTATTCTGTAGCTATCAGCAGAGGCATACCAAATGGTTCTTCTTCTTTGAGTTCAAGCACTGGGTGTATATATCTGCTCTCCTAGTTTGAATGTCTTTTTCTGGGATGTACACTTACACACAACACTGAAAATAGGTGGTGCTTTGGCTTTTAAAATTTGGCTTGGGTCACGCAAGAACCCTATGATCATGCACATGGTGAGAGGCTGGGCATGCGGTAGATGACTTTGCCAAGAGCAGGACCATTGTAGTGGAACCCCTAAAAGGGCAATAGCCAACGTCATGGTGGGCAAGTGTCCTTGCTATGTCACCAAAAACATTGAAATTGCCCCACAAGGGAAGAGCTTCAATCTTTAACGATTAGGCTAACATGGTCCTAGTTTGAATGTTGTTTTAAAGCTGGGAATAAGGTCTCAATTTCTTTCTGTTGATCAGTCTACTTCTAAACATTTTCTCTCTAGCAAAGTGGAATAGCACTTTGATTTGTTTATTAATTGGTTCCTTGCTTTGAGAACGTTTGTTGTACGCTGTGTATGGTTGATTCCTTATCCCAGCAAGGTGTTAATAATGTTTATTATAAGTTGCATATGGTCGACTTCTTATCCTAGCAAGATAGATATGCTCGCTGTTGCTTGACTTACTCATGTTTGCGTAATGCAAGGTATTTGATGTACCTACTTTGTCAGTGATTATAAATGGAAAACAACGAAGGCGGCATGATGCACGATCGATTGTGGAGCTAATACATAGGGTTAATGTCCCTCAAGGTATGCAGTTTTCTAGTAGATTTCTTAGATGTGAGTGCTATTTGTTTTTTCTGGAAAAATATGTTTCTAATATTAAGTAGCAGCCTTATACAACAAATTCTGTTGTTTTTTTGGGCCAGGAAACATAGGTGTCTTATAATGCCAAGAATCAAGGGACTTGGCTCCCGAAACAGCATGAAAGCTTCTTGGCACTCCATCATCCTCTCTGAAAACCATAATGCTTTTGCCAATAGCTTCTCAAGGAGTGGATGGTTATGGTAGAGTCTTGTGAAGGAGATTGCTGCCAGTCAATCATTGATTTCTTTGCATCTCACCTCGCATACATGCAAAGGCTAGTAGAACATGGTGTGTATAGTTATTCTGATAGCTTGGCTGTTTGGAAAGTCCATAAACCCATGCCAGGCCTTTAATGCTGCCCCATGCTGTTGTATCTATCCATCCACTGCTGTAGAAACCATCCTTAGAGCTCTTTTGGGAGATTGAGCTGAGGGGAAATCCCATATTGTAGTGTGTTGAGGGCCTCTGTTATCGCTACTTAGTGTTAAGCCAAGCAGATGGCCAGTTTAGATTGGATTTTAACCCTTTGATGGTGCCCCATGCTGTTGTATCTATCCATCCACTGCTGTAGAAACCATCCTTAGAGCTCTTTTGCAAGATTGAGCTGAGGGGAAATCCCATATTGTAATGTGTTGAGGGCCTCTGTTATCACTACTTAGTGTTAAGCCAAGCAGATGGCCAGTTTAGATGGCATTTCAACCATAAGAAAGCATATACCATCAAAAGGGCAGCAATTCGTATCCACTTGACTGGCCCAAGGTCACCTTTGTGCATAGTGCTTGACAAAAGGAGTATCAAGTCTAGCTGAAAGGGTCATGCCAAAATTGCTCAGCTTTCAATATCTATGTGACTTGGTGTCTCTCTTTCTGCATGAATCCTGCCTACAGACATATTAAGACCATCAGTTCTCATCTTTGATTTAAAAACAAGGGAAGAAAAAAGAATAGAAGAAGAAGAAACAAAAGAAGAGAGGAAGAATGCAAGGGGAAAAGGAAGGAAAGTAATTTTACAAATCACTATGAAAGCTATCAATGAGAGGAGTCCCCTTGATGGTAAGTTTGCTAAAGGATGCTTACTCTTGATTCTGAAGGTTGCGAATAACTCCTGCTAAGTAAACAGGGACACAAGAGGCACTCGATTGCCTTTGACACCAAAGGAAACACAATTGCCTAGGCCCTTTGTCTGAAGTGGAACACCCCTTGTGTGGTTGAATTTTCTTGGCAAAGTCTTGTATAGAACTCTGTAGCCAGCTCCATCACCTCCTCAAGTTTTGGGGCAGGTCTGCACTTTCTGGCCCTGATCCCTAGACTACAACTCTGATGTTGTGGGGCTGGAGAAATATGCACTTTATAGAAACTCTTGACACATGGTGTCCCCCTTCTAGGCTTTAGAACAGTGAAGAAGACCAAAAGAAGAAGCCCATTCTCTTGTCCTCCAATGGCCTTAGCTTTCGTACTAAGTCTCATGGAAGGAGTCTCTTGGGAAGGTTTGCAAGTCTCTCTAGATCAACTCTAAGTCCCTCCTCAAGGCCCTTCTCCTCTTAAATGAAAGTGGTATCATGCTTTTAAGGGCTTCTCTGGATAGATCTTGCCAAACTCCTCAATCTCCAATGCAATGGCAATGGTATATGGGATCCTCCTGCTCCCAATCTCTATTTCCAAAGCTCCCGCACTTGCTGCTGTACCTCCTCACTCTCATGGATTAAGCCAATCATCTTGCATGAATGTGGGTCTAGGAAAGATGCTAAAGCATCTAGAGTGAGCAGAATGGGGTATACTTGAAGAGGTGCTGCTCCACCTTTGCCAGCCCAGTCATTGTAGTTGGTAGCCCTAAGAAAAATTGAAGGAGCTCTCCCTCCTAATGAAGGTTGGACATCACAAACTCCTAGTGCAAAGAGGAAAGCCTCCCACTCCTCTTGCTCCACATTTACAATATTCCGGAACTCAAGATATTTCCCTTAGTGATCCTACAAAGTCTCTAGATTGTTGAAGTTGCATGAGGTTGATTGAGTGTAAAAGGTAAGGGTTGCTGTCACTAGAATGAGAAATGTGAAAGAACTTGTAATAATTTGATAATAGTAAACTCTTATTTTAAGATCCCCTAGCTTTAGGCTTGGTGAACATTGCACAAGGAGTGGAGGATATGCTGTCGGGGCTGCAATGGACAAGTACACGCACGCTATGTGGCACAAGTTAGGTAAAATATCACATTTGAAGCTTTCATTAAAGGTTTTGTTACGAAGCGGAACACGTGGCAAATCTAGCAAATCAAATTACAATCATAAACAAAGAACTAGTGGAAAAATCTAACAAATCAAACATCTCAACTATTAAATACAAACAACATTATAATACATAAGAGGATTTAAATAACTCAATAGATTGAGAAAGACAAGAGAAAAACGTACGATTGGGCCCAACCTTCCCCATGGAAAAAGCCATGGTTTGCCATCCTTAATTATATATTATAGTTTTACATGGATATTTGCATTCATATTTTACATATAACTATCATGTAACATGATGCAGTTGCTGCAGAAAATTCTGTGCTCTGAATCTTGACGTTTTGACATTACCATCGTGTCCGGAGCGTGCCAAAACCCCCGAAACAACTCTTGAAGCTTTGAATTCCAATTTCGGATAAGGAGCAACGAAAAAACTCAATTTTCACCCCGCCCTCTTGTTTTGCACGTTATCATGTTGCTTTTATAAAGAAAGCTGGAAAAACCTTCTATACTTAACCACATTAAGAAAATAGCAAGGTATTCCATAAAGAAAGCTTATTTCAATAAAAGCATATCTTAAATCTCATATTTTAAAATAATCTATATTAAAAACCAATAAATTAATAGTACTAAGGATAATAATCTAATTATCACTAAAAAAGTTTAAAATTATGACTTACAAATAGAGTAATAATTTTAATAATACAATATCATATAAATACATATTTTATATATATTATACTTAAAATAACTAATCATAATTATGAAATTTACGCTTGGACTTACGCTAACACCCAGTGCTACCCAAAGCCACCGCTATTTACTCTACACATCAACTGAAGCATTCACAATTGTTTATAAATAAAATAAACAAACAACAGTGAATACTTAGCAGTCTTTAGCTACAAATAATTAAAATAGGTTAGAACACTGTCCTAACCTTAATTTAATTCGAGTGCACTCTAAACTCATAAGCATCTATTAATTTGATATGTATTTGAAATGCCGGCATGCAAGGAATCCTTCTTTCATAACATGAAACGAATATACTACGTAAGAGCATTCAATGTAGTAGTAGTCCAAGGCAGCAATGGCAAGAAATATGTGAGCATTGGCAACATAATTGTTTGAGCCACTTTGAGGCGAATATCAACACCCAAAGGGTAGCCAAGATGCCTGACAATGGAACCACGAGGAACAACCATTCCCTGCTAGTCCAATGATTGCAAATCCGACTCCGTGCAGCTGAGAATAGCTGATTTCAAAGCATTGATGCGAAGACCAGAGGCGTGACCAAAGAAAGCCCAATTATCTAATGCTTTACGAAGATTATCCTTGTCCGCATGCAAAATCATAAAGCTGTCATCAGCCAAGGATTGACCAATGAAGTGTTGTCCAGAAGGAAGAGACAATCTAGCCAACTGCGAAGAAGCTGCCAGATAAGATAACATCGAAAGAACTAGATGAGTCGCAAGGGCAAAAAAGAGAGGACTCAAAGGGCAACCCTGTCTCACAGAGCGGGCAAGGACAAAAGGCTCGGTAACACCTCCATTCAGCATGACTCGCGAATAAGCCGCGGCACTAATGGTGTAGATTAGACGAGACATCCGAGCACCAAAGCCCATAGTAGGCATAAGTTCTGCAATGAAAGACCAGTCCAGATAATCAAAAGCCTTTTCCAGGTCCAATTGAATCAGTACCACCTCCTGATTAGAATGCCTTGCATAGTCAATAGCCAGTTGCACATTTAATACATTGTGCAGAATGTTGCAGCCCTTAATGAAACCATATTGGAGAGGATGCACCAGGGCAGGAAGATGCTTATGGAGCCGATTCGCCATTAGTTTGGAAAAGAATTTATACATAGAACCCATCAAAGAAATTGGTCGCCAATGTATCAACATAGACAGCGAAGGAACTTTTGGAAGCAGTTTAATAAGTTCTTCTTTCCATGAGGAAGGCATGAACCCCGTTTCCCACACCTGCTCAAACATAGCCGTCAATGGTTTCGCCAGTTGGGTAGCAAAGACCTCAAAGAACTCATTGGTGAGACCATCCCAGCCAGGACTTTTATCCTTGGGCAAGTGTAACAAAGCATCCATAACCTCCGCCTCACAAATGTCGTCTCCAAAGTAGCTTGCATGTCCTGTGGAACCTGATTGCGGACCAGATCATAGAAAACTGAGCGGGCATGAGTAATATGGTCTGAAGGTGGAGAAGTGGAACCAAGAAGGTCGAGGAAATAATTCCTACAAATATTCACAATAGTCTACGGATCAATGACCATTTGACCTTCAGCATCCTGGAGTCTAGTCATATTCTCTCGAGCAGGAGAGACTGGAGAGCTCGAAAGAACTTATGAGTCTGACAAGCACGGTCTTGCAAATTCTCCGTCAGATTTTGCAATTTGGCCTGCTGATAAGATTTCAACTAAAACTCTTTAATAAGAGCAGCCAAACGCATCACCAGTGACAGTAGAAAAACATCACCTGGAGTGTCCACCAGCAAAGAACGAATCAAAGCCAGTAAGTCTTTCGTTGCCTGTCGACGCCGCCAACAAAGAGAGGCATGATGGATCCCATACTGCCGAGCAACCCGCTGCACATTAGAGAGCAATCGTTCAAACGAAGCATTGCCCTCCGAAGAGAAGTCCAATAAGAATCTATCAATCAATTGCTGCATATAACCCTGAAAGATTGAATGCTTGAAATAAGACAAGTTGAAACGCAAAGGGAGTCTATCCAGAAATTGCTTAAAAGGTGCAATGGGTTGTGCAAGCATCTCAAGCTATAGAGGGAAATGGTCCGACAAGGCATATTGCTGCAGCACTTGCATTTCGAGCATCTCAGGAAGAAAATCATCCGTCTGCATGATGTACATGCAGTCCAACTGCGACCATGTAGTCGAATACTGCGCAGAGTGGAAAGTAAACCCTGTAGAAGAAGGGTGTAGCCAAGACCAAAGGTCTTGCTTAAGAACGTCACGAGCCAACACATTCCACACACGACTTTCCGGAGCGTCCATTACCGAATGTTCTGATGTGGACTGTGAAGAATCAACACACATATTAAAATCCCCCATCAAAAAACCACTTCTGCCAAGTGACAAGGAGGTCCGCAAAGTATTCCAAAGATCTCGACAAGATAAAGAATCATTCGGAGCATAGAGGCCAAGTAACCATAAGATCTCTCCTTCAAATAACATTTCAATCACCACAAAACGGCCATACACATCATTTTTAATAAGAACGGGCTGGTATTTTTCATGCACAATCATAAGCACCCCAGAATAATGCATGGCATGTGTCCCTGCATAAAACAAACAAAACCCATGGCAATCCACAACTTTTCCTGCTTGACCATGACTCTTGTGCTCAACAGTACACAGGACATCCCACTGATTCTCATGCAATACAGTCCACATGGCATGTTGCTTATGGCGAGAACAAATGCCCCGCACATTCCACGTGGCTATCTTCATGTGTATTCAAAAGGAAAATCAGGTACGAGGCACAGCTTGCCGCGATTTAACCTTTTCTGCTAGAATGTCAAGGACTCCCTCGTCCAAAAAATCAGCTAACACAGCAAAAGAGTTCTGACGGCCAGATTTGGAGATCGACGGTATATCTGTTGTCTTGGGGATGGAAGGGGGATAACTATGATCCCATGGGGTAATCACATTACCTCTAGTATCAAAAGCCAACTTAGCAGGTGGACCCTTTGGACCGTCCATGTATACTTTCCTGGTAGGCTGATGACGAGGAGCAGAAGAAGCCATAGCAAGAGCAGTGTGCTCTGAAGACAACATTTCTTTCCTGCGCATGTAAGTACGCATGGAATCTTGTGAGGCAGTAGGCACATTATCCACCGTGCCAGCATCAAACCTTTTACCTTTTTTTGCACGTACATCAACCCATTCATTGCCACGGGAATCCAAACCCGAAACATGTTGTTTACCTTTATCCAAAACTTTAGGTGATTGGGTTGCATCCTGCAACGGAGCATCAAGCGCCATATCATCCATGGGCAGCACAACATGCTCAGTATCTGAGGTCAGTGGCTTCTCTGGGCATTCAGCCATTAAATGCCCCAATTTTCCACACAAAAAGCAGTGCCCTGCAAAGTTACCCCATTTCAAACAAAAGTGCAAAGGATGCATGCCTGAGCAATTAAGACGTAACCAAGCAGGCCTTTTCCTAGCAGTGTCCCATAACATACATAAACGGTTACGATTCATGGCCCTAAGACTCGGGGGGACCAAAACAGTACCCACCATGGCCATGGCATCCTTTAACAAGGGCCAATAGACAACCGGACAATTTTCCACTTCAACCCACACGGGGCATTCACGTTGAAGCAGGCGCTGAAAATTTGCCATTGGGCACCATGGCACAACATGGACCAAATGGCGATCAAAGAACAATGGCAGTTTAAACACGAGATCAGCACAATGCTTCTTTGATTTCAACAGCACCTCATAAAAGCCTTTGGGCCCAACAAAAATCTCTTCAACACACTCCCCTTGTAGCAGACTGTGCAGCCACTAGCGAATACAGGAAAGCATTGGGTTGCGGCTAGTAAAGAAAAGTATAACAGCACGTTCATAAAACACTGAAAATGAGCGCAAGACATTTTTCGGGTCCACAGTGACTTCCAGAACATCTTCAGTTCCAGAGTCAGAAAACGCTTCCTGATTATGTTGCACATAATCGCCGAGCAGAGTGTTGGCAAACTCCAACAGATGCTCCCAGTCAACATCCTGAGAGTCCACAGAATCCGAGGCAACTTCGCATATGAACGATCCTGATGATCCATTGACTCATCCGAAGTATGCTTGGTGCGTTTGCCCGCAGGCTGGAAGTCAGGACCAGGGGGCATCTCCTCTGTGCAAGGAACCATATCTTCAGGTTCCTCTGTATCAGAATCCGGACCAAGAGCTGCCACCCTTTGGTCTATAAAAGCCATATCCAGACCAGCCATGTTGTATCACTACGTGTGCCGGTCCAGCGGGCGAACCAGGAGCTCACGGGAAGCAGAAACGGCGCAGGCCTTTCTCTCTCTCTCTTGGGCAGAACGGACCCTGCACTTAATTAAAGAAGGGGCTCAGGCAGTGCAGTAGCAGGAACAGATGCCCGCAGGGTAGAGAGGGCACATCCGCCGGCAGGGAACAGGAGGCCTCTTTCCCGTGCTCGCTCAGGCTCTCGCTTCTGCTATTCGCTGAAAGCTGTTGCTCTCTCTCTCTCTCTCTCTCTCTCTCTCTCTCTCTCTCTCTCTCTCTCTCTTTGTACAGAGCAACGGGCACTCTGATCGAGACGCTGACTCTGTGACGCCTGTGGGGCGTAGGGTTGACCGCAGCTGGGCGCCTCTGCAGAAGGGAAAAAAACGACCAGGTGGACCCGCGGACAGAAGAGTGGTCGAAGGCAGATGGGCGTCTGCAGTCGTGGCGGCGCAAGCGGACAGGAAGTCAACGCAAGGAAACCCGTGACGTACCAGAAGGGCCCCGAGGAGCAGGATGCGCGAAACAAAGGCTGACAAGGCGGAAGGACGACAGCCAGGACCCTAGCCGCCAGGATGAACGACGGACGGGCGACGGCCCATGCTATCTGCAAGTGGGGTGAACTAGGCAACGGATGACGCGGAATTGGCACAGGCAGCAGGTCACGAGCGGGCGCCATCGACGAGCATCCTCCCCTCTCTCTCTCTCTCTCTCTCTCTCTCTCTCTCTCTCTCTCTCTCTCTCTCTCTCTCTCTCTCTCTCTCTCTCTCTCTCTCTCTCTCTCTCTCTCTCTCTCTCTCTCTCTCTCTCCAGACAGTTGGTACGCAAAAAGAAGCGCGAATACCTGAGCAGACTAGAAACAGAAATGTATTCCATGTTCTTGGGGCAAGACAGCAAGAGAGCATGGAAAAAGATGCATGAGAGCCAGCCACCCCTACAAATTACTAGACCGGATGATTGGCATGGATATGCTTGCACACTCTATGATATCCCTGGCCAAGAGCCTATGCCACTCCCCTCAACCTCAAGACCAGCAAATTGCAGATTTTTCACAGAAAAAAAAGTGAGGAATGCCATATGGGAACTGAAAAATGGAAGAGCCCAAGACCATGAGGGTTTAGTGGTTGAACACTTCACGCATGCCTGTGATATTCTGGCACTAACGCTGGCTCACATCTTTAATAGGGCAGTTTGTGAGGGATTTCCAACCTGTTGATCAGACCATATTATTGTGCCGCTCTTTAAGAGTGGAGACCCCGCGCTACCTAGTAACTACCGAACTATCATGATTGGACACATGCTGGCCTGGAACAAGCGTTGAGGGAATGGGCCGAGATGCATGGCCTAAGGTCAAAAGGCCAGGCTGGCTTCAGGAGGGGATACACAACTCTAGACCATATCTTTACGTTGAGGGCAATCATTGAAGAAGGCAAGGCATTCAAGAAAAAGAGCTATTGCTGTTTTGTGGACTTTCGCAAGGCCTTTGACACAATGCCACGTGCTAGACTCATGAAAAGAATGCAAAACATTGATGTGCCCGTAGAGATACAGTGGAGTATCTATGCCCTGTATGAGACAGTGACAGGCAGAGTACAAACACCTGAGGGCATCTCAGATACAGTCAATAGCACCATTGGGGTGAAACAAGGCTGTCCACTTTCACCGACACTTTTTGGGTTGTATATAGATGAAATTTCAGAATATGTGGATAGGACGGGTGGGGCCGGAGCCAGCCTAGATGGAGTGCTGATACCATTACTGCTTTATGCCGATGATATTGTACTTATATCTGACTCACCTGAGGGACTAAATAGACACTTGGATGCATTATCAGCTTTTTGCAGGGATAGAGATCTTAAGGTGAACCTTGGGAAAACTAAAGTTATGGTATTTAACACTTCAGCTGCTTGGGTGACAAGAGCTGAGCACCAGTTTACTTTTGACGGAGAGCCAGTGGAGATGGTTAGGCAGTATGTTTATTTGGGGGTCACATTGAAGGGACCACAGTTCTCTTGGAGAGAGACATCAGAGGCTCGTTTGGCAAAAGCATATGCAGCCTTAGGTGCATTGGAGAGGCAATGTGCTCACATACAATTTCATGAGCCGCACACCAAACTGTGGCTTTTTGACACCTTGGTTACACCCACACTCCTATATGGGGCAGCTATTTGGGGTCCAAGTCTGTTTCACACGAGGAGACAGCCTTTGGGAGACCAGGATGGACTAGAGAAGGAATACTATGATGGATGGGAGCATATGGAAAGACCACTGGTCATGATGATCTCACGCATGATACGAGCGAAGAGCTCGACCCCACATGAGATTATCAGAGCTGAGTTGGGGGCATCACCCATGGTGGCTGAGGCCTTGGTTCAGGCAGTGACTTTCATACATAGACTATGGGAGCTTCCCCAAGATAGATACCCACGGCTAGCCCTGGCCTCTTCTAGACAACTAGCAGCAGACGGTGACAAACACTGTTGGTATGCTCAGATGAGTACATGGATGCGTCTACATGGTCTGCAGATTGACAGACTACCCCCCTTTGACTATAGCCTGGATTGCCCTACACTTGACCTAAGCCGATCAGAGCTAAACCATGTGATCAGAGCAGACATACTGAAGTTAGATACGGAGAAGACCTGGATCCGACCCCCCTCGCCCCATGGCACGAGGATGGCACACTACCAAACCCACTTCCTCCAGGTATCTGAGGATGGTTTCATCACCCGATCCAATTACATGGACACACAGCTGCCTCATGGACTACGCACAGTTATTGGTCAGATCTGCACCTCATCCCACCACCTGAGGATTGAGACAGGCAGATGGGAGGGTATACAGACAGAAGAACGCATATGCCCACTATGCGACAGAGAGCCAGAGACAGAGGAACACTACATCTTCCGATGCACTGTATATTATGACATACGAGGTAGATACCACTGTCTGTTTCGAGAGGGTTTTGGACCCCTGAGACGCATCATGCAGTTTGGGGATCAGAGATGCTTGGGATTTTTCCTCTTGGAGCTCCAGAGGCGCAAAGAAACAATTCTACGGAGTAGGAGGCCCCCACAGCTCGGCTCACATAGACAGAGAGCAGTCACTGACTTTTTCACTGATACACGACAGAGTATGGCAGATACCACTACTACTGCCACACAGCCTACAAGAGTACATCATCATTGGACCTCATCTTCTGTAGGTGTCCCTTTGGATAGAGCAGTGGCACTTAGCCGGTCTAGGCGCCCATGTCCACCCGGACGAAGGCCTAGACATCCACACCACAGACGAATTAAAGCCATCATTGAGCGCCACAGGAGACAGATGCCGAGACGCCTCAGCCATGCAGAGATACACCTCCCTAGAGAACAGACATATCATTGATGGAGAGTTTTCCTTTCTCTACTCTCACTTTCAGATCACTAACATGTTTCCCTTTTATAGGACACTATTTCATTTCCTTTTCAGTCTTATAGGCATGTTTTTCATCTTTTTTCTCGTTCCAGACGAGAAACACACCATCATTGTATGTACTGCTTTGGTCTCATAGGCCACATTGGCCTTTTAGAGACGTTAATATACTCTCTCTCTCTCTCTCTCTCTCTCTCCTTTTTTTTTTCGTAAAAGGTAATTGTATTAATTACGAAAACTCTACTTGTGCCACTTTCAGCTATCTTGATTTCTTGACTCCTTCATCTAGTTTGATTTTGGGTCTTATGTTTCATTTAGATGTAACTAATGTATCATCTATGGAGTAGACTATCATCATGTTATGTGAATTGTACATGTCCCCGTTCCCGTTCCCCCAAGACCTCTCATTCCCGTTCGCTTGCTACTATGCTTGGAAGGGATCTACACTATGAAGGGAGTGAAACATAGTCTTTCAGCAAAGGTGTTGATGATGAGAAAAAGAGCTACTCTATGAAGGGAGTGGAATGCAATCATCTAGGGAGTGAGATGTTGGAGAAGGCACTAGAAGATGAAGGACAACAATAGAGGGAGCAAAATGCAATCCTCAGGTTGTCCGATACGGAGAACATGCTGAGATCTCTCTGAGGTGATGGTTGCTGTCAAGGCGACTGCTGGGAAGCCAATCGGAGAAGAAAATGTAAGAATGGTTGATGAAGATCTCTCTATGTAAGTGGTTGCAAACATGCAACTGCTGGGCAGCTCTTCAAGAGAGGAGAAAATGCACAAACGCAGGAGAGGGTGTACCTGCTGTAGATGGCTTGAATCTGCTATGCAACCTCTAGAAGGCTCGCAAGACAACTGCACAACACCTTTTCCAGCCTATCTCCTTGCCTGCCAGCTTTGTGTACCTCTTTCTCAGGAGCATCACTCATGCATCTCACCCTAACTCGGGGCTACGATCTCGTCTTGTTCATTGCTTTTGCCATCCATGGAGATTCTTTAGCTTTAGAGTTCATCTCTTCATTCCTTTGCAGCTGCCATTGTAATATGGTATCAGAGCTCAGGTGCTAGCCATGGTGTCAGAGCTGAAGGTCCGTCACCACTCCCTCATAAGACAACTGCACAACACCTTTTCTAGCCTATCTCCTTGCCTGCCAGCTTTGTGTTTGCTGCAGTATCCTACTAGAGTAGACATTCCTCACCCCTCTCCATCCTGTCGTGCTGCTGGTCAGGCATTTTGCTGTTGTACACCCCATTCTCAGCTGGTGACAAGCCTTCAACCTTGTGACTACTCCTCCTTCCTGGTTGTGATATGGGCAGCCCATTTTCTGGTAGTTTCTGCACTATTCCAGCCAGTCACAGGTCCTTCCAGCCTGTTCCATGCTGTCCACAGCTGCATAAGACATTTTGCTGATAGACAGTAGATTCTCACTACAGTTGCATTTTTGCCCTTTGGGACTGCGTCACTGCTGGTCCTGTGTTTTCTCCATCTAGGAGTGCAGGTGGCTGCATTTACTGCATAAGAACAGCCTACAGCCTTGTGTGCTGCAGTGGACATCCCCTTAACCTCCCTGAAGTTCTTGTGTTTGGTGGACAGCCCCTTCCATCTTCAGGTGTCTTGCAACACTGGGAATAGGTGACACTTGAGGACTTTCTTGTGTCTAGAGGTGCTGCATATGCAAGGTAGTAGTAGGACACACACATGTTTTCATACTACCATGGCAGGAGATCCTGCATTTTTTGCTTTTAAGAAGTCATGCCCCTATTCCTTTGCACTACCTGGACATCCAAGTGGGCTTTTTAATTCATAGAACCTTAATCACTAATGAAGTATGTCCAGCACAGTGCATGCAATGTCCTAGACCTGCCAAGAATTAGTTCTGAAGATAAATCACATTCCCGCGACAAAAATACAAATCCAGTATGACTATCACAAGACAAAGCATGTGCTTAGTGCTGATTGTACAACTTTAATTGCATCTGTTGTGCATTTACAACATCCATATAATCCTTAAAGGTAACCGAAAAATGAACTGAATAGAAACAAGGGACCAAAAAGGCTTGTATGGACACTAGTTTAGGACTCTTTTATTGGTTGTATTAATGAAAATAAGTTACAGGAGCACACATCCAAGATGGGATCACACAATCCATCAGCATTTCGTTCCTTATGCTTTTCAATCCTTAGCTCCAAATCAATATGGGGAAGTGGTGTAGGTAGCAGAATACAAACAATGAGATCCCTCTGTAGAAAAACTGTTGATAATGGTGAACCAAAGGAGACCAGCTGTAGAATGACCCCAAAGTGTCTACACATTGTGTATTACCTAGGCATACAAGTAGACAGTACACACAACAATGTGTCCATGATCAAAGCCAGCTAAAACCTTCGCAAAACAGTTTGCATGCTTGTAAACAGACTTTAGGCTGTCACAACAATGCAATGTTTCCTTGGAACTCTCTTGGTGGGTCAAAGACATTGCAGGAGTTGTGCTGGACATGGGCACATCCATCAATAATTAAGGTTCTAGGAGTAAAATGACATTAATTCATGTGTAAATTGTGTAGATATTTAATTAATTTAATCTGAATGAACCTTAATGAAAGCTCCATTTGATTTGCTTATATCTAGGTATGGGCCAAAGACTCAGGCTGGGGCACTTAAATTTAATGATTTAATCGCTGAATAAGTTGATTCAATCATGCAAGCGAAAAGTTGACAAAACACACAGAAAAGTTGGAAAAGGCAATGAAAGGCATGAAACACAGCTTTTCTTTATTATATGCCCTTTAGCTGAAGCTGATTGCGCTATTCTACAGGCTGATAACATTGGTTTTCATGCTGGTAATGCAACTTCTAGGCAAGGCGAAGATGTTTTGAGTAGATGGTGCTGATTTGATGTTGGTGAAGACTATCAAGAGCAGGGTAATGGCTGTGCATAGAAAGACGAAGGCTGATTTGAACATTGTGGTGTTGTGCCAAGTTGTGGGATGCTGTTCTAGGACTGCTTGTGTGGACTTGGGGTTGTTTTGTGCTTATCTGTTGTGGTTCAGGGCATTCTTGAGGGACTATTCATGAAGATGTTGTCAGATTGATGATGCTTTATTCAATGGACAACTACTTGTGGTAGTTGACAGTTTAAGAATTCTAAGTTTGCTGCATTGTTGGATTATTCAGAGCTAGCAAAGGGAAGTTAATAGGGTACACCAATCTAGGATCCTAGTGTGGTAGGAGACAGATTTCAGTCTGTTCTTGGAGAGCAGACAATGATTCCAATAGTGCATGTATTCTAGTTTAGTATTTTACTTTCGCTTTGGGTGCTAAGTTAATGGACAAGGTAATAATTTTCAGCAAGTGCAGTAGGTACAAGCAGTTCGGCCACCATCTGTGCATCCTAGTTATTTGCAGGAGGGCTTGTGTTTCAAGCTTTGGCAACCAATGTTTGGGCTAGCCAAGGCCCTAGTGATGGTGTGTTGTGAAGTTCAAAGGGGCATTTGTTTGTGGGTATGCAAGATAATCCACCTAATGTTATGTATGGGAATGTAGGCACTCAGCCAGGTTTCTAGGTTGGATGCAGCCCCATTCACAGAGTATGTTTGTGTGAGTATCTTGCATTGTAAATTCAGCACCTCTGGTTGAGCATGTTGGTCAAGTAGTCGGTAAAGTCAAGACCTTCAATGGAGTAGGAGAGAAAATTAGGCCTTTCTTTCATTCAACATCTTGACATAGCATTCTCAAGTGGAAATTATATTGAGTATACCGTGGTGCACAAGGCATCTATTTTTCTCAAAGGGAATGCACAACAACAATTGACAAACCAAAATATTGGATATCTAACATGTGGCTCGTTAGCACCTTTGAGGTGGAAGTGAAGACTGCATGGTATCAATTGATGGCAGCAAATTGCAAAGATTAGGAGTACAACAAAAAGTTTTGGGAGGCTTTGCTACTTGTTAATTCTTACAAGGAGGTTACCATGGAAAAACAGATAGAAAAGTATTGTTGCACAGTCTGGGACAGTTTGGAGCAGTCGCTAGCAGCTGAGAGTTGTTGCCTACAGCAATGGACAGGCTGAGGATAATGTGGCTGCAGTCGATGATGACTGGACAATAGATGGAGGCGGGCTGCAGGCTGGAAACTGGGCGCCAACAGCAGCAAAGGGTGTGTGGGCTGGTATAACCTGCAAACAAGGATGAGGGCTGAATGGGGGCAGCCTGTCTATTTATAGATGTAGAAGGGTGCCCCAAAAATTAGGGTTTTTGAGAGGCCACTGAAACTCTCTTGGACCACTTCCCTATAAAGACCAAAAGTACACATCATATTTCATCTCATTGAGAATGCTGCCATGGTTGATGAATTGCGACATGTAAAAGCTGTTGGCTACAAGACCAGCAAACTAGAGAATGACAAGAAAACTTTAAAGCATAGTAATGGTGGAAATAATTTCAAATCCAAAGCAGCAAATAGGCAGCAAGGATGAAACAGTAAGACATAGAAGCAGCGTGAGGCTTTGACAACTAAACGCGTATGGTATTTATGAAGAGATTCACGTAGCATGTGACTATCCTAACAAGAAAAGGGCTGCCAATGGTAAATTTAAAAAAATGAACAACAGACCATGAAGAAGAAACCAACAGTTGGTTTGGTCCCAAATATGGTCAGTGAGAAGCCCAATTCAGATTCTACAGAGTCGGGCAAGGCTTGAGCCAAAGTAAGAGATTAGATGCCCTTGACTTCTTTGACCCATGTTCACAAGAAATCTTCATATCTCTAGAGTTTGTAGGAAAATTAGACATCCAATCATAGTAGATGGGGCGTGTGAGTGAGATAGGCTTGGCTTGCCCTAGTCATATTGAGCCTATTACACCTAGCAATGGAAACTAAGGATCCATATCTAGAGTTATGTGGATACTAAGCAATTCTATATCCTACCACTTGAGGGGTATGATATTGTGTTGGATGTACCTTGGTGCCATAGGGTTCATGAGGTGATGGATATCTTTAATAAGGAGATCGCTTTGGAGCATAGGGTTTGCAAAGCCTCTTTTTTTGAACATAAAGCTTAAGATAGAATCAGACCCTCTTGTATGAGCTGCGACTATTTCTAAGGATTGATTTCTTGCAGCAATATAGAGAATGTTTCTCCAAGTTTTTGCCAAGAGGACTTGCATAAAAAGGCTCGAGGATTCATTTCATTGATCTTATGCCAAGCGGTACTCCATAGAAGCAGCCACAATATAGAGGGAGTGCAGTCCAACAAGAGGAGATTGACACAGGTCAATGACTTATTGGACAAGGGACTGATACTCTCTTTTTGCTCAGTTGTGCTATGGTCCACAAGAAGGATGGTTCGTGGCATGTGTGTATCGATTATTGGACCTTGAACAAGATTACCATCAAGAACCGTTTTTCTTTTTAAAGGATACACAATATCCTCAATAGATCGTGAGTATTTGTATTGGATTGGCCTATTGAGGGCTGAAGGAGAAACTACTTGCCTTGTCTTGCCATGTGCACAATTTGCTTTTGACTACTCTAGATAATTGCATTGTTACTACTGCAAACCTTTAGGACAGCAGTCACCTGCTCACACAGCTCATTGTCTATGATTCCACCTTCTACAATTGACCCCCATAGGCTGCCCAGCCTTGCATAGCATGTTCTCTCTCCACTTGCCAAGTGGCACACTTGCTAATGCAGTTCTTATTCTCTACAAATGAATTTCCAGCAATTATTACCTGTCGAAATTAAAAAATTTACACCCACAAATTGGCCATGCCCCTCCACAATTTAAAATGCTAAGCCCTTTGAACTTAAAAAGTCTTTTTTAAGTTTCATTGATCTTAGTTCTAAGAATGAAATGTTTGATTTCTCTAGCCCCTATGACACCACAAGTCATTTCCAAGGGCACATTTATTAGCCTATAGTCAAAACCATCACTAGGCACCCACTAGTACATGTCCAACATAACTTATTACTGCTTCTGCCAATGTCCCCCACTATCCACACTAGAGTTTTGAATTGTCAATGTGCCCAATTTAACTTGTACTTCACATGTGCACCTTACATATGTGCAACTTGATTATAACAAAGCAATAAGCTAAACATTCACATCCCCATGGCACTACCTTCATCGAGCCTTTTGTTGAGGAGGATCCAGTTCGTAGGTCTCCAAAGCAAGTTGTGGAAGGTTGAGCCATACTTCGCTTGGTTAAACGTTCAAGACAACCCCGGTTATGAATCTAGGAGAGCCATGCCTTGGATGAGCTAGGCTAGGACCCAAGAGAGTGAAGTTAGACTACCTCCTGAGTATCGTTGTGTTGGGTATGGAGCTCCTATGTGACTAGCAAGCTATGGCGGATGGAGCTCCATGGAGTGTGTGTGTGGGGGGGGGGCGGGGGGGGGGGGGGGGGGGGGGGTGGTCGGGGAAGGAGGATTGCAAGTATACAAATTGGAAGAAATAGATTAATAATGATAGGTGAGATGAAAGTGCAAGTGATATAGTTAAAATACATAGGCAAAGCTATGTAGCTAACCCAAGGTTATCGCATCCAATGGCATCCAATTAGTACTGTCCGATGCTAGTATAGCACCAATCAGACTAATAAATCTTGGACCTATGTCTGATGTTACGTCCGATGAAAAAAAATACATCTAATTTTAAGTCTATACTTAATGTTTGGACTTAAAACATAAACTTGGAGATTCAATTCAAAAGTAAGTGCAAAAAAGAGTTGAAACAAGACTCAAGCGTCAAGACCCAAGAGTATGGTATGAATAATGAAACCAACAACTTTACTATGAGCTACATGATTACTCTAAGTGCTCATATCACTCTCAGCATCGAAGGTGGAAGCATCCTCGTTGCCGCTTGAGGAGCCATCACCCTCCTCAACAAAATCACCCTCACTAATGACATTGCCCTCATCATCATACTCGAGCTCTCTAAGCTCTATGTGAAAGGCAGTGATAGGTATATCCTCTCGAGCCGAATTAGGAGTATTTCTCAAGCCACTCCCACGCTTCGTATAGGATCTAAAGGCCCCATGAGCATCATGGGCAGCCAATGTGGATATCGAAGTCCAAGCTCCATCACTACTAGCGCAAGGGCCAATAACAACACGGGCATGACATGCATGAGTGCAAGAGACCTGCCGGTCTCTCCTCAAGCTTCAAATAAAGCTCCTTAAATATTTGCTCCTCCTCTAAGTCTCTCTCGCAAGTTATACTTTCAATGTGCTAGCGGAGAGCTTGCGTGAATCGAAATTCACTTACACATTTAGAGGATGAAAAACTTAGATTAAACAAATGAAACTTCTCTAAATATATTTTATAATCTATGAATAAAGTTATGAACTAAAATGTATAAAAATTGGATATACAATACCTATCTTACCATAGACATGTTATGCATATTGCATAGCATGCATAAATTGGAGCGACAATAAATTAGTTGCTCCAATTGTCGCATGCTAAGCTTATTATGAAATTTGTTGTGTACGAGGAAGTAGGAGGACCAATTCATTTCACATGCACCCGACGAATAATCCCAAACCATATGAAGAGAAAATAAATTAAACTTCAAACTTACAAGTTGTAACTAGGATCAAATGAAAAAAGAAAAGAGATTTTCAAACCTGTGCAAAAATACATAAGGCCACTCTTTGGAGGTGGGGCGATTGGTAGCCAAATGACTCCCACCAAAAAAAGGGCTTTACCAACGATTCCTGCTTCCAACAAATGGTAGATGCGAAAGCGATGCTCCTAAATATTTGCTCCTCATCTCTCTCTTCTCATCGAGTTTCTTGGTACGCATGTCATTGTATGTGATACTGTACCATCCCTCACATGGACCGACGACAACAATGGCTTTTACCATCCACTTTCATTAATCCACTTTGAGAATATGGAAAGAGAGATCGTACTCAATTATGGTACGTGCAATCTCTATTTCCACTTGCCTTTGCCTCTTTTTTAGAAAGGAGAGAGGACCGAAAACTTGCCCCCTTGCTTAGGCTTCTCTCTTGGGCATAGAGACACCACTCGAATGGCTTTTTCTAGACAGGATAAAAGAGGCCCCTCCAACGAAGGGAACTAAGACAGTTGGAGAGGGATCTTCTTCTACATCCGAGACCTCATGATCAAGAGAGACCACCTCCTCACTTGCCCTTAAAAGGCCTTTGCACCACTTCAATGGCAAGTATTTCCAATGTCAATCTTCATAAATATCGTCGGGAATACCAACGCATGGTGTGGCCTCCCCTCCTAATTTGCAAAGATGGATGAGGAGACGAGTGACGAATGAGATTTGGAGCTTTGGGCAATACTTGCATTGCCAGTTGCAAGTGTTGGATTTCTCCTTTACTCGTTCAAAGTAGGCACAATGCAAGCAAAAGGCCTCATGAAGAGGGGGTGCCATTGATGATATATAGAGAGAGCCTAGAGAGTCACGGATAAAGGGTGAGATGATTGAAGAAAGGAGTGGAAAGGGTAGAGAGCTTGAGGAAATAGAGAGAGGCTACAGCTTGATGGAGGAGGAAGTTGAAAGGATTGAGAAGTTAAGGGAGGAGAGAGCTTGAGAGAGTAGAAGGGCTGGAGAGCTTGAAAGGAGTAGGAGGGGTGGAGAACTTGAAAGGATGAATGAGATGGAGGGGGGGTGGGGGGGAGATTTTTATAGAAAGGGAGAGTACTTTAGGGTTTAGGGTTGAGAGAGAAAGAAAGAAAGAAAGAAAGTTATATTAACGTCTTCTAAAGACCAAAACTGACCTATGAGACAAACTATGATACAACTAATAAGGTCCAGCTATCCAAAATAAAAGTGCTGAATGAAAAGCTAAAAACTGGAAACTGAAAATACGGTGCTGTGAGTGTGATAAGTGTCGTGTATGTGTATGTGCGTATGTAGCTCTGGTACTCCAGATAATGGCTACAAAAGGGGAACAAATGTCGGCTGTGATAGGGAAACAACTATCGGCTGTGATAAAGTGGTGCGATGTGTATATGTAATAGATGCAGGGAGATATACTATCCTGGGATGTAGTAGCAGTCGTCAAAGTCGCTAATAGCAAGTGATCCCTCCTGGATGCAGGATGTGATACATCGGCGGTGGAGAAAGAGCAAACTGGAGATCTAAGATCCAATGTGTCGAGTGTCGTCGGATCTCAGTCTGTTGTCGATGTAGATCAAGAAACCTCCGGATCTCCTGTCGGTGTGGCTGTGGGGTCCGAAACCCACGGATCCTCGTGCGGCGTCGGGTACGCTAGTCCTCAGCCTGCTGTAGTGTGAGCCCGGAGGTCTGGCTGGAGGCTGGTACAGTAGATCTCACTCTGTCTGTCCGAAAGAACTGTGTAATAGTCGTCTGGGTGGGCCCCTCTCTGACTAGGACCCGCTGTGTGCTCTGCTCTCTGATGTGCCATGCCTCTCCCAGAAAACGGCCAAATGATCTTTGATCCATATCAGTCATACATCCCTAAAGTGAGCTGCTCAATGTGTATCTAGATCTCAACTCTAAGTATGCCGGGCATCTGAGAACAAAATGCTCCTCACTCTCCACCTCTGATCTGCAAAGGGGGCATATCCTCTCCTCCCATGGGATGCCATTGGCTCTGCCACTCTCAATCATAAGCTGATGTGATGATACCCTGAGCTGTCCAATAAGAACTCTCAATCGATGTGGCATATAGATCTGCATATATCTCGGAATCTCTATGAATCCCTGCTCTGATATGCTCAAGAACTGTGTATAATAATGTGCCATCTTCGATGGCAGTGGCTGTGCAGGGCTGACCCATGTCCTTTGTATATAAATATGCCATATCTCCTGTCTGATGACTCTGTTCCTCTCAGAGAGAGAGAGGGTGTAAGTGGGAGCCTGAGTATCATATAGAAGAGGTGGGAGTCTATCAATGTCCAGCCCATGTCTGTCAAACCAAGCTCTAGTCTGTGCATACCATGATGTAGTATCCCCCGCTCGAGCCATCTCCTGAGATGCCATATATGCTCTGTATACAATGCGATCTCTGTCCATATCCTGAAATCTGTATAGGAAGCAGACTATCTGAAATAATGCCTCGACTAGCATGGGCGGTGTGGCAAGCTCTGCTCGCACAATGTCATGTGGGACTGAGGCCTTGTTGCGAATCAATCTAGATATCATGATCACCTGAGGTCTCTCCATCAATGTCCATACATAATCGGTAAGGCCTGGCCCCCATATAGCTGCTCCATACATCAGTGCTGGAGTGACTAGAGTATCAAAGAGCCACCCCTTGGTGCGGGGCTCCTGGAAATGTGCATGATGACACTATCGCTCCATAAGAGCCAATGCTGAGTATCCTCTAGTGAGGCGGTCACGAGCTGCCTGTGTCATCGAGAAAGTCCCTGAAGCTGCTGTAAAGGTGACTCCCAAATATACATATGATCCAGTGACCTCAATACTCCCTCCTGCTGCCATGAAAATACTATGTCTGTGTATCTGAGCTGATGTATGGAATATAAGAACCTTGGTTTTACCAAGGTTCACTGTCATGCCTCTCTGTATGCAAAAATCATCCAATGCTAATAAATGCTGCTGTAATCCCTGAGCTGAATCTGAGACCAACACAATGTCATCTGCATATAGTAAGATATGAACTGTGGCTCCACTGAGATCTATACCTCCACCGGCTCGCTGTTGAATAAACTCTGCTATCTCATCAATGTATAGCCCAAATAGAGTCGGTGAGAGTGGGCATCCTTGTTTCACACCAATGGTGCTCACAAGGGGATCTGATATACCTCCCGGACATCTGACTCTACCAGTAACCCGCTCATATAGTGCATAAATACCCCACATCATGTCATCATCCACCCCCAGATCAAGTAGGCGTCTGAAAAGTCTCTCTCTCGGAACCATGTCAAAGGCTTTGCGGAAATCCACAAAGCAACAATACAATCTCTGTTTCTTCACTCGTGTCTGGTCGATCAGAGAACGGAGAGTGAAGATGTGGTCTATGGTAGAAAATGCCCGTCTGAACCCTGCCTGTCCAGGTGTGCGCATGCACTCTCTCTCTGCCAGCGTACTGAGCTCCTCCTCCATCACCGTGCCATAAAGTTTGGCCAAAACTGGCCCCATCATGATGGTCCTATATGTGTTAGGATCCATAGGATCCCCTGACTTGTGGATAGGTACAATGGTGTGCTCTATCCACGAGTCAGGGAACCCCTCAGACAATGCACGGTTGAAGAGGTGAGCAATGAGTGGAGCCAATGTGTCTCTGTCATATATAATATGCTTTGCCTGAAGATCAAACTGGTCTCGAGCGCGGCCATGCTGTACCCGTGAGATAGCATGCTTCACCATACTAGTGGTGAAAAAGGATGAAATACCCGGTCTCGGTGTACATGGTATGGGTATCAGCGGCTGTGCGGGTACATGATATAAACTCTGTGCGTATCCATGCCATACTGCAAGGTCATGTATCGGTGTGGGTGAGCGTGGTTCTCTGATCTGCCTCCATGCCTCTGCACAATCTCTGCTCATAAGAAGGTGGTATATATCCCAATATCTCTCCTCCTCCCATTCCCGCTTTTTACGGCAGGTCAAGCAGTGCATGCGTCTCTGCACCTGTCTGTGTGTGATCTCTCCTCTGGCCTCCAAATCGCGTAGTTGTCGACGTAGATCTCTGCACTCATCATCATACCACCTGTTCTGTGGCATGGTACCGGTCCGAGGGGGGTGCGTGCATGTGTGATGTGGAAAACTGAGTGTAGCAGAATCATGCAGAATGCGTGTGATATCAGTGGTCAGTGTATCAAGGGACGCGTATGGATCAAGTGACGTGATGTGCTCCTCCAGATGCTGTGAGTAAACATGTGAGAGCTCATGAGTGAAGTGTATGGTAGTATGCATGTGGGGTATGATATCTGCAGCAGGTGGTGATGGTAATGAGGTGAGGAGTGAGAAACTGAGAAAGGTGTGATCGGCACCGAGTGGAAGTCTCCCAAGGCCGAAGGACTCGATAGTATGCATCCCATCGATCGGTCCGAGCAGATAATCTACAGTACTCTCGCCCCCCCCATGTGGGAGAGAGAGAGAGAGAGAGATTTCAAATTATGAGAGAGAGAGAGGGAGGGAGAGCGATGGTGCCGCCGGTTCGTCTCGCCCTACCGTCGCCTAGACCTGCGCACCTGACGACTGCCGCCTGAAGACCCGCCTGTGTTCACCTGTGGCCGCCTGTTCTGCCTGTGCCTGCCTGCTCGCCTGACGTCTGCAGCCTGATCCGCCTGTGATCCCAGAGCAAGCCGGTTCGTTCCGCCCTACCGTCGCCTGATCCGCCCCGTCGACGCCTGAAGACTGCACGCCGTTCGTCTACAGAAACAGGTCTACATCGTCCCTATCTTTTGCTGCCGTCAAGTCATCTGCGGTGGCCATCAAGTCGCGACCCACTCGCCCTCTGCTGTGCGAATGTGCCCCACTGCACGGAGTCCTGACTGACGTCCCCCCTCGGACGTTGCACAGTCACCGGGATCTGCGCCCTCAGCTACTCGCCTGCCTTCACACGCCCTGTTCATCAAGAGTTCATATGCGCGTGTCTGTCCTGTTCTCCACAAGAGCCCCCTTGCAGTCCTGTTGCTGCAGTCGGGTGGTTCCCTGATTTTTCAGGTCCGCCGGACCTGCAGAGCGAGCGAGAGAGAGAGAGAGAGAGAAAGAGAGAGAGAGAGAGAGAGAGAGACGCCCAGTTCCAAACCTGCTCCTTCACCTTTGTCGTAGTCCCGCCTCAGCTTAGAGAGAAGCATGGCTGGCCTGGATATGGCTTTTATTGACCAAACGGTGGCCGCCCTTGGTCCGGATTCTGATATAGAGGAACCAAAGGATATGGTTCCTTGCACAGAGGAGATGCCTCTTGCTCCTGACTTTCAACCTGCGGGCAAACGCTCCAAGCATACGCCCAAAGAGACAATCGGTCATCAGGATCGTTCTTATGCTCAGGTGGCCTCTGATTCTGTGGATTTGTAGGAGATTGACTGGGAGCATTTGCTGGAGTTTGCCAATACATTGGTTGGTGACTATGTCCAGCATAATCATGAAGCTTTTTCTGACGCGGGAATTGAAGAGGTTCTGGAGGCAACGGTGGATCCGAAAACTGTCCTGCGGTATTTTTCCGTGTTTTATGACCGTGCAGTTATACTCTTCTTCACTGGCAGGATCCCAGTGCTTTCCCATATTCGCCAGTGGCTGCACCATTTACTACAAGAGGAGTGTGTTGAGGAGATTTTTGTTGGGCCTCGAGGCTTCTATGAGGTGCTGTCAAAATCTGAGAAGCATCGGACTGAGCTCCTGTCCAAACTACCATTGTTCTTTGATCGCCGTTTGGTCCATGTTGTGCCATAGCGCCCTATGGCAAACTTTCAGCGCCTGCTTCAACGTGAATGCCCGGTGTGGGTTGAGGTGGAAAATTGCCTGGCTGTATTGGCCATTGTTAAAGGATGCGATGGCAGTTGTGGGAACTTTATGGCCGAATGCCCAGAGAGGCAACCGTCTTCAGATAATGTGCATGTTGTGCCGCCCATGGATGACATGGTGCTTGATGCTCCGTCAGAGGAGGAAACCCAGCCATCCAGTGTTTTGGATAAAGGTAAACAACAGGTTTTGGGTTTGGATTCCCGTAGCAATGACTGGATAGAGGCACGTCCCAAAAAAGGTAAAAAGTTGGATGTTGGCCTGCCGGATTCTGGGCCTACTGTGTCGCAGGATTCCATGCACATGTATATGCGCAAGAAAGAAATGTTCTCTTCACAGCATGCTGCGCATACTATGGTTCCTTCTGCTCCCCATAATCAGTCTACGAGGAAAGTATATACAGACGGTCCCAAGGGCCCGCTTGCTAAGTTGGCATTTGATTCTAGAGGCAATGTGATTACACCCTGTCGTTATCCCCGTTCCATCCCCAAGACTGTGGATATCCCATCTACCTCTAAAGCTGGCCGGCAAAATTCTTTTGCAGTGTTAGCTGATTTTCTGGATGACGGTGTCCTTGACATTCTAGCAGACAAGGTTAAATCGAGGCAAGCGATGCCTCGTTCCTTATTTTCTTTTTACAGATATATGAAGATAGCCACGTGGAATGTGCGAGGCATTTGTTCTCGCCAGAAGCAACATGCCATGTGGACTGTCTTGCATGAGAATCAGTGGGATGTCTTGTGTGCGGTGGAGCACAAGAGTCACGGTGAATTAGGAAAAGTTGTGGATTGCCATGGGTTTCGCTTGTTTTATGCAGGGACACATGCTGTGCATTATTCTGGTGTGCTTATGATTGTCCATGAGAAATATCAACCTGTTCTTATTAAACATGATGTACAGGGCCGCTTTGTGGTAATTGAAATTTTATTTGAAGGGGAGATCTTATGGTTGCTGGCCCTCTATGCTCCGAATGACCCTTTATCTCGCCGGGATCTTTGGAAGACTTTGCATAGCTCCATGTCACTTGGCAGAAGGGGTTTCTTGATGGGGGATTTCAATATGTGTGTTGACTCTTCACAGTCCACTTCAGGGCATTCGGTGATGGATGCTCCGAAAAGTCGGGCGTGAAATGCCTTTGCTCTTGCGGCACTTAAGCAAGATTTATGGTCTTGGTTACAACCTTCATCTCCAGGGTTTACTTTCCATTCCGCACAGTATGCATCTACATGGTCGCGGTTGGACTGAATGTACATCATGTAGGATGATGATTTTCTTCCTGAGATGCTGGAAATGCAAGTCTTGCAGCAATATGCCTTGTCGGACCATTTCCCTCTCCAGCTTGAGATACTGGCACAACCCATTGCACCTTTTCTGCAGTTGCTGGATAGACTCCCTTTACGTTTCAACTCGTCTTATTTCAAGCATTCAATCTTTCAGGGCTATATGCAGCAATTGATTGAGAGATTTTTATTGGACTTTGCCTCTAAGGGCACAGTTTCTTTTGAACGACTGCTCTCTAATGTGCAATGGGTTGCTCGCCAGTATGGGATCCATCATGCCTCTCTTTATCGCGGCGTCGACATGCAGCGGAGGACTTACTGGCTTTGGTTCGTTCACTACTGGTGGACACCCCAGATTATGAATTTCTGTTGTCCCTGGCACAGCGTTTGGCTGATCTTATTAAAGAATATCAGTTGAAATCCTATCAGCAAGCCAAATTGCACAATTTGACTAACAATTTGCAAGATAGTGCTTGTCAGACTCATAAGTTCTTTCGCACCTTGCGTGCTTCTCCTGCTCGCAAAAATATGACCAGACTCCAGGATTCAGAAGGTTGCATGGTCACTGATCCGCACACCATTGTCAATATGTGCAGGAATTATTTTCTGGATCTTCTTGGTTCTTCTCCGTCGCCTTCTGACCAGGTTATGCATGCAGGTTCAGTCTTCTATGATCTGGTCCGCCATCAGGTTCCACTTGATATGCAAGCTACTTTGGAGGCAGATATTTGTGAGGAGGAGGTTATGGATGTTTTGTTACACCTGCCGAAGGATAAGAGCCCTAGCTGGGATGGTCTCACCAATGAATTCTTTGAGAGCTCGGCTACCCAACTGGTGAAGCCATTAGCAGCTATGTTTCAGCAAGTTTGGGAAACAGGGGTCATGCCTTCCTCATGGAAAGAAGGCCTTATCAAACTGCTTTCAAAGGTTCCTTCGCCGTCAATGTTGCAACAGTGGAGACCAATTTCTTTGATGGGCTCGATGTATAAAATCTTTTTCAAAGTGCTGGCGAATTGGCTCCACAAGCACCTTCCAGCTATTGTGCATCCTCTTCAATATGGTTTCATTAAGGGCCACAACATTCTGCATAATATCTTAAATGTCCAAATGGCCATTGACTATGCAAGGCACTCTAGTCAGGAAGTGGTATTGATTCAATTGGATCTGGAAAAGGCTTTTGACTATTTAGACTGGTCTTTCATTCCAAAACTTATGTCTGCTATGGGTTTTGGAACTCGGATGTCCCGATTGATTTACACCATTAGTGCTGCGGCTTCTTCGCGCGTTATGCTCAATGGTGGGGTTACAAAGCCATTTGTCCTTGCATGCTCGGTGAGACAGGGTTGCTCTTTGAGTCCTCTCTTCTTTGCCCTGGCGACCCACCCAGTTCTTTCAATGTTATCTTCAATGGCAGCTTCTGCTCAGCTGGCCGGATTGTCTCTTCCTTTGGGACAGCACTTCATTAGCTAATCTTTGGCTGATGATAGCTTTATGATTTTGCGTGTCGACAAGGACAACATTCGCAAGGCATTAGATGTTTGGACGCTCTTTGGTCATGCTTCGGGTCTTCGCATCAATGCCTTCAAATCAGCCATTCTCAGCTGCACGAAGTCTCATTTACAGTCATTGGGCTGGCAGGGTCAGGTTGTTCCCCGTGGCTCCATTGTCAGCCAAAGATTAGCTTCATTAGCCAATCTTTGGCTGATGATAGCTTTATGATTTTGCGTGCCGACAAGGACAACATTCGCAAGGCATTAGATGTTTGGACGCTCTTTGGTCATGCTTCGGGTCTTTATATCAATGCCTTCAAATCAGCCATTCTCAACTGCATGGAGTCTGATTTACAGTCATTGGGCTGGCAGGATCAGGTTGTTCCCCGTGGCTCCATTGTCAGGCATCTTGGGTACCCGTTGGGTGTTGATGTTCGGCCAAAGCAACTACTGGAGTGGATTTCACAGAAACTGGCAGCTAAGCTTATGTATTGGAAGTCGCAAGCGTGGCCCTTCCATGTCCGCCTCAAAGTGGCTCAGACAATTATGCTGCCAATGCTCACATATTTCTTGCCATTGCTGCCGTGGACTCCTACTACTTTGAAGGCTCTCACTCGCCCCATTCGTTTCATGTTATGGAAGAAGGATTCATTGCACGCAGGTATTTCATGGATTTCATGGTCACATACATGTACCCCCAAACGCCTGGGTGGTGGAGCTATTTTGGATGCTGAAACTCATATGCTGGCTCTTCGTTGGTCTCTTTTTCGCACTATGTGTGTGGATCATCACCCGTGGACCATTATAGCCCGTTATTTTCTTGAGGACAGCGGGCTTCGGCATGGTAATACACAACCTCGGGGCTCCTGGTGGCATGTCCTTAATGCAGACTCTCGGTTTTCCAGTCCCTCCTCCTCTCTGTTACTGCATTTGGTCGGCTCCTGGAAAGTGGTGCTCCAAAAGGCGTGTTGGCATCCAGCGGAGGACCGCTTGCTTACAAACTCCTTTCAACTGGAATTGTTGGCAGTCTCGAGATTACTTTCATGGGAAGACAAACATGAGCTCAGACCAAAATTTAACCGCATGGCTTGTTTGGGTGTGACTTCAGTTGCGGATGCCACCCTTGCCAGTCGTAAGGTCTTCGCATCGTTTCGTACTGCCAGGAGACTTTTCAGAATCCCGCGTGGATACCATGATTTATGGAAATAGCTTTTATTAGTGCTTCAGGGCAGGCAACCCTTTCCTGCCCTTGCTATGGATCGTCCTTGGCAGGGCTAGGACCTTGCAGGCCGGTTGAGTCTGGAAAAGGCCTCTGCTAATCAGGTGTATCATCTTCTGATTAAAGATCATCAATGGCTAAGTGTTAAAGCTAATACTGTATGGGGATTGCGGAAATCTCAGTCATGGTAGAAGGCAACTATGATGGAGGGCTGGTTGAATAAGACACCTTTCAAATGTAAGGTCTTTCTTTGGCGGGTGATGATTGGTGGTCTTCCTCTTGCCTCGGCCCTTCCCAAGCGTCGAATCTCGAATGGCAATTGTTTCTTCTGTACCACTACTGTGGAATCAGCCCGACATCGATTTATTTCTTGCCCGCTCGCCAAGAATATTTGGTTGCTCTTGCCACAGGTTTGGCGTGTAGTGGTGGGGTCCTCTCTAACCCCTTTCAATTGGGTTTTTGTGCGGCCAAAATACCCCACACCGCCACAGTTGCATATGAAGATCTTATTCCACTTTTTCAAATACTGGGGATGCTGGCACAATTGGACCACTCGGAATGCCTTTCTTTTTGATTCGGCCTCTAATGTACCGAGACACATTGCCCGGCTTAAAGGTCTCTTGCATTGGCAGATAGATCTCATTCGGCACTCGGACTTGCTCCCTCCGGAGGACTTGCTTCCCTGGCATATGGCAATTTCCTCTGGGTCTTTGCCATGACTTGTGTAACTTTTTGTGGCTTAGTGCTGGGATTTCACACATGTTGGCTTAGAGCCCTCGTGTATCTTGTAATCATGTAAACTTGTACCTTTTTTCCGTAATTAATACAATTACCTTTTACGAAGAAAAAAGAGATTTCAAATTCTGAAATTTGAATGGTGGCCCATGGGAGAGGATGGTTGCATTGTGCCATTGTGTGTATATAAGAGAGAGGTGGATGAATCATAAGAGAGGGAGAGGAAAGGAGAGAGAGTTTTTAAACTTGTTAGTTTAATCTTTAAACTTTTCTCTTGAGTCTTTGAGAAAGAAAAGATAGAGAGAGAGAGAAAATAAAGAGAAAGAAAGAAAAGAAGAAAAGAAAGTGCAGAAAAAAAGGGGGAAAACAGTCACAAAAGTGACCGTTGGCATACAGGAGGTAGTGTCCAATTCGGCGGGGATCAGGCCAAATGGGTTTGGGCCAAGACATGTCCAAACAGGACCGGACATGTTGAACAGGATTGGACGGGTCAAACAGGACCGGACATGTCAAATGGGACTAGATGGGTCAGACGAGTTGACCCGTCCGTCGGACGTGGACAACCTTGAGCTAACCCTTTGACCCTTATATGATGCTAAGTGGTGTAAAAGATGTTTACACCTAAACACACTTTTACACACCATAATGTGTGTTCATACATGGGGATGAATAATAACTAACAATTCCCCCCTATAGCTCATGGGAAAGGAAAATGGGAAGGTCTTACCTCGAAGTGGCAATGTCTAATCTCATATAATGATTTTGGAAAGAAGATACATGAGTAAAAGAGATGCAACATTAGGATAGTCATGACATGGTCTACCGAGAAGCTTAAGGACTAGAAGTAAGACATGGTTCAAAGGTGCGTATGCATGGCTCATAAACTTATCAAAAACCAATGTGGCTTAGAGGCATTGGGCACATGATCAAAGGTCAAATACGTGGGTATAGCCTTCGGGCTCGACTCAGAGGTCATGTTCGAAGTGGTTAAAATCCCCCCTAAAACATAACTCCTTTGTGAATCGAAAGGAAAGGAAATAGAAAGAAATGAAACTCGTTTTGGATTAAGAGTCATGCAAAGAACCCCACACAATTATGTCATATTTATGTGATGGAAAGGTCTTAGTGCATGCATGAGCATGACTAGTGTCTAATTCCAAACACATTCTTATATTTTACTTTTTTAATGTTATATTTTTATTAAGTTTTAAATTATTTTTAAAATTCTTACAGGATTAAAATCCCCCTTCGATATCGATGTCAAGGACATCACAATCAATGTTGCTTGCTTGTGATGGCATTGCTTGCCAAGCACTAGGACACTTGGCGGGTCATTTTTCACCCAATGTCAAAGGTGAGTGCGCGAACAATCTTCAATGCATTGTTGGAGGCCTCAACTCGATGGCGAAGGACTCCAGCATGAAAAGCCCCAAATTTCAGAGAAGAAATTTGGAGAAGCTTTGAAGGAAACTGAAATGCCCCAAATTCAATGGAGAAATTTGGATAAATGTGAAATGTCCCAATCTGCATGTGATCTGCCCCTATGAAAACATGTTTACTTTGATTAACTAAGGTTTCATAAAATAGACCTTATCTTGACAGGTCGATCATGGGCCGGCAAATAATCTGACAGGCAACATAGGTGGTGGCTAGGCTGCAGGTGGGGATAGGCATGTTGGATTCAACCTGTAGATGACATCCGTGCAAGGTTGGAGGCTCATTCATGTACAGGAAGATGTGTTATTATGTATGGAACCCGCATGTAACCAGCAAGCTATGGTGGATGGGGCTCCATAGAGAGAGAGAGAGAGAGAGAACTCTTGCACATATACAAATAGGAAGAAATAGATTGATAATGATAGGTGAGATGAAAGTACAAGTGATAGGGTCTGAATACATAGACAAAGCTGTGTAGCTAACCCTTTGACCCTTATTATACTAAGTGGTATAAAAGGCATAGTAACACAGAACAGGTTTTTGAGAGGGGCTCTAACATGGGGACGGGATGGGACTGGGACAAGAAGCTAGAAAATGGCCATCCCCCATTACTATGATAAAAGGTGTTCACACCTAGACACGCACTTTTACACACAATAATGTGTGTTCACACACACGGATGAATAATAACTAACACAGATGTCAGTGAACTTCTTCAACTACATAATATGGATCAGCAAACTGATTTTGACACAGGATGATATAGATTTGGCCCCCACCAACAACCAACACTAGGCAAAGCATAAACACACATTTTGAAGGTGCTTATTGGGTAACTGGCAGCCAAGGAGGATTTGGCACTTCTTGTGGTTTGGTGGCCCATGGGATCTAGCAATAGGTAGTTGGTTGGCTCAGATGCAGTCGGACGGGGCTTGCCAACATTTCTAGCAGCAATATCTGGAGATCCCAAAGCTTGTTTGTGGCCATATAGACTGGTTTGGAGAGGAGTCAGCAGGGTCCTGCATCCAATAGAACCTAGCCTTGGGTGAAGCTTTTTTGTTGGCAAGTTGTCAATTTGGGATGTAGCTCACTGAATAATGCAGAGATGCATAACATGATCTTCATCATTAGGGCTGGGTAATGTGTAGTGGTGGGCCTAGAAGTGTTACCTCATCAATAGGTACTAGAGCCCACAGCGTCACAATAGGAGGTATGAACATATCAAGAGCCTGTTAGGGCGGCACACCACTCTACAATTGACATTCAGTGGACAGATCCTTTTGTATATGCCACTCTGGCAGAGATCTTGTTGTCCATCCTCCACTCCTTCAAGGTCACTCGGAGCAGCTCTAGAGAGACTCATGGCATCAACAAGCTTCGATAGCTATTCCTTCACACATGGGGTCATCATAGCCTATTTTCCACATTAGGGAATGGCAACCCTTCGTGGTGTTATACATCCTCCACGTGGCATATTTCTCCCATTCTCCTAAAACCCCCTTGAGAGACCTTATGTATATATGTATATGAGTTGATTGGCACTCAGCTCTAGTTAGACTGCTGAGCAGTTATACGTTGCTTTTCCTTTTGCGTAATCTACATAGCCATGCTTCATATTGCAAAAGGAAATGACAACAGACCCCCTCAATATTTTAAAATAATAGTTTTAGAAATCCAAAGCAATAAAATACTTACCTTCTACACATGCCAAAACTTATTGTATGAAAGTATCACATAACTCGAGTTGTTTCTTAGAGTAGCCAACTCTGAGGCGTGAGTCAAAGAACGTCCAATAAGCATACACAAAATAAAAGTACAGTTTACACAAGCATATGATCTCAGGCTCAATGATGACTCCACAGTTTTGTGTTTTGCTGTGCTCTTGGTTAGCTCTCTTATGTGGCACGTGGTCTGCATGACCAACTTTTTAGAAAGACATCCTATCGTAACTCACACATGAGCCATTAGTACTAGTAATTGTCATGTGGCATGTCTGCACAATATGATTCCTTTCATCAACATATGCTATCTCACTTGATCTTTAAATAAATATATAGGTCAGTCATCATCATGGATCCCAGTGTGCCACATGGATCTCTTCAGATGACGTATCATCTGTCACATCAGTATGGATGACAATAGATACATCACGTGGCACTCTATGTCACTGCATAGGGTTTCTGATCAACATATGGCATGCACAAGATCCTAGTCCATACAAAGTAAAGAATTGTGTACAATATTGACACTTTTAAGTAATCAGGAAGGATTGAGTGAAAAAAGCTGTTATTGTGTATTAGGGCTTGTTCATCATGTGAAGTATTGGGGTGTATGTGACTGAAACATTCTCTCAATCATTAATGCCAATAGATTGTTCGTGTGTTTCACTGTACTGATCTAAAGATTTCTGCAGGTAGTGTTGCCTACATTGAGCAGAGCATATCACTACCAAAAGATGGAAAACAAGTAAGCAAATACCTCTAAGCAACTATATTGCTTTACTTTCTTTTAGGGTAATTTTCTTGAGTTTTGTCTTTTAAATCATTAATTAGTTTATCATCTTCAGCTTCTTTAGGGAGATTTATGACTTTGTTTTTATGGTTCTTAGGGATGGTGGGGTTCAGGTTTTGGCTTTGGAGTTTGGATTGGTATTCTTGTTGCTTCTGGCATGTCAGTTGTTCCTGTTCCACCAACAGCATGGAAGCGTGCAATGTATCTCTCTGGAAAACATCTAACCAAGGTATATAGAAGAACTGCTCTGCAAGGTCTTTGTTTGCATCTGCTGTGGGCCATGAAATAAGAAGTCTTCAAAATGTTTCTTGCATTCTTTGATCATGAGTGATCAGTTTTTCCCTTGAAGTGTCGTTTAAATGGTTTATTGAGGTATCTGCAGTGGAAGCATCAGTGGAATGGTGTATTCCATGAAGAGCAGTGTACATGATGGTAAAATGGGGAAAAAAGTGCAGTGTGGCAATGCAGATGAGAGAAATGATGGAATCTGCAATATTCAGATTTCTAACCATGAGATTTAGCATGATTTTGGGCTAGTGCATACATATTTGCAGAGGCTATGTGTACAAGTGACACTCTGAAATGGATGGATAAAATTGCAATGACAGCTGTGAGAATGAGACACAACTGATTAAATATTTAAGATTTAGGGTTCTCATCACAGGCAAGGAAATATGCAGACCTGTTGCAACTGATTGAGTTAATGCATCATATTCCACATTCTATATGTATAAAATGACAGCATTCATGAATAGTGTGATGCACATCTGTTATCAGCACTCCTGGTCAAGGCTCCCAGCTTTGACAGTGGAAGCTGATTGATATGACAGCTTACTGACCTGAACTGGTTGACCGCCGCAGTGGTCCGTGCATGTCTGGTACTAACAAAGCCGGGTCCATGTGTTTCTTGTTGATGTTCTACTGTCCAGATAATGTTAAGCCCCAGCACACAAGTGAAGTCAAGCAGCTGATGCTGAGATCTGGTGTCATGTTGGAAGGATAAAGGGCATGCACCTACAGTGACAGACAGTTCTCATACATCAGTCTGACTGCTGCTGTGGCTGACCAGTTTTGTCGGACTTGACTGGGCTCCCATTTCTTAAGTGTTGGCCCTGAATGACAGATAAAGACCTCTCCTTATGTACCGTTCCTTTGGTTTCTGCTTCTTTGCACGCACTCCTGCCCTTCTGTGGGGTTGAGCATCTAATTGCTGAGTGCCATCTGGCAATTGAGTTTCATGTCTTCTTGGCACACCCTTGTATTGAAATCAATGATCCTACCTTTGTTCCACTCAAGGCAGTGCCTTGTTGTCTATGCAGATGACCTCGGGTGTTATTCCATGGGAGTTGTTGCATAACACTGGGAGAATTGCTTTATTGGACATAACTTGGTGAGGGTTAGATATACCGACTCAATCCAGTGATCTGACTGGCTTCTTGAGCTACAGTGTCTGCCTATTTTATTGCTGACTCAATGACATTGCATGCACAAATTTTGTGATTGCCTCGTGCCTTGTTTTTTACAAAGAAAAGAAAAATTTTATTAATAACACCTGGGAGAAACTCCCCCAAGGTAAAATGCAGAGTACTAACTACCCTACAGAAAGTACCCGAGCACATGCACTATATAATTGTCGTGTGAACAACCAATCTGGTCAACTATAATGATGCCAAATGACTTGAGGAGCTAGATGAAGGAAGGTGCCAGAGTCCCAGGTCCGCTTTAGGCATCTCTCCTCCTCATCCTCCCCCTACAACCTATTTGTCGGTCTTCAACAGAGAGTATGGATGATCTCTTTCCGAGTCCTCGACAGAGTCTCTGCATCAGAGAGGCCATAGCATGGTTGCACCTCGCAGTCCATATGTAGTATGCAATAATACTAGCGCTAGCCAATCATAAGAAAGGAGTGGCTTCCCTAAAATCCCTCGTATCCACATGCTGGGGCTCTGTCTGTGACCCAGGCTATGGCCCCCCAAGTCACAACCATGGTCTCTGTTATGCCATGAAAGACCATCCTGAGGGCTCTCCTCCATACCTCCTTATTTTCTCGTGTCTTAGCTTTTACCATGCATCTAGTGAAGCGCAGATTGCTGTAAGCTTCATGTTGCCCCCTTCTTTCTACTGCAAGAGTGACTGCAAGGGAATGAATTATTCCAACAAGTCATTTGGAATTTCCCCTTCAAGCATTACACCATTTAATTTAAACGTGCTGCAGAATGGGCAATACAGACAAGAGTTAAATTGAAACATTAAAGTTATCAACCTGACCTTGGCATTTGATGCTCAGGATTACATGGCCAACTGCATCATCTGAATGGCATTTTATGTCAACAAGAGTGTCGCTTGATGTGCCAACACATACATAAAACGTCAATTCTGAAAAGCTCCATGACCTGAGAAAGAATTGTATTACTACTCTTTTGGCTCATGAGCACACAAAGACCATTGGTTTAGCATTCAAAGGGATATAGGTTCAGTCCAAATGCACTGTTTCCTCCAGGAAATTGTCAACTGGACAAATCCTCCTCTCCCTAAGCTGTGGTTCTAGAGAGTGGAGATTTAAAACAATGAGGAATTTGTTGAGGGTTAATTTCATCCATCTGCCGTTTTGCAAAATCCTCCAGAATGCTTACGCCTGATATATGTGGCTTTATGGCCATGATGGTCCAAGCATTCAAGCACATTTGTCTCGTGGTTTGGATGAGATATTGGTTTCATGGACCATACAGACTGTATTTATTCTCAGATCCTGGTCTATATAGCTGTGGTTGGATGTATGGTGCTTAAGCTGGAACAAGTTAACCAGCAATGTCACTTGGTATTGCTTTTACTTCCAAATTTTGAAGGTTTGTCCCCTAAATTAATGTAGAGAACATTGGTTTTGCCGAGAAAGTGTGTGACCAATAAAGGGAGCTTGTTTTTGGTTCTGGAGAAGGAAACTCCAGCTTCATTGGTTGTATATACATTTATGCATTGTATATTCTAAGGGTATTATATCGGATTGAGCTTTCAAGTGTCTATTTCTTGTGTTTATATTGATTGATTATATTGGACGGTTGTGTGTGAGCTTAATCAAACTCTGTCGATGAATGATTCTTCGTCTTGATTTTGATGCTTCGTATATTTGAAAATTGGCTGCCTTAGGATGATTGCAGGGCAAGTGCTGCTTTGATTTTTCCATTGTTGGCATCACAATTGAAGCGAAAAAAGGATCACGGTAAGAAGCTTCGAAATCTGTATATAACCCATGTTAGAGTTTCTGATGAAAGGTGGTGAACTTAGACGTCCTTTAGTCGGTACCACCATAGCTGATGCTCAAAACATTTGTTATACTCGCAGAATGTAGTCAATGTGTGAAATGATTCTATGCCTATCACAGTTATAGTCCTCTTTGTAAGACAAGCAATTGTGAAGACAAAGCTATCATCAGGAAGAGCGAGGCTGTACTTTCACCTAGAGATTCCATCAGCCGTATTTAGACAAGGTCCTGTCTGTAGGGAAGCAAGCATGTGTTTAATTGAGCTATCTAGACGCTCATCTGGTTGGGGGTGGCTTGGTTGCGGAGGTGAGGAGGCTGATGAGTTATGTTCATGCACGTCTCGTTGGACTTGTCCTTCTCTTCTTTTTTGGATCTATCTATCCGTCTAGAAATGAGTGAACTGAGGCAAATTGTAAATTGGCGAATGTCTTAGTCGTCGCGGGTGGGTGTGTTGTGCAGGGCGAGCTGAGGCACTTCTGATAGCCGCGTATGGGAAGGGAATCCCAGCCCCTGTCAAAGAAGAGATGGACAAAGAGGCTGACAGTGCAGAAGCAGCAGCAGCAGAACAATCCTAGATCTTGAAGGGCGAGGTCGCCTCGCCCTCGCCCTGGCCCTGAATTTTGAATGAAATTGTCAACAGGACAAGCACGCAACCGCAGCCCCTTTTGTGAAGAGGATTGGAAGGTTACTAGTCTTAAACATTCAAATGAGTTTTAATAGTGTAACAATATTTATCGTATGGAGCTAGAGAAAAAAAAAGTTTGGGGCATTTTGATGTCTTTATCAAGTATCCCTAGTCATAAATGAAGGGTTCATACTAAAATATGAAAAAATTATAGGGCTCGATTCCAACTCACAATAAGCTTGTGTAATATGAAAAACAAATTTCTACCATAATGTTGAGTGGCTAAAAGAATTGCATCTTTTGCATAAAATTGTCACTCAATTGGGGTGTGTTGCATTTTGCTTTTGGAGGTCGTCACCTTATTCCTCTATTGTATTATCAAGCCAATCACAACCTAGAGATTAATAGGACAAGTGTCTCGTAATATATAGCATTTATGAGATTGTTTGTTACTAAATTTAACATTAATGAGAACATGTGGTTTTGATTGACATTGAATTTAGCAAAGTCTATAAACTTCAAAAAGTATTGAAATCTAAGGTGTTGGCTAGATCATAAGTGCAATTATTTTGCAACTACTTGTGGTATAGATCATAGATGATAATGGATGTCTTGCTATCATCAAGATAATTGTATTCTCGTAAGCATGCTTGGAAGTTTAGATGATTTACCTCCCTTAACCAATTGCTCAGTTGTTTCCCATTATAGTTGTTATGGTAGTTGCCTCCTCGCCCAAACATATTATAGTGAACACACTACATTACTTGCCAACATACCCAAACATATTACAATGAACACACTTTAGCCTAACTTGAGTATCTCTTTCTTGTAATGTATGCCTACCATTTCGGAGGTCATTTGTATGACCAAATGCTAAGGTGTGACTCCTTTTTTTTCGGATGCTCCCAACATCCAATCCTGGGTCTTTTTCCCGGATGCTCCCAGCATCCGATCCTAGATCATTCGCGACTTAGCGAGATCCCAATAATCTCAAACAAGATTATGCAAGAAAATGTTCTTGGTAAGTTAACTTATTTTGACTTTCCCTTTCCCACGGGTTTTACCTTATGGTATCCTAACCTACCCCAAGCATTAACTAGCAACAGACATGCTTTATTCGCAACCCAACCAAGGGTCTTTTATTCTTCCAATTCTAACCAAGTTCAGTTAATACACTTGGCAACACAAGACTCTTCATCTAGGCCTTCAAGCTACAGTCTAGATGCATGCGTCCCTTCCATCTCTCTCTTAGTGTGGTACTATGCAGAGTTTTCCAATCATCCTTACCCATCATGCACATGGTGTGTTTAGTGTATTTGTACATCCTAAGCGACCTTTAACTCTCTTCACACCTGGCGATGAATACTTATCCCTAATGCATTGGATCTCATGTGACTTGCATACATGGAAGTCTAGGTAAATATGGATACTAAGTTATTATTATTATCACATGCCTCGTCCATGACAAGTGAGGGATGTCCATTTAGTTTTTTTACTATTGAAGAGTGTTTATCTTTTTCCATATTATATTCTCACTACATGGTAATAAATATGAAGAACTTATTGAACCTGATCACCTCCTACACCCACCCTATGGTTTCCTCATAAAGTGTCAAATTGGAGCTAGGTTACCAATTTTGTAGTGGACCAATATTCTAAAATGCAAGTCAATTGTTCAAATCCCACTCTAAGGGGCATTAGAAATAGATGCTTTTGATTTGAGTGTAATGGTATCTCTTACCCTTACTCCCAAATTAAACAATGCCCCCAAGTTGAAAACTAATTGCTTGCACATATGAGGAGTTTAATTTGTGTTTAGGATTTGAGTTTTCCTTTCTAGGTCTGTATCTATCTTTTTGTGCTTCTATCGTGGTCGTACACTATGTTAAAATATAGATCTTTGAATAAACTAAAACCACCCTCGTTCTTAGTACAAGTGCCATACTCTAAAATGCTTCCACCTTCAAACATAGGCTTATTGATGGATGTGTTTTGAATCTTTGAAACTCCTCGTACTTATTCAAGTATGAATTCTTATAATCCAGGGCTACCACAAGCCCAACTACCACCTGAGAATTATCCATATGATATAGAAAGGCTCCATCATATATCTTTCAAACTAAAGGAGATCCTAAAGTGTACAAAATGGTACCAACCTTGTGCTTATATTGTTGTACCTCCCAAACCTCCTTAATTCCCAAAGCATATGTATAATCATTGTCTATTTCCCAGCAAATTACCAACCCACTTAAATAAGGAATGCTCCTTTATTGAAAAGTTTGGTCTTGTATTTCTAAAGCTTTTCTTGTTTCACATGAGATATCGACACAATAAACTTGTGAAGATCCATACCACCTATAGACCATAAGATGCTAAAGCCCCTGGCCAGCATCTCAAGAGCCAATCTCAACTTCTCCAATTAAGCTCAAACTATCAACTTTTCCTCCACTTTAATGATCAAACTAGTTATCGATCCCTTCACCAATAGCTTCTTTGATTATATCTCCACATCATATACAATGATTGAACATATAACTAGATAGCCATGCTTTATCTTCCCTTTTCCTATTTCCTATTTAGTATATTGATGCTTCCAATATATTTAATCATCCAAGAAAAGTGAACTAGAATAGTTTTCTTGAAGGGTATTATTATTCTTTCACATGAATCAAAAGTATTCCAATGGTTTTCTTCTCCCTATTTTTGTAATCAATAGCTATCTATATCCTTCACTCTAACTTTGAAGAATCACTTGCTTAAATTTTTCACCTTAGGTTTGGTCAATTCCACTTTGACTTCAAAAGCATATTGGTTGTTTCATAATAAAATGCTTTTTCCAAAAAGTACTTGATCATTTATCCCATCTAGAATATTTTCCCCTCCATTTCTATGTTAATATGATGGATTAAGCTCTTTCTTTGTATTTACTCTACTTTAGTGGTGCATTAAATCAAAGTTTTGATTTATCATTTATTTTCCAATTAGTTATGTCCAAAAGAAGTTGAACTTGCAAAATTACCAATGATGAGGCCATCGCCATTCAATATGTATACTATAATTCTTACTCAAATATTAGTCATGGAAACTCCATGAGGATTTGTGACTAGGCACATGAATACTAGGGATAACTTCAAGAAACATGTTTTATACTAACCTATGCGTCTATTATGAAGTACTAAAATCCTCTTGTAGGATGACAACCTACTCAAGAGTTGATAAAGAAATGAATACAATGAGGAATTTCTTGAGACGTTAACAATATGTGATAATCTGAATAATCTAGGGAAGAGTAGATTCAAAATAGATGCTAGAAAGGTTCCACGAGCAACAACATTTTAACACCTAAAATAGGAGCCATGCAAAGTAAGAACTTAATGCATGATTTTGAACAATTGGAAAGATTGAGAATTTTCTTTTTGACTCACACTCTTCTACACTAATCATGGATTTCTTTGTCATGACCTCTAAAGTACAAACTCTATTCATATCAACACGATATTTGGTATTCTTTTTTCGCATCTCACCATTGAGTGGTAATTCTGAATTTAGGAACTTCTTCTCATATCATTTCATTTGGTTTGAGAAATGGAGTAGATAATATCAAGGACAATGGGGGATTAGACATGAAAGATACTAGTTTTAACCTTTCCTCTAGTCCCATGGTTATGATGTGTGGGCATGTATCCCCCACCCAATAGTTTTATGTTAAACTCTTCCTATTTTGGCATGAATAGAAGGTTGATTCATACCCATCAATTCCAATAGTAATCATAAAAAGTGTTAGTTCCATTAGTACACTTGAAGTTTATCAAATTAAATTTCACTAGATGAGATAATGCATTGAATTTTTATACACAAAATCCGTTAACTTATTCATCTCCTTCAATCTACAGAGTTCCATTGAAGTAGCTATATTTTTCCCATCCACCATCAACTTTGTTGGGTGTATTGAGCAACAGTGTTATTGGAATTTTCTCAAATGCCCTATTCTAGACTCTCTTTCAGTTGTCGCACTATAGAATTGTATCCCTCCAAATGGTTTCCATTTTAAGCTGATCCTTTCATTATGACTAGTTTGCTCATGTGATTGGTCATGAGACATTGTTCTATCTCCCCCATAGTGTATTCTTTCCCTTATGCATCCAAAATCATATAATGGTAACTTTGGACTCCATTAACACATATCAATATTCATCAAAGAAGAGGATGGAATGATTTATACAAAACCTTCTTCCTATGCCTTCATTATGACTAGTTTGCTCATGTGATTGGTCATGAGACATTATTCTATCTCCCCCATAGTGTATTCTTTCCCTTATGCATCCAAAATCATATAATGGTAACTTTGGACTCTATTAACACATATCAATATTCATCAAAGAAGAGGATGGAATGATTTATACAAAACCTTCTTCCTATGCCTTCTACTGTAAGCCAAATTGGACTAAGGTAGACTATTCTTTTTTAATGCCCAAAACTAGTCCACTACAAGTTACAGTCAAGTAGTGATTCTCATATCATGCAGAGAATATGTATTGTAACTGTAAGAGCCATGATCACTCTCATGCAAATTGTAACTCTCTCATAGTTATGAACGTGTACTTTTTAAATTCTAGTTTTTAATGTACAAAAGACATGTAGAATATGTGGATTAGTAGGTAAGCTTGCCTGTCTACGCTAAAGAGCCGAAATTTCATAAAAGAGACAAGATAAAACATGAGAGGCTAGACTTGAGAGAGTGGACAAGGGTTGAGGATTTAGAGAAGGAAGCTCTCTCTTGCATTCCATTCATCTCCTTCTCTTCTTCTTCCCCTCTTCTATAGTGCATGCACTTCCTTGAGGCATCTATATCTATTCTTGAGAAAATACGAGTGTTTAAGTGATGCAAAGAGTGAAGCACCATGAAAGAGATTTTTTTTAAAAAAAATCTTTCGCTCATCTACCTCTTCTAGTGGCATGGAGTGAAGTTGAACGGAAAATTGAGAGCTTGGTATGTGAGAAGCATTCACATGGATCATATGGCGTCTACTTCTCCCTTTGATAGTGGATCATATGGCAATGTACTTCTCCTTTTGCTAGTGGATTACATATAAGAAAAAGTTGAGAATGTAGGTGATCCTACAATAAAACTTGAGTCCTTCATGCTTTCTTTGAATTCATGGGATTGAGAGAGAGAGAGAGAGAGAGAGAGAGAGAGAGAGAGAGAGAGAGGCTTGGTGCAGAGCTAGAGTACGAGTTGACTAAGTGAGGGGTAGTCTTGTCTCGCATATAAAGAAAGATCTTGGAGGAATAAGAGCTCAATCAAAGTCCCAATTGTTGGAGAAACAATTTTGAATTCATTGTTAGGACAAATAATGAAATCCTCTTTGTGAGAGAGCTCATAACCATGTAGGAATAATAGGCCGTGATTACTTGAAAGGATTGAGCTTTTCTCATTGATTGCAAAAGGCATAGCAAAACATTCATGGATCGATTGGAGAAGGCATGGCTAAACCAAAACATACATGGCTAGATTAGGAAAACCCATAGTGGAAATTTAAGAAGTTGAGATAGCCAAAGGCTTGATCCTCTTTTTGCAACCAACTTGTTGAACATTCAATAGTAGGAAGGAAACAAGTTAGAGTGCACTCTTTACTTTTCCATTCTTGTAAAAAAAAAATCATAATACTCTCTACTTTGCAATCTAGTATGAGTTTGTATTCTCTAATACATCCATTGCACTGCATACTTGCATGATTTTTTATCCTTTCATGCATTCCTTTCTTGTGGAGCTTGAATAACAAGCATATGGAACATTGGCATTATAAGCATTTTGTTTTAATCTTATTTTCATGCTCCTTAATCTTTTTTTTGGTAGATAATTGGCAAATGATGATGTTTGCATATAGTAGAGTGTCTATTCATCTTAGTTGAGTGCATTTACAAGTTTTGTGCATTGTCTACTTATCAGAAAAGGTACTCACTTGACCACCTCAAGTGCGGTTTCCGTGGAGCCTACATAAACTGACTTACCAATCCAACAACATAGCTCAAATCTGGCATGGTAATAGTCAAGTCATCCTGATATAGTACATTTCTTGGGAAAAGTGAACAAGATAAGGAAATTAGATATTTGCTTGGAAGCACTCCGTTACAAATCGCGATCCGTAAGGCCTTGAGACTCGATATGACCTTGATTGCTAGTTTTTTACTCCAATTGAAAAGCACAATCATTGGACATTGCATTTTATCAACTACAAATTTATAAGGTATTATGGGGACTTGTTTTCCACCATCACCTTGAATACATCTCCTGTCGCCTCAACTACTGCTAGTTTTTCTTGAAAATACTAGTTTCATGGGCCATATCATGTGCAAATCACCTTGCATATGCTTGGACAACTAGGATAATCAATTGTGCTTGAGTATCTTTTTATAAACAATCATAACATATGATATCATAGGCCGTTTTTGCCTCTTATGAAATCTCTCTCTCTCTCTCTCTCTCTCTCTCTCTCTCTCTCTCTCTCTCTCTCTCTCTCTCTCTCTCTCTCTCTCTCTCTCTCTCTCTCTCTCTCTCTCTCTCTCTCTCTCAATTCATTCTTCGAGTTCTTATATATAGATATTAAAATCTATCTTATCCTCTCCTTTGAAAAGTATATAGATATAAGTAACTCTTTTGTTTAAATTTACAAAGTTTAATAGCATTACACAAGTTTTTATAACTTTTTTTACACCAATTGATTATTTAGCAACACACACACGCACACACAAAAGAATGCACATGCACAGTACATAACTCTATGTTCATATACACATGTATGGCTACATGTCCATACATTAAAATATCTATGAACTAAACATCAAAATGTAGATCTATAGATATATGTGCATGCAAGTTACATATATTTACAAAAATATACCAACCACTTGCACATGTGTACACACATACACATCTACTTGTGGAGTAAACAATTGAAATAAATGCTAATTGTGTAACTTAATAGAGCAATTTCTATCAGCTTCAAATGTATTTTGTTGTTTGTTTTCTACAATTAAAAATTAGATTGGTGAATAATCTTTGATTATTTTCTTGAATTCAACCTTTATCATTATTATTTTTCTGATTGGATCCACTTTAAAGCTTTATACATCATTATCCCTCTCCTCTACTCCTATATTGGTATGTCACATAATTTCATCACCTTATTTATACAATGGGATTGTTCGTAATCAAATACATTCGTGTTTGGGGCACTAAAATCCTTATTAATATGGAAGATAAAGATTGCAAGACATACTAAAGGCCTTCAAAAGTTTCATTAGTATGCATTGATCGTATTAGCTTGGCCACTAAAAACTTCATAAGTGAGATGTAAGAATCCATAGACATCCATGCATATCTACCTACACAAGTCAATTTTGGGGTATGGATGTGTACACCTGTATGTGTGTGTGCATGTTTAAGTAGAATTTTCCTTCAACAAAACTTGAATCATATAGATTATTGAAAAATTAATAAATTACCTTAAATAAGTTACTCAATAAATCATATTACATTAATTAATTAATTCAAGAGAAAGCACAAAATAAACTAAATAATACATTTATATTTTTATGATAAATATCACATTTTTTATAATAATAAATTATAATAATTAATAATCAATTTAGTATAGTAAAACACGTCATTTAAATTTGAAAATAAGAATACATAGATTCTTAAAGATATAATTAAGTAACTAAATCAAACAAATCAAATGATATAAAAATTAAAAATTAAATAAAAATATATTTAAAAATAAAAAATATTTAAAAAGTAAAATCTCACAAGGATCCTAAAGGATAATTTATCATCAAATCTAAATAAATATGTATACAAAATTATTGTAATCCATTGATGGTAGTCCTAAGGAGTAGTTTTTCCAAACATGAGTGGATGAAGGGTTCAGTTGTTACCTAATACCCATATATAAAGAAGAAGGTGAGAACCTTGCCTTCTAGTGTGTATTGTAGGTGTCATCACGAGACATGGTTGTCATCCTAGTCCCACCTACATAAATAGTTTAAAAACTAAAATCTAAGGACTAATGCAAATATTGTCATGAAAAAATCAAATCAAAACTATGAAATATTGAGTGAAAGGTCATCCAATGAAATACAAGGTATAAGTTAGATCTTCTCATAAAATCAAAGTATCATATTCATAGCAATGATACCTTGCAAGGAAACTACTTATCCATATAAGCCAATCTTTTCATAAGGATTATTTTTAAAAGATAGATGTCTAGTAACTTATCTGCCCAGAGATGCATAACTACTTTAGGAAATAGAAAGAGAGGTGTCTACTTGTAAAGCTACAAATTATGTTCTAGCTAGAAAAGTTATAAATATTTATGTAATACATGGCATTATTCTTCTATGCATCATGTGCTTTCATATTAAAAAACATACGTAGATTACATAATCTCAATCAAAGATCAAATATAAGCCTTAATTACCTAGATAAGCAACATGAATCTCAAAGCTTAATAAAAGAGAATTGATTCACACTCAAAACCATATCAATCTGCACAATAAATCTAGCTAATGGGTGGATGCAACCAACCAAAGTTAGATCAAATTTTGAACTTTAAAGAATCCAATAAAGCATATTAAAAACCCACTGTTGTGTAGCCCAACCAAGTTATGCCATAGTTCAAATTATGTTGTTTTATAAAGGCCATTATCATTTAGTTCAAATTGGGTTATCCTATGATGGCCTTTACCAATTCAGATGGTATATATTTAGCAAATAGTCGATATGGCATATATGGTGTGCTTGAAGCAAGAGATGAAAATAGCAAGTAGTGACCTAGAAACAACATGGTATATATGGTATGCTCAAAGCACACAAGGCACATTTACTACTTAACCAAAGGCTCAAGGCTTCTACAAAAGCCCATAATGAAAGCCATTATTGATGATACGACGAGCCTAGGAGATAGCCATGAACATATCCATTACATTTCTGCAAAACAAATTAATGAGTCATCATGTAACAAAATTTTCATGCATCCAACATAGCATAGATATGAGTGCAAGGCTTTGAAAGCTTATTCAACACAAGTTATCAATGAGAGAGACGATAGTCAAAGACCATATTACTAATGAGAACAATATCAAAATAGACGTAGAAATAATAGGGTAGAGGTCCCATGAGTTTCAAAAGGAAGATGCCAACATTATATTCTCCTTCAAGAGCATTCGGAAATAAAGATGATGACGAATCATGCATAGATTCAACCTTCTAAAGAGATCAAAGCACACATCAAGAGCTTCATGGAGACAAATTTACGTATTGGTACCAGTATTACCAATATTGATTGAGAAGTACCATACGAAGACTAACATATGGCTATAATAGGGCTTAATAGAACCAATGCCTTATGATGGGTTAATCATGATTACCAACCCCCATTGATATGCTAATGATCATATCCGTGTGGACTTTTTGTCAATATAAACACAGGGACATAATCATAAGGGTGATAACTTTGGCATTTAAATAGCTATGAGAGCCATCAAAGTGTTAATTTGCATCACTCACGAACTCCCGACATGTGATCTTCCATCATTAGTCATAGGGCATTATTGATCCTAATGGGACTACCAACCCATTGTGAGACAAGCATTTCCGGTGAGATGTTTTGATGTCTTTAAGGTAGATTTCTTTGTAGAGGTACAAATATAAGAAAAACAAAAAGAAACCAAACTTCTACCCATGCCACAATATTAGCCTCAATCGCTATAAATGTTGTTGCCAACTAAAGTGCAACCAAATCACCTAGTGGTAGCTCCAAGTAATACCCATTCAACTACTTGAAAAGCAACAATGCAAGGAAACAAGACCACACACTTTATCTATAGCATAACATGCAAGCAGAATGACAAGGTATTTGTAGGGCACATTGTGAATGTGAGAAAAAGAATCCAGTATTACAAAAGAAAAGTTGTCAAAAAAAAAGAAAGAAAGACATCGAAACCTACCAACCATTTGAGGATAACTATGAGGCCAATGTAGAGACAATAAAGTTGATAATATAGACAAGGCTAGGAGCTTAGAGCAAGAAACAATTCTACAAAAGAAATTAAGTATTGCAAGCTATAACAACTTCCATGATCATCCAACAAGATGTTAAAATGATTGCTTTTTGAAGAGAAGAAACTTAATTTGACAAAGTAATCAATTATGCTCGATCTAATCTAGACTTTTTGACTCCCAAAAATAAAGAGATTCCCCTAAGCATTTTGGATTTTGCACAACTTTCAAAAACGTTAAATTTAAGTACATTCGTTCTTGAAATATACAATAACCTTCAACAAATTTGCTTGTTATTCAACACTTATGAATTAATTCTATTATCTTTAATTGATTATTATTGTTTTTAAAAATATTTGCACTTAAATTTTTAAAACATAGAATGATTATTTTTAACCAATGGAAACTTAGACCAAACTCTACCAAAATACTCAAGAATAAGGACTTGCATAATGCACAAACAAGGGCATACTATTGTGCATAAGAGCATTGTGTTTATATATATATATATATATATATAGAGAGAGAGAGAGAGAGAGAGAGAGAGAGAGAGAGAGAGAGAGAGAGAGAGCCCTTTTTCTTTATTTTTCTAAAAATAAACTCTTCATTATTGAAAAGTAAGATCCACACATTTCAAAGCTAAGAGGACCACTTAACCGAAGTTAACAATGGGTAAAGTTTTTGGAACCGATACCACCTTGTCACTGCACCATTGTATCCATTGGGTCAAGCATCCTCAAGGATGATAACTCACCTTGAAGGCACATTTAAAATACTATAAAACATGGTTAGTATTTGATTCTAGATAAATCTAAAACCAATGTCGCATGAGGATACAAGGTTGTTTTTGGAGTTAAGCTCGTAAGCATTATGCATATACCCTACAGGGCAATGCTAATAAAATCCTGTCACATAAATCTGCATGTGTCCGTAACACTCCCACTGGATTCCGCAGCTCACGATAGGGTTTCTTGTTTTCAGCACATATTTCACCCAATTCTTATTAATAATCTTATTGATATACGCGTCACCATGTACAGAGAGTCGTAACGAGGCATCATCAACGTCTTGTCGCGCCGGTAAGTCCCCATGGCTTCCCTGCACTGCTCGCTTATGGCCTCGCAATCGGCCTCGACTGGCTCGTACCTATCCAGCAGCTCTGTTGCAATACGGCTGCCATCTCGAAGAGCAAACATTGGCAGCCTCCGCCTGCTCAGGAGGACACCGAGCCTCACTTGTTCTGTCAGCACAGGTGCCTTCTTTCGCATGCCAGCATCTCATATTGCTTATGCTCAAGAGTTCTGCACGGTTAGCTGACTGAGTTTTGTATGCTAATCTTATATCTCATGTGTCAACCTTTATTTTGCGCCTAGTTATCGTCTCGTTTCATCATTAAGCTGAGAACTGTGTCTGCCTAAGTAGATGAGAACGAAAAGAACTCGGATCCTGGGGACTCGGTGGCACTTATTGTGCAACTGCTCCTATATTGTAGTGTGGCATGATCTAATTCATGATTTGACGCCCAGTACTCTAATTCTGGATGTTTCTGATTTTCTTCCAATGGTCGTAGGTTTGAATTGTTATCATTGGTGCATGTCAAAGTGCGTCTCACAAATTTGTGGATTGCTCTGAGAATACATGAACAGCATAACTAACTAATGGGAGGGATAGATAGACAATACCAATTTTAGGGTCACACCCCTCTTCTCATAGAAGACGCCAGGGAGGTTATCCTTTGGATGGAAACTTTCTACAAGTAAAGCAGGTCGCAACAGCCATACAATTGTGATCGGCAGATTAGTGTTCTAATTGCTTGTGGACTGTTTGCGTATGTCTGTGGGGGGCATTGCTGATCAAGACGAACTGTGACTATTTGGGATTGTTGTTGTACTTGGAGGCTTTTCATCATGCATGTGAGTTGATTGTGGTTTCTGATTTTCAGTCTAGTTGTTCATGGAGTGGTTACACATGTCGAACAGAGGGCTATTCAATTCCTGTGCCATTAAAAGATCATCTTGAACATCAGTTTTCAGCAGATTTCACACTACAAACTCGATGTGGGAACAAGAGCACTATATTGTGCGAGGAATCATTTGCTTGTCTTTGTTGGTACCTCAAGAGAAAATGCAGAATTGGTATTCACTTTTGGGCCTAGGGAGGAATGGTAAGAGTAAGTATCAAAGAAGGTTGAATCCAATGGTGTGTTGTGGGCAAGATAGGATAACAGTTCCGCTCTCAATTGATTATGATCTGTCGCTCGAGTAGAGGCTTTTAAATATATTTGGTTAAGAACCATTGGGTCCACTGGAGGATTCTAGGACGCTACAAAGTAGCTTTCCACTTGAGAAGTGTAAGCGTGAAACACTGCACCAATTTGCATTTCCAAATGATGGACATACAAGGCTGCTTGTAGGACAACCTACCCAACATACCACAAAAAGTCCTCATCATTTGGTGAAACAAAATCTAGAATGGAGGAATCTCCAAGGACTTGTTCTTAGATTAAAGTGCCAATTCCATATTTTGTGACACTATTTTTGTGCTCCCTCCATACGGTTTTGGTGAGTCGAATAGCTTAAATCATGCAATGATGCAGAGGATAAAGTTTGTATGATGTAGACTTACCGCATTAACAACAAAGATAGGTGACATGTTATCTGCCCTTGTATACACCCAAAAGGACACTGATTTGTGTCGAAGTGCAAGCAACTGCTAAGTATATCTACATGATGTATGAAGCACTGGGAAACAATTTTTACAAGAGTGATTAGGGTAGCATGATGGACTTAATTATGACCAGATATTATACTACTTGTATTGTGGGTCAAAGTTTTGGTCAAGTATTTTACATAGCATACAATTACAAGTTAGGAAAAACTTTGGTAAGTGAGGCTTTTGCTGATGATCCCCTTGGTGGGCCTGGCCCAAAAAAAAAGAAAAAAGGCGAGTTACCAAAGCAACTAAAGATCACAAGAGAAGTGTGGATACTATAAAGCAACTAAATGATTAAAACCGCGCAAATAAGGGCTGAATCATGGGACAATGGAAGAATTCCCCCTAGCTAGTAGTTTATGATGCCCGAGGTAGTTGAAGCAAGCGTTGCTCAAACCTCCAAGACAACCATTCAGTAGTGAAGCAACCACATTTGTAGCGCGGCCTCATCAATGTGCATATGGCTAGGTACAAGAAGTTTTGTGATTGCCAAGGAGCACAACCATGCATAAAACAAGCCCATTTTTTTGGAGATTACCATATTAACCTGCATGCACACATCTATGTTAGTGAGAAGAATTATTCCCTTGTGTTAGGTCTTCAATACACACATATATATTAGTGACAGCAAATATTCCCTTATGTTATTTTTTATAGCAAGCATTGATAGCACAAGCTAACTATTGACAAGTTAATATGTTAATAAAGGTTGAATCATTACAAGTTATTTTAACTTATTTATTAGTTTGATAAAAAAATCCAGCCATGGTAGCTTGGAATTGTGCAAGGATATCTAGGTGCCTATTCTCTATAGCCTCTTATCAAAGTGAGGTCTCCTTGAGATGATCAAGAAGTGCTCGACCGGTTTCGGCCATGTTAGCCAAAGAATCTTCACATTTAGGAGTGGTACGAAAAGATGAAGACAAAGGTTGTTGAACTTTGCTTTGGTTTGCTTGAGAGTTTCCCTCAATAGTTGTCTCCTCCCCCATAGCACCCACATTATGGTCAGAGGTGGTAGATGCCGCATGGGGGAGACAATCGACGGATGCCCTATTATGGTAGTATTCATCCACCACATCATACCACTTGCAAGTGCGACGCCTGTCATTTCCACACTCTAAATTATGAGCCTTATCAATCCTGTATTGACCTAATAATGCAGCCCACTTTTTTCGACATGCTTTAGTGTCTTTGTCAAAGTCATGGTAAGTAGAGGACAATTTGTCTGCTACTTTGGCCCAAAGGTTCACACCTTGTTTTTGGGGGTTTTCAAATTCCTCATTTACGTCGCCTCAAACATGAATGAGTTGGTTGACCCAAAAATCCTTCCACTTGCCTTTCCCCTTGGTGTCATTGTCATCATCATTGATGAGGTCCACTACACCTTTCTCCTTTGTAGCACATTGCTTCTTTGATGAAGCACATTTTGTCACTATACTATCGAGCTCTAGGACCTTCTTCTTTGAAGGTTTGGCATAGGGTTTCGAGGGTTGAGAAGCCATTGGGTTCGGACTAAGACCATTCTCCATGATTTATGAAGTAGATAAAGATGCTTGAGGAGAAGGGCTTGGTGGTTGAAACCAGCCTTCCTTCAAAAGATGGGTGGTAAATCCTTGATTACAACTTAATTACAGTAGCAAACAATAAATGCAAATCTGAAAATACAAATTTACCTATTGATCTTGGACAATGCACACTTGATTGGCCCCAAAATTGACGCCCCTTTCGGTATTTCTTTAGCTTTATTGAAGAAAAAGTTGATTTACAATGGGATTCTCCCAATTCCTTTTGGTATTTCAACTCCCCTTGTTGTCCAAAGTGACAAGCAAGTCTTCAATCTATTTTGCCCATTGATTCGGGCACTTAGTTGGCCTTTACCCACTTTATAGACGATGGAAATGCCCGAAATTCAATGGTTGGCTAGTTCTCCACCTGAATTCAGCTGGAATTTACCTTTTGCCTCGTTGAATCCAAGTCTTGGAGCTTTCAATTTTTGGCATGCTTCCCAAGGCTGTTGCAAAACCCTAATTTTTCATGTAAATTAGGGTTTACAGCAGATAAATTTGCAATTTCTCAGCCTCCAAGGGTCCAAATGCTGAGATCTTTGGAGCAAGGTTGTGAACTGGCTGGGAGATGAGAGGGAAAGTTGTAGAGAGAGAAAATTCAGAGTTTTGTCGCGAAGAATAACTGAAAATCAGCCACAACAGCATGTAGATGCAAAGAATTGAAGAAAATCGGTCATTTACTACTGTTACCCTACCTCAACAGCCTATAGATGCTGTCTCATGCTGTTGATTGGTCTTCTTTTGCCCCTAGCTGTCTCAAAAGGTCCTCCAATGGCTGCAAATCAGACCAGCAGCCTCCCCTCTCTCTCTCTTATAAGCTGAATTTATAAAAATGTCTCTCCCTAGCCTCTAAAGACGTATTTCAGTCTTGCATGGGCATTTTTAACAAGTAGTAGCCTTCCCAAATGGTTTTTCCAGCATTTTTCATAATTAAATATTAATTTTCAGCCTTTAAATACTGAAAATTAATCTAATAATTATTTCGATGCCTTGAAAAATAATTTGACTAGCCAATAATTAAATTGGCTAGGCAACTTCCATTCCTGAGTGTCTCTGCGCCATCTTTGACCATCAGATTGGCGTTAGGTACCATTAAACGATACTTCTCTAGTGTCACCAAGTGACACTTATGGCCAAATGGATGACCTAGGCCAATAACTGGCACAAGATACCACCAAGTACTTGTGCGGCATAACTTATAGCAACTTTTGCCTTTGACATCCCGTGATTTCTTCCGGTTCCAGGCTCGTAAATTTACTTTAACCCTAGTTGCACCTCACATGTGGATCATTTATTTAATCATGTGATTAAAAATTAATCCACATGTTAGGTGAGGTTTCAAAAATATATGTCCTCATGACACAAACCTCCACTAGGTTGTAGGCTTGTCTTTCCCTTAAGTATTGCAATGCTTTATACTTTCACATTGTTGCGATTCCAACTTAACTAATACGCAACAATGCATTCAGAAACATTTTTGTTTGCCTACTTTGGACCATTGTAATGTGACTATGCATGGAAAATTGCATACCACCAGCCATACCAAGATACATTTTCCCACCATTGCATGGATTACTAGCAGCATTTTTCCTCATGACTAACACTATATGGAGCATTTGCACGACTACCATGAGTCCCAAATACAGTGGGTTGTATATATGCATTGCCAAACTTGCCACTTTGTTCTCTAGGATCATGCCAACATTGTTATACATGGGGTTATGCATATTACTAGCCATACCCAAATACATTGAGCCTTGTGCACCGTGCATTGATTGCTGCATACCATAAGGAGTTGTAGCATACATTCCCATATGCAATCCTAAGGCCACCATAGCATGGAAACTTGTGCCACCACCAAAGTACCTTGGCTGCCCCATCATGCGTGTATGCCTTGTTGTCCAAAAAGCATTGGATTGGCACTTCCAAGTTGGCCTTGCATATTCATCAATTGCCCCACTGGCATCGTTTGCTTATGCTCACTATCCACATTTGGAACATCATACTATTGTATTGGCTCTTTCTTTAGTGCATCTTGTTGTCACGAAGTTCTTAAAGATGATTTGTTTTTGTCTTTGCTGCCCTCTTCTAATAAGAGGTTCAAAAGGCACATGAATTGAGGATCATTTGTTAATTGCATAATCATTTCAGCTACTATTCTTAGCTGATCTTAAATTGGCCATCAAATTTCTCTCTTATTGATCATCCATCAGCTTTAAGAGACCTAGAAAGACCCACATTTTATTCTAAACCAACATTATCAGCTTGCTGTCCATGTTGCCTTGTCCAAGATCAAGCATTGCATTTTCCCAAAGAGTTTGTGAATTTTCAGATCGAGAAGGATCATCCCTGCTTGATCTCATCTCACTATTTGAAGGCATTCTTGTTGCAATGCTCAATTGAATACAATTTCAGTACTAGAGCAAAGCTTTTGACCTTCAATCAGGTATTTTGGGCCCACCAATTTGAGGAAATTGATGGTATCTTGGTGATGGAACCTTGAAACCAGCCTTTCTTCTTGAAAAGGATGGTAAATAACTTGATTTAACACTAATTACAACAAGTATAAAATTTACATAAATTGAAAATGTACACTTCAACACTTTAATCTTGGACATTGGATACGATGTTGGCCCCAAAATTGGCACTCCTTGCAGTATTTCTTTATCTTATATTGCAAGTGGAAGAAGTACAATTGAGATCGTTTGATCTTCTCTGCTAATCCAAGTGTCTCTTGTTGTCAAAACAGACTAGCAAGCTTCCAAATCAATTTGCCCCTTGGTCTGCTTGGGAATTGGCTTTCACCGCGCTCCTTGAAAGACAAATTTAGCCCCCAAATTTGATATTGGCTTGCTAGCCTCTTGAATCTCCCTAAAATTCCTCAATTTCAGCTGTTGAAATTCAAGTCTTAGACCCTCAATTTTGAGCATGCATCTTGAGGTGGCTGTTAAAACCTAATTTCTGCTGTTGTAAAATAGGGTTTATAGTAGAGATTGACGGAAATCTCTTCCTCTGATGGCTCAAATTGCTAGAAAATACTGAGATAACTTGAGAGAGGATTAGGGGATGAGAGAGAATGTTGTTGAGAGAAATTTGAGAGTTTCATAGCGAGAGATGTTGAAAAGCTACTGCTGTCCTGTTGAAACAACCATGGAAGCTGTCATCTATAGCTTAGGATCACGAGAAAGACTATTGCCCCATCCTATATATTGTCATCTGCACTAGAAGAACCTTGGGCTGTTGTCACTTATGCTTGGAGGGCTCCAAATTGCTGTCACATGTTGTAGCACTGATCCCTAGTGACTACAAATCACATCAACAGCCTCTCCTTGTTGTCTAATAGTCTTATTCTCTCTCACAATAGCTGGAATAGACTTCCACAAGCCTCTGAAAACGTTTTTTCCACTTTCATGGGCAAGGTTTGCCATATGGCAGCCTTCTAATCCCATTTTTTAGCATTATCTAGCTTATTAAATTAATTTTTAGAATATTAATTCTGAAAACTAGTTTAATAAATATTCTCGTGTCCAAAAAAATTATTTTAACTAGCCAATAATTAAATTGGCTAGGCCAATTTGTCTTCCAAGTATCCTGTTTAGTTAATTAATGCCTAGTCTCTAATGTTACCACACTGACATTGGCCAATAAATTGGTCTAGGCTAAAATCTGACGCTGAGTATCACCTAGTGCTTGTCAGACATGACTTATCACAACTTTTGCCTTTGACACTCATTGCATTCTCGGGGTCCTTGGCTTGTTACCATGAAATAATTGCCATGTGCATCGCATATGCTAAACAACCTTTTACATTTGATTGATAATATAATTCAATGTTATCGGTATGATTAAAGCATCTTAAAATTTCACGGCCGAGAGAGAGAGAGAGAGAGAGAGAGAGAGAGAGAGAGAGATGCATCTAGTTTCTGACAAGATGATTTAAAGCATAAACCGAAGCAATGAGGACAAATGGAAGGCAACTAGATAGTTACAAAGATTGCAGAAGAGTTTCCCTAAAGTGAACTACCTAGAACTCACGTAATGAGCTAGAGCTTGGAGTGAAGCACCAACTAAGAGGAAGTGAACAATGTCTATTGCATGATGCATTACATGTGAGATACTAAATAGGGTTGCTTTTATGTAGGCTACAAGTGGAATGAGATTGGAGTGTCACATGGATGATACTTGAGAGGACTTGCTATCGAGCAATGTTGTTCCGGGGCACCACCTTGTAGCAGCATTCCTCGGCGAGGCGATGCTGAGGTACTTGGGAGCATTATATGTGTGATCCCTATCCTTAAACGGATAGAGAAATGACAACATCCTCCCTTTGCCAACTTGTGCGCAAGCTTGTACTCGTACCAATGATGGCACCGCCTCGCCCAAGCAAGCGAACACTGTCGGGAGGCAGTGTTGGCTTGGGTGCGACAGGACACCACCTTTGAGCGGATGCCCAACCTTGGGTTATGGCATCCCTTTAAGGGAATCCGTTGAGATTGGCGGTTTTAGTTGGTGAGAGTCCAACACTACCTAGGTCCTTGAACCGGGGTGCTAGGTGCCTACCCACCCTTTGGGTGGAATCTTCCAAGGACCTCAGTCCTGAAGGAAGTAGTGAAATCATAAGCTAGTGGTACAGGGTTCCGCCTTTGAGTCTGATTAGGCACCCGGCTCAAAAAACAAAAACAAAAAAACTTGCTATGAGTGCTTCAATAAAGGCTGAGTACCAAGAGGAAAGATTGTGCAAAGATATGCTAGGGTTTGCAAAGAAAACACTGAGAAGATACGAATACCACTAACACACAATGAACTCAAACGAATTCAAAAGGAGGAAAAAATGATAAATGAATGATTGCTAAATGAATGAATGAAAGAAGGAAGAAATAAAGATGTGGGAGGTGAAGAAGTGGAGAGTAGAGATTGTCCAACTACTAGTTGCTTGTGGGAGCGGGATGAGGGAGTGTCTCAGAGATTGTTGTAATTTCAGAACACAAGAACAGGTCATGAGTGCAGGAAACTAGTGATATGGTTGAAGAAATCCGATGTAGAAGGTTGAATACAGCATGGGAGCAGATTGGATGTTGAATGTTGGAATGTGAAAAATGCAGCAATGTACTTACTTGGCGACAATCTTTGTCTATGGAGCAGCAGTTGTTTACTAAAATGCAGCCACCAAGATGAGCTGAACGTGTAGGTGACAGCTTCAGATGGGCAAGAGATGTAGAGCAGTAGGGTGATGAAGAAAACACAGCCTTCTGATGGGTGTAGCAAGGGAAACAATGACCTACACCCTGCTTGTACAAATAGGCAGCCTCCTGAGGATGACCAGCAGCAGCGCGACAGCTGCTAGAGCCAAATGCAGCATTCTGAGTGGCTCCAGATTAGGGCAACAGCTGTGGAGTATGAGCAGCAGCAAGCACTAGTTATGGGGTAGCCCAAGTTAATGGGAGAACACACAGATGATTAGAAGCGAGAGAGAGAAAGCATGAACACTCACAAAAAGAAAAGGACACAACAACACAAGAATGTAGAATGTATGTGCAATGGAATCCATCCGATGAAGCATGAGATATATAGAATGATACCACTAGGGTAGTCACACAATGATGACCAACAACATGTTAGCAGATGTGTGTCCATGTCTTCATTTTGTATGGTCATCTTCTGCCTTTGAGGCTCAATCTTAGTCAAACGGGGACATTAGGAGCTTTGATATAGCCCTTTTCCATTTGTTCATCTCTTCTACAAGTTTTACATTGAGGTCTTCCCCACTGTGTGACACTTTCTGAGCCCCCCTTGCATGACCGTGATGGGTAGCAAGTGTGGGCAGCCTGTCTCCCCATTGCAGGGTAGGAATTTTGGCCATTCGGGCAGGGAAGACAATCTTTGTGTGGGTTGGCATACCAAGGTAGCTATATTTGGGCCTTGTAATAACATTTTGATAGGTTCAATGTGTATCAATGCAGGTCAGCCAGCAAGTTGGACACTTTCATGAGGTATGGCTATTTATAGCTTGCCCCACTCCATTGTTTAATGCATTGTCTCATTCATCGCCTCCTATTTCTATTTGGTACCCTTATTGACGTATCTCAGCTGCATGAAGGGGCTAACAATTGCAACCTTCTCTACTCCATGTTCAACCAGAATTGCTCCTTCATTTATACTCTCTATCTTATCTCCATTTCTCTTCTAACTTGATGTGATTGAACACATTCTCACATGATATCATTTGCCAAGTTGAGAGCCATTCATTACTGAAATGGAGATGCTGTGTTTCATCATCAACAACGGTCTACTCCTTTTTTCGCAGCATGCCCCCTCCCTTTGTTGCATTTTGTGCAACTAGCATTCCTACAACTTGTGTTTGTTGACATTATCATATTTTGGGATGTTCTGCAGTCAAGCGATCTTTGTCCTCAAGGCAAGCAGATGTTATCAATAGCATCGGTTTGACCACCTGCCTACCGCACACAGAAGATGAACGAATTCTATGAATTGAAGCAGCTTGGACTATCCCTTGATGCATATTATTCAAAGTTCGTTTCTCTCCTAAAGTACGCACCTCCGTGGATGTGACACAATAGGTGTCAAAGTTTTGTGCTGGGTTAAATCCCCCCATAAACACCCACTTGGAAATAAACAAAAGACTCATTGAACAAGAGAGCTAGAATGCTCTTGTATGGTAGGCGACACATGATAGGCCCTAAAGGTTGGTGCCCCTTTCGGTATTTCTTTGTTGTTGTTCAAAGCTTGCACGAATCACAAGTGACTTCTTGTCACAAATTGGCACTCTTGATGCCAATGATTCCCATATGCCTTGCTCTTGAATCAGCCCAAACTTGTCTCTAGTGTGGTGTCCTTAGTTGCTCTCACCAACATTGATCCCATCTATCCATTTACAATGTAACAAGTATAATATATAAAAATATATACTTTTCTCAGTTCAATTGACTGTCAAAAATGACATTGGGAGGGAAGGGTGGGGGATTAAACTTGATCTCACATTGTCGTGTACTATAAACAATGTGTAACACATGGAAATCTCAAATCTAAATTGATTTGATATGCTTTACGAAGCATCGGCCCTGTTCATGTATCAATCCTAGTGCTTTGTGCTAACCTTTGCATGCCCAATTTAGTGTCAAACTAAGTTAATTCAAACTTGCACTTCAGACTTGCACTACTGCTACACCCAATCAACATTTAATTTGTGCCCGAAAACAAAGGGCAATTGCTCTTATCCCTACAAATGCATTCCATGAGGTATTGCCTTGCATTTCCTTGATTTTCCCATGCATTTTCCATGATAGAATGGTTGTATTTCAGCGATTTCATGTGGCAAAATTGATCCACAGGTGCATAATTGCCTTATTGCCTTCAATGTTGATCTCCAACTAACTGTAGTGTGTTCAAAAGTACGCATGAAAACATCAACCTCCAAAACCCTAGAAATGGCAGCTGAAATTTGAGCCCAATTTTAGGGAGCATTTGCCTAGACAACTGTGTTGCATGGTTTTCATGCAATCACACATTGTTCCTCTCACAAATGGAGGAATTTCTTGCGATGAAAAAATGATAAAATCACTTTCTTCCTAACAAAGATGTTGGGTGTAAAGTCCCTTCGTCTTAGTGTATAAAATTATACTGGTGTGAACCACCCTTATTTGTACCCTAAAATATAAATTACATTCTTTATTCTTTGTGTACCATCACAATTTGGTACACCTATCTTTGTGTTCACTCTCTCTCACTCTTAACATTGTTGCTTGCACTTTTGTCTCACACTCCCATTGCGCACTCCCCCCTTCAAATTGGTATCGAAGTTGCGGCTAAGGTGTGTGCGCTTCCCGAAGTTCGTGTGGGTCAGCTCCAGCTTGTCCGTGTGAAGAAACATCAGGTCCTCACCTCTGCTAGTCATGCAGACACTCAGCCTTGTCAGTTGACAAGTTAGGCGATAGTGTTTATGTGCAGGCGATAGGTCAGGGAGGCCAGGCGTAGGCAGCGATAGGTCAACGCAGGTCAGACGTAGGCAGATTGAGTGCAGGCAGATCAGGTGACAGGTCAACAACTGTTTTCGTCACATTTTTTGGGTAGATCCATCACATTTTTAAATATATTTTCTGCAAGGAGGCTCCCTACTCACTAACGAGGGTTTGTGTGTATAAGCACAATTTAGAGATTTGTGCAGATTTGTGCCTGAAATTTGGGGTTTCCCCCAAATTTGATGCTGTTTATGCATAACAGTGACATTTGACACAGAAATCGCAAACATTGTGCACATTGGCTTTGAAAATTTTGGGGCTTTTCATGCATTAGTGAAATTTTGCTCGGCTAAGCTGAATTTATTGACATTGGTGCACATTTGGACTTGAGAAATTTGGGGCTTTTGCAAAATATTGTGAAAATTTGCTAAATTTGCTCACATGTATTAATGCAATTGGGGCAGATTGGTCAGGGAAATTTTAGGGCTTTTGCTGAAATTTGTGGATTTTGGCAATTTTGATGTGTGAAATGCACTTTGGGGACATTGCTGAAGCAATCTTGGTGCTGTAAACAATGTAACTTGAGTTTTTTATCTTGCACTTGTGAGATTTTGGAGAAATTGTAGAGAATTTTTGGCCTTTTTTGTGTATTAGAAGTTGATTTAGGCACATATGTATGGAATATATGTTGGGAATAAAGGCCTCGTGCCTTTAAATGTGCTCCGGTGTGAACACACCCTTAGTACTTGTACTTACACATATATATCTATCTAAAAACCTAGAGATACTCACTCGTCATTGTACCTATAAACGTGCTCACTCTCTGCTACTGTTCTCACTCACTCTCTCTGTCTCTTGCTACGCGTAATGACTGACTGTCTCGAGCTCTGTGCCTAATCCATCACTACAAACTGGTATTAGAGCTTATGATACAAGACTAACAGGTCGTCAGGTAGTCATTGAATAGGTCGTCAGGCAAAGGCCTGTGCAGCTCAAGTCGTGCACAAAACGAACTAGCGTGTGTGGCGACTGGGTAACGGGGTCCATCGACTAGGGAACCAACGTCACGCTAAAGACTAGCAGGCAGCGACCAGACTAGGTTTGAAGATACGTTGTAGGCGACACTAGACGAAATGGATTGCAGGCGACACAGACGAAACGGGCTGCAGGCGACGGTCTTCAGGTATGTGGCAGGTCAGCAATTGCAGGCGATAGCTCTCGTGGCATCAAGCGGTGCCTTTTTTGCCACTCGATTGCAGGCGACACGTCACGACGAATGCTGCAAGTCAAGGGGGTCAGGAATTCGTTTTTTTTTTCTTCAAAATTCTTCTTGAATTTTTCCTTGGCCTGACGGGGGTTTGCATGCATAAGCACAAAATCTCAGATTTGTGCAAAATTGAGCGAGAAATTTGGGGCTGTTCCCGAATTTGGGGATCTCAATGTAAAATTGGACAATCTGACTCAGAAATTGCAAAGTCGGTGCACATTTGCTCGGGAATTTTGGGGCTTTTCACATTTTAGTGAAATTCTTTCAATTTCATTGAAATTAGTGTACGCAGGACTTTGAAAAATTGGGGATTTGTTCAGATTTGGTGCGAGCAAGATGCAACAATGACATCTGTCTCAGAAATTGCAGGAATTTGTGACATTTTGTCCTTGACATTTGGGGCTTTTCATGTACATGCACAAATTGGGCTGAAATTTACCCAATTTCTTGACATTGATGCACTTTAGACCCTGTGCAATTTGAGGCTTTTGCAGTTTGGGCAAAATCTGTGCAGCATTTGGTCAATTTATGTACATGCAGGTTGAATTCCACGCAATTTGGATATCAACACTTGGTAAAATTTGGGGGTTTTGCTAGAATTGCTCTATTTTGGCAAAATTGACTTGTTCTATGCATGACAGAGAAAATGTAGATGTGTGGTTGATGCTTTGAGCATAAAAATTTTGGGGCTTTTGACCGTGTGTGTCAAATTTTATACCCGTGGGTACATGTACAACAGAAATTGCAGCTAAAATTTGGGATTTCTCATGTAATGTGATGTATATGCCCTTGGAACAGTTGTAATCAGTTGTAAAATGCTGTAGCACATGGTTTGGTGCTTCTGAAAATTTATTTATAGATCTGAAATCTGTGCTTCTACGTGGTCATTTATTGCTGGTTGATACTTGTTTGTACCTTGGTCATTTGGGTGACAGTTTGGGTCTGCACTTGCTGGTTTTTTTTTTTTGGTCGTCACATTTGGGTTGAAAATCATGGCTGGCAGCAATGATAGCAGTAATCTGATGCACATAAAGAAGCTTGAAGGTACACATAACTTTGCAGTTTGGCAAAAGCAATGCTACAATATCCTGTTGCAAAAGAAGCAGGCAAAGCCGATCAAAACCAAAGGGGCAAAGCCCGCAGACATGGAATAGGACGATTGGGATGAGTTAAATGAGCTTGCATGCTCAACCATAGAGCTATTGATTTCTGATGCCTTGCTGTTCAACATTGAAGGTTTGGATTCTGCATATGCTATATGGACTAGACTGGAAGAACTGTATGCACATAAGAGTGCTGCAAGCAAAGTGCATTGGCTAAAAAAGCTTATAGATTTGTGTATGAAAGAGGGTATAGCAATGTCTACTCACTTGAGTGAGTTTAACTTAATTTTCAGCCAATTGGTTACCTTGAAGTTCATGATTGATGAGGAATTTAAGGTTACTTTCTTGCTTTGCACTCTACCAGAGAGTTGGGATACATTTAGGACTGCTATGAGCAATTCTAATGTGATCCTTTTGTATGCTGATGTAGAGAGTGCTCTACTTATGGAAGAAATGAATCGGCAGAACAATGCATCCAATGCTTTGCATACTAGGGGTAGATCACAATAGAAAGGCAAAGATAATAGCAAGGGACATAGTAAATCATGTGGCAAAGATGTTGAATGCCATCATTGTGGCAAGAAGGGTCACTTTAAACGTGATTGCTACAAATGGAAGAAAGAGAAAGAAAAAGGCAAGAAGATAGATGATAGCAAGGGAAAGAAAAAGGCAAGAAGATAGATGATAGCAAGGAAGAGGAGGACAGTTAGCCTAAGAAGAGTAGTATAAAAATTGAAGAGGTGAATATAGTCACTCATGACAGTGATAGTGGGAGTGACGTACTCTTTGTCTCTTCACACTTTTGTGCACATGCTTTACTTACAGATATAGATGATGACATGCATATTTGGATTCTCGATTCAGGTGTTTCCTTTCATGTCACTCCTCATCGTGAGTGGTTCTCTGCTTATACAGGGGGGTCGACATGGTGTTGTCCATCTTGGGGACAACTATGCATGTGAGATTGCAGGTATTGGCAGTGTGCAGTTACAGTTTCAGCATGGCTCTGTCTTTACACTTCAGCATGTATGGCATGTACCTTAGCTCAAGAAGAGCTTGATTAGCACAGGGCAGCTAGATGATGATGGTTTTCATACCACCTTTGGTGATGGAAAATGGAAGATGTGTAAGGGATCTAGAGTGATTGCCAGAGGTTGCAAGAGTGATACTTTGTATCCACTTCATGTATCTAGTATGTGTAACCATGTTGTTGCCGTGACCGAGCAGCCAAGTGTTTCTTTGTGGCATGGCCGGTTGGGACATATGAGTCAAATAAACAGGAATGAAAGTGCTTTCTTGTTTGGGTTACTTGCCTTGTATTCGTTATGCTGATTTTGAGCATTGTGATCATTGTATTTATGGTAAACATACACTGACGTCTCATAAAGGTCTCTTTCTTTGAAATCTTCTCCTCTAGAGTTTAGTACATTCAGATGTATGTCAGATGCCAGGATTATCTTTAGGGGGAAAGAAATATTTTGTCACATTTATTGACGATGCTACACGAAAGGTATGAGTTTATCCTATTCGTAGAAGGATGAAGTGCTTGATAGGTTCAAAATATTCTTGGCATTGGTTGAAAATCAGACAGATAAGACACTTGAGTGTCTTTGCTTTGACAATGTTGGGGAATATGTGTCCAAGGCCTTTCAAGCATTTTGTGAGAGCAAAGGGATAAAGAGGGAGCTCATTGCCTCTCATAATCCGTCCCAAAATGGAGTTGCAGAGCGTATGAATCGGACCATACAGGACAAGGTCTGTACGATGCTGTCTCATGCTGCATTACGCCATGGTTTTTGGGCAGAGGCTGTTATGACAGCCGTTCACTTAATTAATCGGTGACCAAACAGGTCTTTGGGGGGGTGGGAGTTCCCCAAGAAGCGTGGTCGGGCAAGCCACCTTCATATGCTCATCTGAAAGTGTTTGGCTGTGAGGCTTTTGTGCACATTCGTAAAGAAAAACAACAAACTTGAGCCAAAGTCTTGTAAATGCATTTTCCTAGGATATGGTGGCGAGGGTGAAATGGGGTATAAATTGTGGGATTGTGAGAAAAGAAAAGTAGTACGCAGCAATGACGTTATCTTCTGGGAAGATCGCATGCATAAACAACCCGAAAAGACTGAGGAGGTCCGTAGGGCTATATTCCGGGAAGAAATACCTTTTGGACAGCACAATGTGCCCGTTGTACAGCAGCAAGTACGTGCTGTAAATGAACTTGTAAATGCAGAAAATGATGCTGGAAATGATCAGTCAGCTATTGCCCATGATAATGAGCCACCACATGTGCAGGAACAGCCAGGACTGCAAGTTGTTAATGCTGATTTGCAAGCTGAAATGCTAGGAGAGCATGCTGAAAATGGAAATTTGCAAGAACAGCCAGCAAACAATGATCATTGGGTTAGGAGATTGTCTAGGGCTACTAGACAACTTGATAGATTTGTTCCTGGTGTAAATAATGTGGCTGATTATGTCATGTTGACGACTGTTGTGAACCGTCTTGCTTCAAGGAAGCAATGGATAGACAGGACAACAAGAAATGGTATAAAGCCATGTTGTCAGAGATGGAATCTCTTGAGAAAAATGACACTTGGGACTTGGTGTAGTTGCCTAAAGGACAGAAAACCCTTCCATGCAAATGGGTTTACAAGATGAAGGTTACTTTTGGTTCCTCATCAAAGTACAAAGCAGATTAGTTGCAAAGGGGTACAAGTAGGAGCATGGAATTGACTTTGATGAGATTTTTTCACTGTAGTTAAGATGACTACATTGAGAACCATTTTGGGCTTGGTTATTGTTGAGGATATGGAACTCATACAGATGGATCTAAAGACTGCATTTTTACATGGTGATCTGCATGAAGACATATATATGCAGCAGCCTGAATGGTTTGTGGAAAAAGGGAAAGAGAAGATGGTATGTAATCTCAAAAGGAGTTTGTATGGGCTGAAACAAGCATCGAGAGAATGGTATCATAAGTTTAATACATTCATGCAGTCTCAAGGCTTTCATAGAAGTCAAGTGGATCACTGCTTGTACACCAAGAAGGCAACAGATGGCAGCCTGATTATCTTGGTTTTGTATGTTGATGACATGTTGATTGCTGGTAGGGATACTCATGCCTTGGATTCACTGAAGCAAAGTCTTCATGGAAACTTTGACATGAAGGATCTTGGTGATGTAAATCACATTCTTGGCATGCGAATACTCAAAGATAGATCAAAAGGCTTACTCTATCTATCTCAACAGGAGTATATCTCCAAGGTTTTGCAAGTGTTTCAATATGGAGGGGGAATAAACGATTGGGGTTTCATTGTCTCCATATGTGAAACTCAGTGCAGAGGACAGCTCTACATCTGATGATGAGAAGGCTGAAATGGCCAAGTTACCGTATGCTTCAGCTGTTGGCAATTGGATGTATGCAATGGTTGCTACACGTCTTGACATTGCCTTTACAGTGGGAATGGTTAGCAGATACAGGGAAACCCCTGGCAAGAAGCATTGGGAAGCAGTGAAAGGTATTATGAGCTACCTCAAAGGCACAAAGGAGTTGTGTATCTGTTTTGGGAAGTAGAAGGCATCTGTTGTTGGCTTTACGGATGCAGACTATGTTGGTCATGCGGATTGCAAGAAGTCCACTTCTAGGTATGTGTTTAGTTTCACAGGAGGAGCAGTCTCTTGGATCTCCAGGCTACAAAAGTGTGTTGCATTGTCTACTATAGAGGCAGAGTATGTGGCTGCCACTTTGGCATGCAAGGAGGCTTTATGGCTTTCACTCTCTGGTGGGAGAGCTTGGCATCACAGAGTTACCTGTTCTCCATTGTGATAGTCAGAGTGCTATTATGCTAGCACGGAATCCTGTCTTTCATGCAAAGACAACACATATAGGTGAAGTATCACTTCATTAGAGATGTACTTGACAGCAAGAGCATTGAGCTTGTCAAAATGCATATAGAGATGATAACCTTGCAGACCTTCTCACGAAGGGTCTTCAAGCAGAGTGGTTTGCTCATTGCCGACAGATGATGGGAGTTGGATAGATATATGTATTTCAGCTTTGTACATACCTAGACTTAGCTGATTCTTTTCTTCTCTTAAGGCATATTGCCTTTAGGTGGGAGGTTGTTGGGAATAAAGGGCCATTGTGCCTTTTATATGTGCACAGGTGTAAACACACCCTAGCACTTTGTACTTTCATATATATATATATATATATATATATATATATAAACCTAAAGAGGTACACTCGTCATTGTACCCACAAGTCATGCTCACTCTCACTCTCTACTCTGCACTCTCTCTTTGTCTCTCTACTGTGAGAAAGCCTTGCGTGTCTCGATCCTCGTGCTCTCTGTCACAACAAATTTTGTGAGAGTTAAATGCATGATATCCATAGCTAATCTTCCCCAACAGTTTTGGGGAGAGAGTGTTAAAACTGCAGTTCATGTATGCAATTGCTTTCCAAATCGTGCATTGGAAAATGGCATTCTTGAAGAGGTTTGGTTTGGCAAACTTGTTTCATATGACCATTTGCATGTCTTTGGTTGTGATGCCTTCGTGCATGTATCTGTAGATCGCAGGACCAGACTAGACATGAAATCCATCAAGGGCATCTTCATGGGATATGGAGATGAGGAAGAGATGGGTTATAGAGTTTAGCTTCCTCAGGGTAGGAAGATAGTACGCAGCCGAGACGTAGTATTTAATGAGGCAAAATTGTTGCAACATGCTATATAGGGTGACCTTGACAAAAGGAAGGTCAAATTTTAGCATAAACAGCCAGCCATTCAGCAACCATTAGCTGAAGATTTTGTTCCTTTTGATGCTGAAAATGAGCAGCAACCCATTGTGCTACAGCCAGAAGATAATGGGCAATATATAAATGCACAAGATGGAATATGACAGCAAGAAGAACATGCTGAAAATAGGTACAGCAGCAAGAAAATGCTGAAAATTAGCAAGCTGGTGATGGTGTGTATATACTTGAGGATGTAGGCCCATCATTTGACAATACATATCATTGGGTAAGAAGATCTACACGTGTCAGAAGGCAACCACAGAGGTTTCAACCATCTTTGGATTGCATTTTGTTGATTGATGAGGGTGAGCCTTTGACATTTAGAGAGGCACAGCCATGTGAAAACAAGAGAGAGTGGAAGCTTGCTATGCAGAAAGAGATGAAGTCTCTATATTCAAATAACACATGGGAGCTTGTACCTCTGCCCAAGGATAGGAAAGCTATCCCTCATAAATGGGTTGACAAGTGAGATGTATTGATAGGAAGCCCCAATACAAGGCATGGTTGGTTGCTAAGGGCTATACACAAAAGGAGAATTTAGAGTTGGATCGATGGATGTGAAGATTGCTTTTTTTCATGGTGACGTGGATGAAGAGATGTATATGAAACAATTAGAAGGTTTTGCTATTCTAGGAAAAGAGCATTTGGTTTGTAACCTGAAATGCAGCTTATATGGACTGAAGTAAGCCCCTAGACAGTGGTACAAAAAGTATGATACCTTCATGCTCAGCCATGGATTTAAACATAGTCATGCAATACACGGCTTATACACTAAAAAGGCTGATAATGGAAGTCTTATTGTGCCGGTCTTATATGTGGATGACATGCTGATTGTAGGAAAACATAAGAGTACTTTGAATGCTCTTAAAAGGCAGCTGAGTTCAGCCTTCTCAATGAAAGATTCGGGGGCAGCTGAACACATTTTGGGCATGTGCATGAAAAGAGATAGAGAGCAGTACTTGTTTCTCTCACAAGACAAGTACATTAGCAAAGTACTTAACGGGTTGAATATGGCTAATGCTAAGGCTCTTGGTGTGCCTTTACTGCCATATACAAAGCTTAGCAATGTTGATTGCCAAGGATGATGTAGCTGCTAGTGCTAGCATCAGCTTGTGGATCTTTGATGTATGCTATGGTTGCAACTCGCCTTGACATTGCTCATGCAGTGGGAGTTGTTAGTAGATTCATGTCTAACTCTGACAAGCCGCATTGGGAAGTAGTGAAATGTATCTTCAGATACTTAAAAGATACACAAGAGAAGTGTGTATGCTATGGAAAGGGTACATTAGAGTTGCAAGGATTCTGTGATTAGGACATGGTGGGAGATCTTAACACTAGGAAATCTACCAGTGGGTATATCTTTACTTTGGCTAGTGGGGCTATCTCTTGGTGTTCAAGGTTGTAGAAAATTCTAACACTAAGTACTATAGAGGCTGAATATTTTTCAGCCACAGAAACATCCAAGGAAGCTAGTTGGCTTGGCCATTTGGTCAAGGATTTTTGTCTTTCTTCAAGTACTCTAGTGCTTGGATGTGATAGCCAAAGTGCGGTATGTTTGGTTAAGAATGCCATATTCCATGCACGTAGCATAGCCAAAGTGCGGTATGTTTGGTTAAGAATGCCATGTTCCATGCACGTAGCAAACTTTTTTAGGATTTTGACATGATTTTATGGCTGACTAGCATTTTATTATTATTTTATTACTGGCCGACCTGATGCATTATTGGCATTATTGATTGCCTATTTATTTAGGCTCCCTCCTCCTCAGTCATCATCATCTTGCAGACTTTCAGTGCAAGCTGTAGTGGAGAGAGGGAGTAGGTGTCAGTGCCCACACAGTTAGTGTTGTATGTGATTGTCTCGTGTTTGGTATATGGGATTCTTTTTCCCGAGCATATATCTGAGTTCTCCCTTTGTAGTGTTGTTTTATTTTCTCTTTACTCTTGTGTTATGTAGTCTATTACAGGAGTCTTCTATGCTTCCATTGCTGCACCCTCTTTTGACATGGTATTAGATTTCTGTGTTTGGGCCTTGGGTGCTGTTTTTTTGTCGTGGATTGTCTGCGCTCACACCGTTTTACTGTTGATCCGACTTCTTCTATCTACTGCAGCTTGGGTGACCAGTTTCTAGGTATTTTTTGCTTGTTTTCAGCCTTCAACCCTTTGTGTTTTTGTGTTGCAGTCTGTGCTTTGATTTTCTGCGCTATCAGAATTTTGTATGGCTGAATTTAATGCTCACACATCTTGTGTTTTTGTACTTTACATTTTCGTTTTCTGCATTTAATGCACTTGTAGGCTGGGCAACAATCTTTTCTAGCCTCTGATAGCATTTGCTGGCTGTAATCAACTTGATTTTTCTGGATTTTGCAGTCCTTTTCTGATCAGCTCCTCTTCACACTGTGTGTGAATTCTTGAAAGTGTAGTTTGTGCAGTGTTTTGGCTGTACTCTCTCTCTATTTCTCTTCTTTTCTTTTGGCATCATCTTCCTTTGCTAAAAGCATATTTGGAGATTTGGCTACCATGGAAATAGTCGGTTCTTTGACTTTCTCCTTGTCCTTCTTCTTGGAGGGATTCTTGGGAAGAGGAGGCAACTTGTGTACGATGAGACTTTGAAGTCACCACTTGGGTGGATCCTTGAATGATAGGTGATGTGGTACCTTTCATAGACTTAATTGCATCAATAACATTGATATCGTTTTATAATGAGGTAGGCCTTTGCAACCATAATACGGTGTGTCTCCAGTGCCTTCTTGTTACGGAAATCTTCAAAGACCTTCCTTGCTTTGGCCCTTCTCCATCAAAGCTTGAATTTTTGGATCTACTTCTAGCTCTTTGTATCTTTGTATCTTCTCATAATTAAAAAAGAATACAAATATAGAGTATCGGGAGCCTTTCGGTTGTTCACTAGAATTCTTCTCTTCATCTCTTGACATGGTGAGAAAGTTGAACTCAAAGATCTTATCGCCCTAAAAAAGTTCTCTTCAAAATGACACGTGTCCTATTCTAGATGCCACTTGTCACTTTTCTAGAGAAAGAAGCTTCTAAACCTTTTACTTTAAAAATCTCTTAAATGGTTAAGAGGTTGAGATAGCCACTAAAGATAAAATTGTTCCTTGCGAAATTTCGGAGCCTTTGATGCAAGCATAATTTCCATTTGAGGAACTTTCAAAAATAGTAGCCTCCTAAATTTTAGGAGTTATGAAATTTAGATTTTGAAGAGCTTCATTATATAAGATCACCTGTTTATGGTTTGTTTCTTTGATCTTGAGCATTTGGTTTCGCTTTTTGAAACCACTTATTATATGGGCTTTTAGTCAATGTGACTATCTGAGTGTAAAAGTCCTAGTTATCTGGGCTTTCTGGTCAATTTGACCACCCAACTAAACTTTTAATTTCTCTTGGGCATCTCATTAATGATAATCTAAGTATAATTATAGGGCGTTACGGCCCTTGGTCACCCTTGAATAGAGAGAGAAACATTTAATCATATTTTGAAACACTCAAATGATATAAATCGCCTTTTAAAGTATATGAGCATCAAATTAATTTGAATCATTGACCAATATGTCTTGGTAACAATTGGTATACAAAAGGTTGGTGTTATCATTAGAGGTTGCTTGCTGCATTTTAGGATTTGTTTGAGGAATGATACTCTTGGAGCTATGAGTGGTGTCTCCTACTATTCGTTTAGCTCTCCTCTTCCTTAGTCCAACCAAGACACGGAGATTTGAGCCAATTGTATCATACTAACATAGCATGATTGATTTATTCTGGCCAATCAGGTGTTGATCGTTGGAAATAAAGGGCCATTGTGCCTTTTTTATGTGCATGGGTGTGAATGCACCCTTAGCTCTTGTATTTTTTATATATCTATCTCAAAAACCTAAAAGAGGTACACTCTATTGTACCCACACATCGTGCATCTATCTCACTCTTTACTATTCTACTGCTACTCACGTTTTTCTCTTTATTTGCCATTGCCATCGCTAACCATTGCATCTCTGCTGTGTATTGCCCACTTCAAATTGGTATCAGAGCCTTGGTTATTGCTAGTGTGCTTCTCGTCGAGCAGTGTCAGCTCATTCCATGAGAAGAAAATAGCTTCTAGGTCATGTTTTCAGTTAGCGACAACATGCGACAGTGTTTTTCAGGCAGGTGATACCTTTTTTTAGGTTAGCGCAGGTTAGGCGCTGCCATTCCAAGCTAGGCGTAGGTTGCTTAAGTCACACAGGTCAGGTGATAAGCACTGAGACGGGTGACGGGCTATTCCAAATCATGTGCGGCAATTCATGTTTTTTCCTTGGTAAAAATCACGTTTAAAAAAAAAAAAGTTCATCGTTTTGGGTAAATTTGCAGGATGTTAGGTTGCTAAGCACAGATTAAAGAATCTTAGAGATCGTGTATACATTTACTCCTAGAATTCGGGCTTATGATGTATGCTCGAAGATTTTACCGGGTTGGGTAAAATTTATGAAGTTTGCACAGATTCGAGCCTTAGAAATTGGGGTTTTTCATGTATTTGTGGAAATTGTACAATGACAAGTAAATTTCTTTAAATTTTGACACATTGGACCCTGCACAATTTGGGGCTTTTGCAAACTTTGCAAAATTTGTGTCAAATTTGGTCTTAAAATGCACTTGAGTACAATTTCTATGTAAATTGAGCACATTGGATGCTAGGAAAATTAGGGGCTTTTGCAAAATTTTGGCAAAATTTGCTTTTGGAATCTACTCAGGATTATGTCAGATGCAATTTGAGCAGTTTGAGCAAAGAAATTTTGGGGCTTTTGACCATGTGGGTCAAATTTGTGCCTGTGGATAAATTTGGAGCAAAAATTACAGCTAAAATTTGGGGCTTGTTCATGCAATTTGATGTATTAACTTATGAAACAAGTGCAATTACTTGTTGCGTGCTGTAGCACACATTTTGTGACTCTGAAAGTTGATTTGCAGATCTGAAATTTCTGCAATTACTTGGTTTTTCATTGTTGGTTGATACTTATTTTGTATCTTGGTCATTTGTGTGACAGTTGGGCTTGTATTTGTTGACTTTTGAGTCATTTTTGGGCTGTAAATCATGGCTGGCTGCAGTGATAGCAGCAATCTGTTGCACATCAAGAAGCTTAAGGGTGCATACAACTTTACTCTATGGCAGAAGCAATGCTGTAATGTCTTGGTGCAGAGGAAACAGGTGAAGCCCTAAAGAAAGAAGGGGTAAAACTAGCAACCATGGATTAAGATGAGTGGGATAAGTTCGATGAACTTGCATGCTCTACCATAGAGCTTTCAGTGTTAGATACTCTGCTATTTAACATAGAGAAATTGAATTCTGCTTATGATAAATGGCAAAGACTTGAGGAGTTATATGCTCAGAAAAGTGCAGCAAGCAAGGTTTACTCGTTAAAGAAATTGATGGACCTTCGTATGAAGGAAGGTATGGCCATATTTGTATATTTGAATGAGTTTAACTCTATTTTTCACCAGTTTGTTGCTTTGAAGGTCAACATTGATAAAGAGTTCAAGGCAACATTTTTGCAATGCACTTTACTTGAAAGTTGGGAACACTTTTAGGATAGCAATGAGTAACTTCAATGCCATGTTATATTCAGATGCGGAGACCTCTTTACTCATGGAAGAGCCAAATAGACAAAATAATTCAACCAGTAAGTCTTCCAATGCATTGCATGCTAGAGGCAGATCCCAATACAAGTGCCAGTCTGAAAGCAAAGTATGTAGGAAGTCTCATGGAAAAGATATAGAGTGCCATCATTGTAGCAAGAAAGGGCACTTCAAGCGGGATTGCTTTAAGTGGAAGAAAGAGAAGGGCAAGGGCAAAAGCAGTGATGATAGCAAAGATGAGAAAAAGGACAGCTATCATGCAAAGAAGAGTAGTATGAAGATAGAGAAAGTCAATGTAGTCAGTCATAAGAGTGACAGTGGTAGTAGCAGTGATATACTCTTTGCTTCTTCTTTTAGTGCATAGTCATTGATTGTAGATATTGATGATGACATGCACACTTGGATTCTTGATTCAGGTGTTTCATTCCATGTGACACCACACTGTGAGTGGCTTTTTGACTAAGTGGTGATAGACATGGTGTTCACTTAGGAGATAACTATGTATGTGACATTGTAGGGATTGGCAATGTGCAGTTGGCAGTTCAACATGGTTTAGTGTTCACCTTGCATAATGTGAGGTATGTATCCCAGTTCAAAAAGAGCTTGATAAGCATAGGGGAGCTAGATGATGAAGGCTATCACACCCCTTTTGGGGATGGCAAATGAAAGATATGTAAGGGATCTAGGATTGCTACTAAAGGTTCTAAGAGTGACACTCTGTATCTATTATATGTATCTAGTGTGCGAAACCATGTTGTCGCCATAATCGAGTAGCCAAGTGTGTCTTTGTGGCATGGTTGGTTGGGACACATGAGTCAAACTGGAATGAAAGTGCTTTCTTGTTTGGATTATTTGCCGTGTTTGAGATATGCTGATTTTGACCATTGTGATCATTGTATATTTGGTGAGTATACTCAAATGTCACATAAAAAGTCTTTTTCGTTAAAGTCTTCACCCTTAAAGATGGTACATTCATGCTAGGGTTGTCTCTAGGGGGAAAGAAATATTTTATCAGGTTTATTGATGATGCCACACGTAAAGTATAGGTTTATCCAAATTTCGTAAAGAGGAGGCATTAGATAAGTTTAAAAAATTCCTGGCACTTGCTGAAAATATGACCAGTAAGACATTAAAGTGTTTTTGCTTTGACAATGGTGGGAAATGTGTGTCAAAAGCCTTTGAGGCCTTTTGTGATAGCAAAGGGATTAAGAGGGAGCTCATTACCCCTCATAATTTGACCCAAAACGGTGTTGTAGAGCGTATGAATAGGACTATTTAGGATAAGGTTCATACCGTGCTGTCTCATGTTGCAGTATCCCATGGATTTTGGGTAGAGGCTATTATGACAGCTGTACTCTTGATAAATCGGTCATTGAGAAAGTCTTTGGGGAGGGGAGAGTTTCTTAAGAAGTGTGGTCAGGCAAGCCACCTTCATATGCATACTTGAGAGTCTTTGGCTGTGAGGTATCTATGCACATATGCAAGGAACAACGCAACAAATTGGTGCCAAAGTCTTGTAAATGCAATTTTTAAAGGATATGGTGATAAGGGTGAAATGGAGTATAGACTATGGGATTCTGAGAAAATGAAAATTGTACATAGCAATGATGTTATCTTCCAGGAAGACCGCATGAATAAACAGCTTGAAAAGATTGAGAAAGTCAAAAGGCTTGTGTTCCGAGAAGAGATACCTGTAGGATAGCAAAGAGTGCCCACTATACAACAACAAATACTTGCCGTAAATGACTCTATAAATGTAGGGAATGATGCTGAAATTGATCCTATAAATGCAAGGAATGACCCTATAATTGTAGGGAATGATGCTGAAATTAATTAGCAAGAAGTTCCCCATGATATACCATAGTTTTAGTAAGAAAATGTGCCATTAGAACAGCCAGAACAAGCAGGACATCATGTTGAACCATTTGAATAGCAAGCTGTTAATGCAGATTTGTAGGTTGAATAGCCAACAAACATTGAACATTGGGTTTGTAAATTGGCCAAAAATACAAAATAGCTGGATAGGTTTGTTCCTAGTGCAAATTATGTTGTTTATTATGTCATGTTGACTGATTGTGGTGAACCGTCGTTCTTCAAGGAAGCAATGGATAGAGAGGACATCAAGAAATGGCATGAAGTTATGTTGTCAAAGATGGAATCTCTAAAGAATAATGACACTTGGGATTTGGCATTTTTGCCCAAGGGGTAGAAAGTCCTACCATGCAAATGGGTTTATAAGATGAAGGTCACTCTTGGTTTCTCACCAAAGTACAAAGCACGAGTTGTTGCAAAGGGATACAAGCAAAAACATGGGATTGATTTTGATGAGATGTTTTCTCTTGTAGTCAAGATGACCACTTTCTGGACCATATTGGGCTTAGTTGCATGTGGGGATACGAAACTCATATAGATGGATGTAATTACTGCTTTCTTATATGGTGATTTACATGAGGACATATATATGCAATAGCTAGAAGGTTTTGTGGCAAAGGGGGAAAAGATGATATGTAAACTCAACAAAAGCTTTTATGAGCTGAAACAAACACCGCATGAATGGTATCATAAGTTTGATACATTCATGCAATCTCAAGGATTCAAAAGGAGTCAAGTGGATCACTACTTATATACCAAGAAGGCAGCAGATGTTAGTCTTATTATGTCGGTTTTGTATGTGGATGATATGTTGATTGTTAGTAGGGATGTTCATGCTTTGGCCACATTGAAGCAGAACCTACACAGCAGTTTTGACATGAAGGATTTGGGTGAGGCAAATCACATTCTTGGCATGTGTATACTCAGGAATAGATTGAAAGGTCTTCTTTATGTGCCATAGTACGAGTATGTATCCAATATTTTGCAGCGTTTCAATATGGAGGGGGGAAAAGAAATTGGTGTACCATTGACTCTGTATGTCAAACTTAGTGCAGAGGATAACCCTACATTTGATTATGAAAAGGTTGAAATGGCCAAGATTTCGTGTACTTCAGTTGTGGGTAGCTTGATGTATGCCATGGTTGCTACATGTCTTGACATAGCATTTGCAGTGGGAGTGGTTAGTAGATACATGGCACATCCTAGCAAAAAGCATTGGGAAGTAGTGAAAGGTATTATGAGATATCTTAAGGGCACAAAGGATTTGTGCATTTGCTTTGGAAAGTAGAAGGTATCTGTCGCTGGCTTTATAGATGCAAACTATGCTGGTCATGCTGATTGTAGAAAGTCTACTTGAGGGTATGTATTCACCTTCACAAGGAGAGTAGTTTTCTAGATCTCAAGGCTATAGAAATGTGTTGCATTGTCTACTATAGAGGCAAAGTACGTGCTTGCCATTGATGCATGCAAGGAGGCTTTATGGGTTTCATGTCTAGTGGGAGAGCTTGGCATTACTGAGATCCTTGTTCTTCATTGTGATAGTTAGAGTGCTATCATGCTATTATGGAACCCCGTCTTTCATGCAAATACAAAGTATATATAGGTGAAATATCACTTTTTCAAGGATATACTTCACAGCAAAAGCATTGAGCTTGTCAAGGTACATACAGATGATACCTTGCAGATCTTTTCATGAAGGGTCTTCAATCAGCAGAGTGGTTTGCTCATTGCCAACAGATGATGGGAGTTGGATGGTATATATTTCAACTTTGTACATACTTAGACTTAGTTGATTCTTTTCCTCAACCTTAAGGCACATTGCCTTTAGGTGGGAGGTTGTTGGGAATAAAGGACCATTGTGCCTTTTACATGTGCATGGTGTAAATGCACCCTTAGCACTTGTACTTTTATATATCTAAAAACCTAAAAGAGGTACACTATTATTTCCACACATCGTGCATCTCTCTCACTCTCCACTGCTCTACTGCTGCTCATGTTTTTCTCTCTATCTGCTATCACCATCACTGACCATTGCAACTCCGTTGCGTATCACTCAATTCATTGACTTGTCTCAATTCCATCAGGCGTTCTAGCCCAAAGTGGTAAAACATTAAATTCCAAATTATTATTTATTTCATGCTTTTATTGCTTGTTGTAAATTGTTGTGAATCAATGAATTTTAGGGTTCTATTGACCTTTTATAAAAAGGAAGGTTGGTTTCAATTGTTGTCATGCTTTGGGATCATTTGAAGGCTATCTCCATCGACTCCCTCCATTCAGCCCGCTCCTAGAGAGATTGAAGTTTGAGTTCTTCACTCTTTGGATATATATTATTTTATTCACTTCATTGAGTTACTCCTTCGCTATACATGTTTGTATTTTGTGTTTTCTTGAGTTTCTATCTAAGTTCAATTGTTTTAGTTGAGTTCGTGCATGCTTTGTGTTTTCTCTACAAACCCTAAGGTACTCTCCTCACTGATATGTCTGAGTATACCTAGCTCTGATATGATTTAAAGGAATGCTCGGACAGAGAATGAGAACTCAAAGTGTATCAAGCTATCAACAATCACCAAATTCAATTTGCCCCTTGATTTAATGCAAATATAGGCACAAATTGGGTCTTAGATATTGGCATGAATGATTAACATCATAAAGCCCCAAATTGCCTCTTGCTGTTGCATGCAAATCAGCCCATTTATAGACCTAGAATCTCACCTATTTTGCTCTTCACTGACCAAATTTGCATTAGCATCTTTCTTCAATCACAAATGCACACATGCACGCACTCCAATGCTACTGTACTAAACCTAATCTGTGTTGGAAACATGCTGAGAACAGAAAATTAGCAATCCAAAATACATCAAGTTCAAATCTAAGGCTTGAATCTTCAATTTCCAGCACTAGATTCAACATGCATTTGCAATAGATGAGGGAGAATGATCAGGGGGAAATTCTGATTTCCAGCCCCTGAGAAAATGACCGGCTGAAACCAGCCTGCCTTCTTGGAAAGGTTCCAGGTAGATAACTTGATTTAACACTTATTACAGCACACGAATGAAAACACAAATTTGAAATAAAACTTTAGCATAAAAATCTTGGATAGTTGTCACTTGATTGGCTCCAAATCTGGTGCCCCTTGTATTTCTTGACCTTGTATTGCTATGAATTTGTAGTACATTGAGATGTAGATTGGCTGTCACCAATGACCAGCAACATCAGGATTTAATCAGCCCCATGATTCTGACACGATTTGGGCATGAATTGATAACACTTGCATGTGGGTAAACTTCAATGTGGATGTACAATCTCTATCAGATAATCTCTATTGGATCTACTGTGATTGCTTCAATTCTAGTAGCTGCTTTGATCTTTGGGCTTTTGTGTAATGGGCATCCACTTCGAGGTGGCCAAGAAACCCTAATTTCTGTTGTAAATTAGGGTTTTGACAACATAAACATTGCTGTCCACCTTCAAACAATGGAGCAAAATTGAGAATGGCTGAAATTCAATGGGCCATTGCTTGAGACAATTGCTAAACCCTAATTATAGCAGCAATTAGGTCTGAATTCAGCAAAAGAATGTTGAGTATTTGAGATTTGCTGAGGAGAAGGACAATAGAGGAGAGAAAAATCTTCAATCTAATGCCAAGAAAAAGTGCTGTAACAGCAATCCCCTCCTATTTTAGAGAGAGAAAATTAGGTTAGTTGTTGGTTTTTAGGATTTTGCTATTGCTTGAAACCCTAATTTCATAGCAATTGTCAATGACCTTTTGTCATGAGGATGTGTATTTTTTATGCTTTGCTTAGTATTTGGCTTAGGTATTAATTAAATGTGCACATGTGATGTGCAAGTCAGTTAAGTGACAATGATGGGTCAATGACCCTAAGTTCGCAATGATTGTCAAAGGAAAAAGTTGCAATAAGTTGTATTGGTAAGGTACTAGTGGATGCATGGTGTCAGTTTAGGCCTAGGCTATTTAATTAGCCATTTGCAGGCTGCTGGTAGGAACATTATGTGTGACCCTATGAAGGGTCAGCCATGTCCCATCATTGAATCATTAGGGTCTTTGTGGTCCTTTGTGACTTCCTTGGGGCAGGTGTGCACATGCAGGCTCCATGAATACCCACGAGTGCTGGATGGTACGATGTTGGTTGTCTGAGGCACAGTGGTTGTTATTTAGGCAGATCAAGGGCAGTTATACCTGATCAGAGGTCATTTTGAATGGGGTAATGGCCATCTTCCATGGGTATGGTGTATGTGGAGTGCAAGAGTGACTCAGAGCCAGCATATGGCTAGTGTTTGCTGTTTAGCAGGCGTTTTCAAAACCCTGTGTATACAGTACTACTGCTGTTACTACCTTTGCACTCACAGGAGGTTGAGCCTGAACCAAGTGGAAGGCTACCTGCGAAGAGAGAGAACTATTACAAAGGCGAGGAGAGTGGCAAGAAGTGTGTCGATTGCATGAGCTCGGGCAACTCAGGGAATGGGTGTGGAGCAGGTGACAAACAGCAGAAGGTGGTTTGGAGGGACAAAGGTGGTGATCACACTACCTACAGTGGCCAGCAGAAGGTGGGGTGCAAGGACAAGGGGCAGCAGTGGAAGCCAGTCAGCAGACTGTGGTGGCAGCTGCAACAGTGGTGCGCTGTGACGACGGTGGGGTGAGTGGGGTTGCGACAGGGAGGGATGCAGGAGGCAGCAAGCACGACGGTGATATGCAGCATCAAAACTCACAGGTGGTGGCTCAACAGTTTGGCCACGTTCCCTTGATCCTTTAAAAAATGTGACTTTGAAAGTGTAGGTTTCTCCTATCTAGATTGACCACCTTATCAAATGCGGTGCACTAGTTTTTCAAACCTATGATGATTTTGATTGCTAGTAGATTCATACAAATCTTGTAAAAACCTCTGAGAGAGTGATCCCTTGAGTTATTAGAGGTTTGTCCCAAGGTGCTGGCTGGTTATTGCTCAAGTGTGCCTCTACTTGTTTAGTTATGTCAATCCTTTGTTTATTTATTGTTTGCTCATGTTGATGATTCCAAGAGGATGTTCCATGTTTATTGACTCATATTGAAGAACTGGTTTTATCTCCTCTTCATTCACTTCAACTAATTGACAAGCGATTGGTTTTTTGATTTTCTACAGGTGCTGAGCATAGTGTTAAACCTGCAATCACTTTGTCAGAGAAGGCCTTGAAACATCTGACTAGGATGAGGAAAGATCTGAATGAAGACCTTTGCCTTCGACTTGGGGTTAGACAAGGGGGATGCTCGGGGATGTCTTATACCATGGATTTTGAACAACGTGCTAATGTGAGATCTGATGATTCCATCATTGACTATGATGGTTTCACAATGGGTGAGTTCTATACCCCAAATGAATGTTTTCCAGTTAAATGTGCACTAAAAATCATTTGAGTAAAAGTAGATTTCAGCCCTAAGCTTCGTAAATGTAAGATTTCAGAATTTCCAATTTTAGAAAACCTAGATTTTAGACTTAAGTCCTCTAAATATAAGACTTTAACTTGAATGTTATACAATATTTAGATTCTAGCTCTAATTTTATGATTGAGGAATATGCAATGTGGTTGCTTCAATCTTCTAGAAGCTCATAGAGTTTTGGGACGCTTCTTACACCCGTTACTTTAGAGACGGTTGCTACTACCGTGGTACTACACATGTAGGAGCTTAACAGGAGATTTTGTTTGTGAATCATTGTCCAGGGTTAGTCTAGCCATGAGGCAAGTAAGTTTATTAAGCTTATGTTCATCAGATTGTCAATTTAAGCTAGCGGCCCTAAAAGTTTGTATATAAGATAGATAAAGTAAAATGACGAGTGCATCAGACTTAGTGTTAAGTTGTCCATTGTGATATGCTTTGACTCTTGTGACTATTGAAACGAGTCTTCCTTCTTGGGATGGGTGGTGATAACCTGATTTAAGAGTTAATTATAGCAATAAATAAATGCACGTAAAATGAAATACACACTTTACCATAACATTCTTGGACAGTAGACACCGTGTTGGCCCCAAAATTGGCGCCCCTTGCGGTATTTCTTTAGCTTTCATTCAATTGGAAGGAGTACAACTCGAGATTCTTCAATCTCTTCCTGCTAACCAATTGCTCTTGTTGTCATAAATGATCAGCAAGCCTTTTGGGTCATTTGCCCCTTGATTCACCCAGGACTTCTTCTCCAATTTGACCCTTGGCTGGCCAAATGCTGCCCCAAATCAATTCGGGATGGGCTGGCTCCTGAAATCCCTTGATAATCTTCAATTATCAGTTGCTGATTTCAGTCTCTTGAGCCTTCAATCTATGGCACGGATCCCAAGGAGGTTGCTAAATCCTAATTTCTGCTATAAATTAGGGTTTACTGTAGCAATTATAGATCAGCTCACCAAAAATGGCTGAAATCTCCTCCAAATGGCTAAGAATTGCTGAGAATGGCTGAGCATAGGCTGAAGGAGATGAGAGAATGCTGTAGAGAGAGAAAATTCTGAGATTTGTCGTGAAGAACTGATCAAAATCAGCTGCTGCCTTGCTGTACCAGCCCCAAATGGATGCACCAACAATAATAGGAGCATCAGAGACTGTGATCTTTAGAAGAAAGTGCATCAGCAGCAATTGCCAGCTTCCCAAGGTCAAGAATATGCAATCTCCATCACCAAAATGGTCTCCAATGGCTGGGAAATGGCCCCAAAAGCTGGCAGTAACAGTCCAACACCTCTTTCCAACAGCTCCAAAGTGAAAAAACGAGATTTCTCTCTCCCTTCAGCCCTATTTAGCCTTTCCCCCACTTGCATGGGAAAGTTTTACCAAGTGGCAGCTTTCTTAATCCATTTTCAGCAATTTCCAGCCATTTAATTAATTTCAGAATTAATTAATTCTGAAAATTTATTCAGCCTTTAACCCATATCTAGAAAATTGACCTTGCCCATCCAAAAATTAATTGGCTAGGCCATTTGCAACCCAAAGTGGTCCCATGCATTAATTGACCCTTGGACAAGCATTAATCCATTATTTAATGCCTAGTCCCTAGTGTCACCACTGACACTTAATGGCCAATTAATGGTCCTAGGGGCAAACTGACACCAAAATTCACCTAGAATCTAACAAGTGTAACTTGTTACAACTTTTGCCCTTGACACCCATCTTTTTCACAGGGTCCTTCGGCCTTCAACTGTGAAAAAGTAGCTTGCACCTCACATGTGCATCTTTTAATTGCACATTTGATTAATCCTTTAATCAAATGTCAATTGAACATAAGCAAAGCATCAAATTTTCACGTCCTTGTGACAACTATCTACAAAGAGACCTGGTTGCATTGTGTCATGATTCACTTATTCCTTGTTGCATTCATCTCAGCCTTCTGTCACGTTTATGCCCATTAGCTTCATGCATAGACAAGTTTGTGATAGTGTGTGGCTTGCATCCATGATTGCAAATTGATTGTAAACAATTGCAGTGTGAATGTTGAGCACATAGCCAGTTGTGGTGTTTTCATTTGTTTTTTGTGTAATTTAATAATAGAAATCTTAAGCACTTTCCTGGATATTGTGGGAGTGTGTAATTTTACTATTGACATCATAAGCTCTAGCATGGACATTGCTTCTGGTCATTCCATTGTTTGGAGGTTTTCATAGTTCTTTGTGTTATCTCACTTCACTTGTCTAAAAAGAGTTCAAATCAGATTGATTTGCTTATATATTTGCAGCTATGATGTGTGAGTGGCATGTGTGTCTAGGAAGCTAGAGGACAACAGGAAGATGAATAAAGAACTGTACATTTTGGTTTGTTCTGTGGAAATGTTTGGCAAACCAAATCACACGTTTTGTTCACATACATCTTGTGTGTCTGATAGACAATAGTTGGCAGCAGTGTTCTATCTATATTCTGGCAGTTTTTTGCAGTTGTTTTTGGTCCCTGGGCAGCATTGAGTGCATGAACATTTGTGCTGCAGTCATTTGAGTATCAATAGGGTTGTGTTAATGAGTTTTGCTCTGCATGTAAGTGTGTATTATAGTTGTATGTAGCCCTGAATGTCAGTTTACGTCATACTCTGCGAAATGCCATTTTTCGCAGAGTATTGCTCTGCACTGCTGTGTGTATTATAGTTGCATGTAGCCCTGAATGTCAGTTTTTGTCATACTCTGCGAAATGCCATTTTTCCACTGTTTCACTGGTTCTGTTTCGTTTTCTATTCTGGTTTCCATTTCTGCCATTCTTCATCTGTATAGTTCCTGGAAACTCCAAATTTTTTTCGTTTCTGTTTCCATTCCAATTTGTATTCTTTCCATTCCCCATTTCCCATAACCATGGTTTTCATACACTTTTCAAGCTTCATGCAGAGTCCATGGGAATTCAATGCTTTTGCCTCGTAGAGTTGCATGTTTCTGGTGGTCTGTGCCAGAGCACTGAAGATAGTACAATTCCTCGGCATTTTGACCCTTTCATGGCCAAATAAGGCTTGCCAAATGAGGAGTTTCCAGCTGCTTTAAGATACGCACAACTTAGATTCCAAGAATAATAGAGAACAAATGGCAAAAAATTACTCAAACTCTGGAGTTTGGGCAGTAAATTTGGAAAGGTGTACTACACATAGTAGGACTCGTGGGCCAAGATCCCACAATGCCGGCATATTGCTTGCCAAGGGCATTTGATATTTAGTGAGGTTCTCCCTAGCCTAGTGGGCTATCTTACATGCTGGAGAGAGATGGGGAGGATTTGGATCATTCTGGCTAAGACTGTTTGTTCGAAGTCTGTACATTGTCTCTTCCTTTCTTGATCCTTTTTGAATGAGCACTAAAAGATGTTGTTCTCAAGGTTTTTTGACCTCAATTTGATTTTCCTTCTTTTGACCTTATTTCAGCTTTTTGGTTTGTTCTTCTTTTTCTCCCCCCCTCCCTCCCCTTCTCTCTTTCTCTCTCTCTCTCTCTCTCTCTCTCTCTCTCTCTCTCTCTCTCTCTTTTGTGAATAAGTGTGTGTTAATGTTGGAGTATTTACATCCGGCTTTCAGGCCATCCAGACAGAATGGATACAAGTCTCACATCAGGCCTTTTGGCCAGCCATGAGAATCTCATTAAGCACAAGTCAAAGCCAAAACGGTACTACAAAATAACACATAAATATTATGCTGGCTGCAGAAATGGAGTAGAGCGAATAATATCCAGCCAAGGAGCATCCACATCAGGGAGGACCACATCAGCTGAAATCATGGAAGAAAAAAGACATAAGAGAAATCCTTGCACATAGGCCACATGACCATGAATACCTGATGCCAAGTCAAAAATAAAGGCATTATGGGTATGCCAAATGTGTCAGAGAGTTGTCCATCTAAGAAATTAGAAGATGTAGGCATAATCTGAATGCAAAGAAGACAATGAAGGCATCTTGCCCAAGACCCAAGAACGGATGGGTGTTCGTTGCTGACAAGTCACTGAGGTCCATACATGGGAAACAAAGCTCAAAATTAGTCTCGCCAAAGGGCAAGAGATGAAGAGATGAATTGGTTTCTCGTCACAAGTAGTGCAAAAGACACAATGGCCGTGCGAGATGTTGCAGGCACATAGTAGCCTCCACACAAAAACTTTTCCTTAATAGGGAATCTTAAACCTCCACAATTGAAGAAGTCTATCCCGCCATTTCTCATTGCTATCTAGGGCCAAACTTTATTTGCTTTCTCAGTGACCCTTTGCTTGTCCTCTACCATCTTGTGGTAGATTTGATTAGCCGATCTTTCTGAGAATCATCCAGTTTTACAAACATCCAATCTTGCCACGTTGAAGCAGTTTGAAAAGCAGGCAATTGATTATCCTGCTGGTCTTGTAGGGTCAACCAGATGTGGCTATAGCCTCTAGGATCCCGAAAGTGCTAGCGGATGCCCGGGAAAGAAAAAAGATGGGATTGCCTAGGAATGACAACATCTTGTACCGATTGTCGCCCCAAATGAGCCATACGATTAAATTTATCTCGTTGTAAATCTTTATGTAGCCAATGAAGCAGTGTGGATGTGGTCAATACTTGGCAATCAAATGAGTCAAAAGAAATGATTGCGACAATTTAAGAGGCCTCGTAGAATTCAGCACATGCCACCAAGATACTTGGATGGCCATGCGAGCATGGGAGATACTAGTCTCCTTGATAAAGAATTTTGTAACATCAGTCCAAGGATGAGTGTGTATGCAAAGAGCTTGCAAAAGCACTATTCTTAGAACTGTCATGTGAAGATTAACATCCAATAAAGTAGCTTCGTCCAATGGTTTCAGAGTAGTAATCTGTTGCCAAGATGTCCACACTTGACCCAAATGATTGCCTTTCTTTTTCCATAACATAAAATGGATAGGTTGCACCAATTCCAAGAGAGACTTCTTGGTCCAAGGAAGTAGGGGTAGGAAATAAGAGACATATTAATCGTGATAGATTGTGCCACTTTGAGGCGCACATGAAGCGGCCAGCCTTGAGATTTCCAATACATGAGTCTATCATGAATTTTGGCGGAGATCCAATCAAATTGTCCTTTGGGAGGGACATTCACACTAATAGGTTATCCCAAGTGCCATGTAATCTCTCCTTTGGAAACAATAGCTCCTTGCTAGCACAATCCTTCCAAATCCGTCTTCGTACAAGAGATCAATATTGATTTTTGAGCATTAATATGAAGGCTTGAGGCCAAACCAAATAGACTCCAAATTGTCATTACCCGGTTGACATTAGTTCAATTAACCTTGAGAAACATAAAGGAATCATCTGTCAAAGATTAACCCAAAAGTTGAGAACCACTAGGTGTTATAATTTGGTAATCATGTGGTGTGGACACTTATTAAAGTGCCAATGTAGTATGTGTACTGAGTGTTTTTAGACATTAAAGTAGTGACGCTAGGAACTAAAGTAAGTTAGCCTAACTCTAGTTAGTTGGTGGAAGGTTGGTTAGGTCAACCCATGACCTAAACTAGTGTAGTACTTTCACTATCTTTCAATTCAGCAAGTACACTCTACACGCTTGCTTCAACTTACTCATTGTCACTATCTTGTTGCTCTCTTCTCCATTGTTGGTCTTATTTTCTCGCACTTGGTATCAGAGGAGCCCTAGTGTGGGTTTTGAATAGCCACTGTCGTTGGTGCTCCTCCGCCTATGGTCTTGCCGCAATCTCTACCCGATTTGCGCAAGAAATTTGGGGCTTTTTGGTCTAGAGACTCTGACATGCATCTTGAGGCAGATTCGATCTGTTGTTTACTATTGGTGCACATCTTGAGGCTACATTGTGTAGAAATTCAAGCTGTAAGGTATAGAATTTTTCAATTTCTTTGAAATTTCAAGAAGAAATTTGGGACTTTTGCCTTGCACACACTTAAGGGAGGAAATAAGTGGTAAAGTAGCATTTGATTGTTGCTACAGTCAGATTGAGTAGAAAATTGTGGAAAAATTCAAGAAATTTTGGTGAAAATTGACATTAAGTAGTTATAATTTGTACTTTTGTGGGCACACATTATGAGGCAGGTGTGGCACAATTGTGCATTGCTGTTATATCTTGGTTGAGTGCTGATTTGGGTGAGACATTGTGCACACTTCGACATTTGTGTGATAGTTTGGTACTTGTTTCTTTTTACTGTGGGGATTTTCAGTACTCTGAGGAGTACACACTCTATACTTCAGTACTAAAGTATTTAGTTGCAGATTTTTGTTTATTAGTGACAGCATGGCACGTTAGGGAAATAATGATCAAAGTAGCATTCTTGGTATTCTCAATTAGGAGGACAAACTCGATGGCTCAAACTACCCATTGTGGAGTTTTATGGTACGCAACCTTTGGTCTTGTAAGACCTCAAAATCAGCATGGGACATACTTGAGCGTATATTTGCAACCCGCAATGAGGCCAGGATCTCCTATATACGCAGAGAGTTGGCCAATGTGAACATGGATGAGGGTGATAGCATGATGGATTACCTTACTCACATACAAGATTTGCATGAGCAGCTGCTTAATGTTGATGAGATTGTTTAGGATGCTGAATTGGTAAACATCACATTAGAGAAGAGCAGAACACAGGAAGATGCTAAGACACTTGCTAACAAAATTGGGGCTTCAAACGTAACTATTGTCAATGCTTGGAGAGTGGGGAAAGAGGACTCTAAGTCCAAAGCTCTAATTCTTCGCTTTGGAGACATAAAGAAAAAAAATACATTCCTCTCCAAGAGAAGAGCTTCTTTTCAAGTTTATAGGAAAAGGTAAAGTGGGACAGAATGCAAAAAATAAGCAAAAGGGTGATGTTGGATAGTTATGGACAGTTATCAAACAAGGCTGTCCAAGACTCGGAAAAGTCTAAAAAGAAGGCAAAATATCATTACTGCAAGAAGCCCGATCATTGTATTGATGAATGCAGAAAGAGATTGGCCAAAGAGAAGAAGAAAGACTTTGGTTTGGCTGTCCAAGAGGCATCAGCCAATAGATTAGCAGATGTGGTGATGCTTCAGCCTACTTTGTGGAGGAGGATTATGCATTTCTCACATGTAGTTATGATTCTTCTATGGCTGATTAAACATTTAATACTGCTGAAACGCCATGTCACACACGCGAACAATAATAGTTATGATGTACGTGCATTGGCACAATCACTATTACTGCTGCAAATGATTTTGATTTCATGCTTCTAGATGTCTTGTTTGTGCATGACGTTACAAAGAACTTGTTGTCCATTTTTGCCTTCAATAAGCATGGCTTTTAGGTCATCTTTGAGGATGACAAATGCATTCCAGAGACAGAGAGATGAATTATGCACTCAAGGTGTCTGGCACCTTATACAAGGGTTTATTCTTGTTAGATACATATGATAGATAGTCTCATGATGCTCTAGCAGTCAAGTCTTATGCCCGCTATATAGAATGTGGGGCTTTGGCATGCCCTCCATGAACATATGAGTTTTGGGAGTTTGATGACCCTTTAGAGGTGTCATATGGTAGATGCGTTGCCTATTGTGGCGACTCCACCTCCTCATGCATGCGAGGGATGCATTTTGGGCAAGATGCATAGGTTTGCCTTCAAGAAGGATGGTGTAGTGCGTGCTGCCTGAAAAATGCAGCTTATTCACTCTAAATGTTTGCGGTTCTATGAGGACACATGCACTTGGGGGTCATCATTACTTTGTTACATTTATTGATGACTACTCACGGTATACATGGGTGTATGGGCAAAAGGCCAAATTTGATATATTTATGCATTTTAGACATCTTGTGGCAAAGCTTGAGGCTGAAATTGTTTTTTAAAGTGCAAATGCTTCACACGGATTTGGAGGGGAGGGGGAAGTACATGTGTCATGCATTTGAGACATATTTTCTTGATCATGGCATTATGCATTAAGCCACTATTAGAATGATTCCTTAGCAAAATGGTGTTGCTGAAAGGAAGGATTGCGCTCTCATGGAAATGACTTGTATGTTGAAAAGCAAGGGGTTGTCTCATAAATTTTGGTTAGAAGGCCTTTAGTGTGCAAATTATGTATTGAATTGTGTACCCAGTAAGGCTTGAAGACGATCACACCATTCGAAGCTTGGCATAGCAAGAAACCTAAAGTTAACTACTTTCAGGTGTTTGGTTGTATAGCCTATGCGCATGTTCTAGAAGAGCTTCGTGAAGCTTGATAACAAGGCTGTAAAATGCATTTTCATTGGCTACAGTTTGGAAAGCAAGGGTTATGGCATGTATGACCCATGCACAAAGAAGGTTTTTGTTTGTAGGGATGTCATATTTACTGAAATGCTGCATTTTCATATGACCAATTTCAAATGCCAACCACCCATGACATTGGTGATGTCTTTGGATCTTTTGTCACTTTCTTTGGAGTCTTTTGTCACTTATTACAGCAAGTTGTTGTTGCACCACATGCCCTTGAACAACAAGATATTGATGATGGTTGCCACATGCATGGAGGCAGCAGTATAGCATGAAAGGGCTGTTGTAAATGCAACCAAAAGAGTCTTAAGATAGTTGCTACAAACTCTCTAGGAGAGTAAAATGGATGCTTCTTTACCTCAGCACACTAGAAGGGTTGGTGGACATGTAGGACACACGATGCAGGGGGGCACATTTGGCTGATATTACTGAAGTAGATGATTATGATGACCATGTATTTATGACCTCACTGTTGTGGATGATAATGAGCCTACTTCCTTGGACAAAGCTCAGCAAGATGTACATTGGATGCATGCCATGCAGGAGGAGTTAGACTCCATTACTACTAACTCTATCATTGTTGTGGATGATGATGAGCCTACTTCCTTGGATGAAGCTCAACAAGATGTACATTGGATGCAAGTCATGTAGGAGGAGTTAGGTTGCCACTAACTCTACTTCCTTATGAAGCTCGACAATATGTACATTGGATGCAGGCCATGTAGGAGGAGTTAGACTCCATTGCCATTAACTTTGCATGGGGTCTTGTGAATTTACCACTTGGCAAGAAGGTCACTAGCCCAAAATGGGTTTTTAAACTGAAACTTAAGGTTGATGATACAATTGACAAGGACAAGGCATGGTTGGTAGAAAAGGCTATCTATAGAAGAATGGAATAGATTATGAGAAAACTTTTGCTCCTACATCCCATATGAGTATTGTGAGATGTTTGATTGCTATGGCTGCAAATCATGGTTGGAAAGTACATTAGTTGGACATTAAAACAACATTCTTGAATGGGGATCTACATGAGGATGTTTGTGTGTCACAACCTCTAGGGTTTGTGATTAAAGGGAAAGAGCACATGGTATGCAAGTTGTGTAAAGCTATTTATGGTCTTAAACAAGCTCCTCGTGCATGGTACTAAAAAATTGATGCTTATTTGGTCAACGAAGGATTCAAAAATAGTTTGAGTGCTCCGACTTTATATTTTAAGAATGGAGGGGGGGGGGGGGACTTACTGATTATCATTCTTTATGTGGATGACATGTTGCTCACTAGATTTACAAAGGGAAAAATTGTAGATTTTAAGGCTGAATTAAAATATACATTTGGAATGTATGATATGGGTTGTCTATACTATTATTTGGGAATTTAGTTCATCCATGCATTATCCCTAAAAATAGGCCATGCATCAATGCCCCTAGACGGAACTTGCATGCTAAATTGACCAATCAAGTGTTACATGTATCCAAAAAACTGATCATTCAATAGAAACGATTGATTGAAGTGCAAAGGCAAGTGGGCAAGAAGAGCCTTGAAGGCATGCACTAGCCGATGAATCATGTTCAAAACCAAGGGGTAGTGATCCAAAAGGACGTGATGCCTCTCCACCCGCATTTCATTTTCTGCTGGAAGGAAGGAATCACTTTGGCAAATGTACATTCTATGTAGTGGGGCCCAAGTTTCCAAATGTTGAAGTCATTGGTATGTAAAACTAGACTCATGAGGGTGTAATCACAACCACGTGTCTTGTTTCAAAGGCAGGGTGGCCATAGCATCCTATGCTTGATGCTCAGGGCCATCCATAATAGAGCGAGGCGAAGTCGCTTGTTCCATAGATACACAGACATTGAAATCACCCATAACAAGCCCCCGACAAGCCATGGAAAGAGAATGGAAATCCTCCCAAAGTTGATGACAGTCTCGAGCTGTATTAAGTGGATATGCACGTATCAACCATAGGACCTCCCCCTCATACATAATCGCTGTATTAGGCAGATACACATCTACCAACCACATGACCTCCCCCTCATACATAATCTCCACCCCAAACATCCTGACAAACAAATGAAGGCTGCATTGAAGACTGAACAGCCAACATCACTCTAGATTTATGAGGAACCTGGACACTCGAGAATACCGTCAAGTCCTTATATATGTAGGTGGAACCTGCCGAGTGCTGCTTATGCTCCACCGCACAAAAAACATCCTAATTACTAGCAAAAACCGTCCACCACAACCTATAATACTTACTAGGTGATGAAGCCCCTTTGACATTTTATAAGGCAAGTTTCATGATGATGAACAAAGAGAGGAAGATCTATTGGATCACCGCTTTCCTTTTGCATCCATTGATTTTGCCGCTTGCAATCTCTGCATTTCACTGCGGATCACATCCACAAGATCTGCCCTCTACAATCCAGCAATCAATGCATTTTTGGGGGGGGGGGGGGGGGGGCGGGGGAACTGATGTTGTTGAGCATGGAATGCATCTCGGGAGGGCAACAATCTACCACGAGCATCAAATCTTAGAGAAGAATTTGTATCACCTTTACCAACCACTCCAGCTGCAGGTACCCGAGAAGATTATGGTTGGGGTTTTGAGTAGAGTCCTTTAGCCCTGCGTTGAATCCAAGTCACCTTTACCTTGTACCCTGGCAGAGTGCTGATCTAGAAAATCCATATCAATGCTGGAGGTCTCCATCACACACTCTCTCTCTCTGTGTTTGGCTGCTGCTCGACAGGTGTGCAGAACTGCAGAGTTGCTCTAGTCTGGCACAGACTGTAGCACGTTCCCTTGGTTTGGCGCCCTCCTACAAGTCAAAACCCTAACTGTGCAGCAGTCCAACAAATCCAAGCCCTGCAGGTCCACGGTAGCACTGGTCACGCCTCAGCAGTCCTTGTGCCTCACACTGGTTACACAGGTACTGAGGTCGTTGATCGGGTCAGATGTCATCATGTGCAGGCAGTCATGCCACAGGCAGTTGCATTAGAAGCAACAGGTCGTCACAGGCAGGCAGCCAGGTGAGCTTTCGTCTACTCTTCACTTCCTTGAGGTTCATGGTGAGGCTGTCTGTAGCAGCGGGTGCAGGAGCAGGTGGCTCTTCTCCCACCTGCCTGCTGTGGACTGTTTGCACAGGTCAACCATGGCTGAGAGGGCACAGAGAAGGCATAGACAGCAAACATGCAGGTTTTCTCCTCTTTCTCTCTCTCTCAGTCTGTCAGGGCAGGAGGAGCCTGTTCCTATCTGTCTGAGCAGTGGCATCACCCACAGCCTTTGTGAACACCAGCGGACTGTCACGCCATGGATCCGTCTCGTCTTGATGTTTTCTCTCTCCTCTCTCTTCTCTTCTGTCTCTTCTTTCCCCCCCCCGGGCAAACCCTGCAGGATGATCTACCTCTCTTCCATCTCTACAGGGTTTAAATGAATACCGATATGCATTATCAGATGAAGATTGGAGCAACCTAACCTGACAAGGCTGCCTGCTGGAAGCTTCGCTGGAGGAGTTAGTATGTGTCTGTGAACTTGTGTGAGGATGCTTACAACCCTGAGCAATATCTGACTGCTGTGTGTGCATGCCCTTTTGTACTGCACTGATGCCTTACACTTTGTCCATCCAGGCCCATGTGCAAACTGATTGTGCTAATGGGCGGAGCCCTTAATCGGTGATGCTTTGTCAGATCTCCAGTACTGTGGTGAGGGTCAGAGACAATGTCACCCTGTTAGTGGGTACAAATATTACACCATTTTAGGGGGCAGTCTGCAGACACTACAAATATTAGCTGTGGGCTTGTAACAGTGCACCACTTAAATTTAGTTTTAAGGGCTCTGTAGTGTTTTTCCAGGGTTATTAACATGACCTACATTGCCATGCAGTTTGTGATCCAAAGAGCTTGCTTTATTTGTACGGGATGCAGTTGGACTACAGTGATGCTCTTATTGGTGGGGGTTTCTCCTTTAGTAACCCAAATGCTACATCAACATGTGGCTGTGGGAAGTCGTTTGCAGCGTGATCAATCTGATAAAACTAGCTCCTGGATCATGTATGATAATTGGAGGGTCGAATTATCACCTTCCTGGTGCACAGAAGCATGTTCATAAAGTTCAGAAAATCTTATCTTGAATGTTGGTAAATGTTCAGCACTCTGTATATTGACAAGAAGCCAATCATGGTGCACTGGTGTTAAGTCTTGCTACCTTGTGTGCGTTAGTGCATGCAGGTGTTGAAGTAATTGCTTCTGACAGTTTATTGTGAAATGTTGATGTTTGCTCAAGTTATTTCAATGAGAATGGTCAAGCGACACATAGGTATTATTGACATGTGACTGAAATTCCAAAATGCTTTAATACAGAGTTTACATGTCTCCGAAAATTGATTTGCAAGTATACACATTTTGTTATAGTGCCCCTTGGTTGCCAAAAACTATAATTGCATGCAATAGTATCTACAAAAATTGCTATGTAATAGCGTATCTTTATTATTAAAGCAAGTTTGAGAGTAAATACTTCAACATATTAAGAAAGTCTTGATTGAGGACAAATAATGGACAGTGAAAACAAAGTCTTGCATCCACCATCTTCCCAAGTCCATTATGGTTGATATATTCAATTAGTATTGACCAAGAGGATAAATCTTGTCATTCTTGTTACTGTAAGTGAATAAAGATCATCTAGTTATTCTCATTGATCATGTGAGCTTAGCCACCAGTGCTATTACATTTATGTTTTGGTCAAATACAGTTGTCCAATCTGAAACATGAATATATGTATAGCCATTTGGTAATGTCTACATTTATATTGATATAGGTATACCATTAGTAAAAGTTGCACTTGTGGGAACATTCATGGGACCACCTTAAAGTCAAATCACCTTGAAATGAGATTACATGGTTTTCATTCTAAAGGATATTTGGGAAGGTCGTAGTGTGATGTAACTATGGTTAATGCTGTAGTATGATGTAACTATGTAGCCATACATACTTTAAAATATTTCCACACTTGAGAAGTTTTTGAATATATAATTGATAGAATACTGATAATTTCTAAGTGTCTAAGAATCTAGGCAAACAATGCTTTAAATTAGTTGTGTTGTAACTTGAAACAAATATAGTTGAAAATGGGCATAAGAGTTGGCATTATGAACAAATGAAGCTTTACAATATAATCAATGGGAGATTTATTCCTTCCTTTTATAAGTCTTGGATGGGTTATAAACAAATGTTTGCTTGCCATTAATGCTTGTAGCACATTTAAGTTCTTACACAATCATGTGTAGAGGACCTTATATATGATCATGTTTAGAGAATATTATAATGTCCCTAAACCAGTGTTAAGAACATGACTCATGGTTTTTGGTGGTCTAGATGTCATTAGGTTTTGGTTCATTTTTAGAAATATGAACCTCCTACCATCATCTTCAAATGTCACGCCCTTGTCATGTATCATATATTTCTCAACAGGAGGATAGGTTGGCTTCTCTTCAAAGTTGGTCTTTTATAATGTAACTCTAAATGAAAAAATGCCAATTTGACTCCTCTTTAAAGTTGGTTTCTCATTATGCTATTTTGCTTTGCTCATTCTCTATTTTTCTCTTTGCTACAATAATGCCAATAATAGATGGCTTTGTCTAGCTTGATTGTGCTTCCGTTGTGGCATGACATATGGGTTGATGGTAAACTCAAATTGCTTAGTATTGTTTCCTAATTTTGTTGGAGCCCTTTGTGAGCTTGACAAACATTTATGGTCGATAGAACAAGGTTAGGCATATATCATAGCCTATGCTCGGGGCTACTTCGATTCATTTATGATAGTTTTTTTTTGTTCTATTACCTTCTAATTTTCTTGGAGTCTAATTGATCAATTTGAGCTTGATGTGTAATATGTCATTCTTTGGTGTACACTTTTGTAGGTTTTTCAAGAACTTTGGATCTAGAGTGAGATTTTATGATTTGTGATTCATAAAGTCATTTTTAGAGAGGTTGGTTTTGGTCCATAGTGTCATTTTTCCAAGGTAATAAGTTGCACCGATAATGTTTCACTTGCTAAAGATTATGTCCAAGCTTATGGATTGTTGAGATGGCCAAAATTTTTGCAAGTAAGATATTGTAGAAGCCACACATCGGTCATAAGAAGGTTGGGTTCAAGTCTCACGGAGTGTATCACTCGGCTGGATATCTATGTTCACATGGTGTGAGTGGAAATTTGAGCTCTTATTGACTTGAATAAATAGTTTTCTTCCTCCTTAGAAGGGTCACAAGAGGAGGTTCCCAAAATGATAAAACTTTGTTGTGCATTTGTCTTGCAAGCTGCCATATCTACATATAGCGAAAGAATGATAATGTGATTCATGCCCACTTCACATAGAGAAAGAATGATAATGTGATTCGTGCCCACTTTCTTGTGGCTAATATTTGGAGGGGGAGTCTCTAAGAAGGATCACAAGAGGTGGATCCCAATATGATAAAGCTTTGATGTTTACTTGGCTTTCAAGCTATCATATTTGCGCGGAGGGAAAAAATGACAATGTGTCTTGAGTCTACTCTCTTGGCTAATATTTAAAAGGGGGAACACCCCCCCTCCCTTGTTATGGACCTTCACGGGACTTCAAGTCATAACTTGTCATGAGATACAAAAAGGCACAGCCGAATGGCACACAAGATATATCAATACAGAATCTTTGTATTCATGATATCAAACGATACAACATTGAGGCATATCTCAGACTACACCCTCGTGACATTGCACATGTAAGGGTTCACCACTGAGTATAGGGAATCACATGTAGAGTTGAAACTAAGCAGAGCTCAAAGTCACTACTACTCCTTATATAGGTGTTTTTAGCTCCAACGCCATGGTATAGCTAGAAAGCCCATACCCTTATACTCACCCTCGCTTAATGAATTGCTATCCTCATCAATTTAAGGGTGGTTTCTTGACTCGTTCCAAGGTCTTAACACATCTTATGCTATCAAGCTAGTTAGTGTCTGCTAGTTTATGACTTTGACTCATTAGCATGGCCTTAATACCACCTTTTCTATCAGGTTGATCAATGTGTGTCGCACTACGCCTTGGGGGTCTTAACACAACTTATTTTACCAAGCTGGCCAAGGTCTATCCATCTAGACTTAGCTCTTTTATTCTTTTGCATTCCAATCCACCCTTGACTCAATTACATTTGAGGAGTGGAGGCTTGGCGCTTATGGCTTTGCATGCCAAGCTTTGTAGGTGTGATTCCAAGTTGTTGCGCTATTGGGATCAAGGTGTGGTGGTGCGGTTGTAGCCATGTAGTGCCACGCCTTAAGGGAGGCAGTCCATCGAGTTGCTCCTTGTGCCATTCCTCCCTTTCTTTGTGCCGTTGCCTTGGGCCTTGGGGACTTGGGTCTCTTGGTTCATTTGCCAAGATGCTTTGCCCTCATCGCCAAGTCAAGAACTTGGGTTGTTTTCCTTGGCCTCCTTGTCGAATCTTTTTTGCTTGCTCTGAGCTTAGACAAATTGGTTGGTTTAGCTTGTCTTCTCGCACGGAAGGTGCGGTCTTGGTGCATGGCATCTCTTTGGCTCTTCTTAGCCTCATTTGGAGTTGAGGTTCTTGGAGGGGAATGGACTAAGTTGTCACACTTTGACCGAATTTTGGTTTGCAGTAGAGGTATCCTTGAGGTTCTTGGGGTGACGCACATATGTGTGGTGCTTGGTGTGTCATGAATCCATAGGATTAGGATGACAACTCCTTGCATTGCTTGCGGCCTGAATGTTGAGAACTCAATCTTTGCTAGCATCGAGTATGGTCCCAACGAGTTGCATAGTCCAAAGGCATTCGCCTTAAGAGTGAGTTGGAGAGTTCTCCAAGGCTCAACTAGCAAGGTTCCCTTCCATGGCACTAATTGCTCAATCTTTTTCCTAACTTTCTTCTTCTTGTTTTCTCATATCTTGCTCTAGCTTTTCTTTATCTTCTAGTTTCTTCCTAGCTAACTCTACTTGCTATTCTATCTATTTTCTTCTCTTTTCTTGTCTCTTTTCCTTGACCTTCTCTATGGCTCCATTTAATAAATCATTTTCTTCTTTTTTCCTTTCATCTTCTTCTATCTCATCCCATATTTGCATGATTCTCTCCAACTCTTTTCCTAGACTATCACCATTGAATTGTGAGGGTTTGGTTGGTTGTTGGGGTTGGGGTTGGGGTTGGGGTTGTCGGGGTCGAGGTGTTCTAATATCTAGGATGAGCTCCTCCTTGCCGTTCGCTTCTTCTTTGGGTTGTTGGGGTAGAGGTGTTCCAAGATTTGGGCTGAGCTTATCCTCCCCCTTTTCTTCTTTCTTCTCTTCTACCTTCCTCTTTTGTCTTTTCTTTCACCTATATCATCATCTAAAGTAGAAGTGTTGGCTCCATGTAGCGGATGCCTTGTCCTAGGTGCTTTCACCCTTCCATTCTCATCTTCTAACTCTATCTCTTCATCTACTTATTCATCTTCTTCTTTATGAAGGGCATCCCATGCCTCACAAGAGGGTGCCTACCCTCAATCTCAATGGGTGGAGGTGTTCCAAGATCAGGAGCGAGCTCATCCTCCCCCTTATCTTCTTTTAACGCTAGTTCTTCTTTCAACTGGGCCGCAACGTGTGGGTGCTATGGTTCATCCTTTTGACATGTTCACCTTGCTTCATCTTATTTTATGTATCCTAGCTCCATCATAATATTTTCTACCTTCGAACTCACATCCACTTTCCATCATTCTCCCTTCGCATAATATTCCATCATTTCTTCTTCTCCTCGAGTTCCTTCGGGTTGGCATTCTTTGGGATAAGGGTAGTCGATGTAGAGGTATTCTCCTTCTAGGTGATAGTTGATGGGAACATCTTCAGGGTAGTAGTATCCATCTTCTTTTGGAGGGAATTTGTTGTAGAGGTATTGGTCTTTAGGGTAGCCTTCTTGGTAGTAGTCAGGGTTGTATCCATTGGCTCCTTGTTGAGAATGAGGTGTTCCAAGATCTAGGTTGAGCTCATCCTCTCCTTGTTCTTCATCTTCATCTTCATCTTCATGTGACCATATTTCTTCTTCTTCTTCTTTCACCTGTTTTTACTTTTCTTGGCTCATTGGTCCTTCTTTGGCTGGCTTCACTCCATTCTTCAGCTCTTGGACTCTTTTGGCCCACATTTGCTTCAAGTATGGTTCGGCCCTCTCTTTGGCTTCTTCCGATCCAGAGGCAGTCTCCCAGTCCTACCTCAGTATGATTTTCTCTTGCAACTCTGTGTCGAGGTCTCATGCCATCTTCACTTGCCACAGTCTAGCTCTCTTTTGCACCATGATCAACTGGTAGTCAACCTCCTCTAGGTCTTCATCTAGCTCTTCAGGCCTCTCTTTGAGATTGCGCAACACATGTGTTCCTTGTTGGGTCTTCCTTAGCATCTTGATGGTCTTCTTCATTTGCTCAATCAGTTTGAGCCATAGGTCTTTCTTCTTGTATGTGATTTTAAGTCAGTGACATAGCTCATCATTCTTTTCAAAGAAAGTGTCCTCCCACAACCTTAGCTCTCTCCGAGACATTTTTGAACGGTATGCTGTGCGTCCTTATCATGCTACGGTTCCCTCTCAACTTTGTTGGCACATCAGGTTCTATTCCAATTTTCAGCAAGTAATAAGCTAGAGGGCGTGACGATGTGGGGCATCACGTCGTGTTGTGTTGTGTCGTGTCGAGGTCGTCGCGTCGTGTTGCACGACGTGTTATGGTAGGATCTTCTCCGCGTCCGTGAGCCTACTCCCCTCTTGAGCTGGTGTGCTCTACGCTAGAGTTGCTTTGATACCAAGTGTTACAGACCTTCATGAGACTTCAAGTCATAATCAACAATGAGGCACAAAAAGACACAACAGAATGACACACAAGATATATCAATAAGGAATCTTTGTATTCATGATATCGAAAGATACAAGATTGAGGCACATCTCAGGACTGCACCCTCATGATGCCGCACATGTGAAGGTTCACCACTAAGTATAGGGAATCACATGTAGGATGGAAACCAAGTAGAGCTTAGAGTCACTACTACTCCCTATATAGGTGTATTTGGCTCCAATGCCATGGTATAGCTAGAAAGCCCATACCCTTATCCCCCCCTTAAAAACACACACACACACTCCAAAAAGACAAATCTTAGGAGAAAGGGGTTTATCATATTTCTCAAGTCTTTAAAGTTTTTAAGGATTCTCAATACTGTCTAGTAGCACATGGTAGACAGCTATCTTGCACTTTTCATAACATAAATATGCAAGATTTCATAAGATTGAGAAATTAAATGGGATTTTTTTTCTAATGTTCACTTCTTAGTTTCAAATTCAAGTCCATGATGAAGAAAGTTACAAACAAACTTATGACCTTTGATATTTATCTCATGTCAAATTTTCTTTAGAGAGTGTCTTGGGGAGTAGTCTCCAAGATTTTTGGCTTACATATAGGCAAGCCATTACTTTTGGTTTTTGGGTGATGAATTGTTTGGGAAAAGATATAATAATGATATTTTCAAAATTCTTATTGATTGCATGCTTAAAGTATTCAATATAGGGGAGTCATGAGCTTTTATACATGTTGGCTTTATGGTGCTTCATATTATAGCTTTGTCTATCTTCTAAAGCTCCATCAATGTCTACTTTGTATTCTCTACATCCATGTAATGAATTAGTTGTGTGGTGTTTTGTGTATGTTTGTGTGTGCATCTCTATGTGCGTGTGTGCAAGTGTGTGGATGTGTGCATGCGCAGGTGTGGGTGGGTTGCACGGGCAATCATATCCCATTACTATTGAGACATTCTTGGAGAGCCTCCTTAGGAGCACACAATATGCATACAAGAAAACCTATTGTTATCTAGACATGCACACATACACATAAACACACATCACTATGATTATGTCTATATTATTATTATTATTCTGATTGGTAAGTGTGTGCGCATTGCCTCCTTATCTATTTGAAAAAAAAAATTTTAGGGACACTAGCGAAAAGGGTAGCATTATATCTAGTGTACTTCTTATATGGCAAGAGTATTGTCCCTATTTTTGGATTGAATTGAATGGCCATTAATTCAACCCTATACTCTAATCTTTGACCTCTCTCTCAAGATTACTTAGTATAACTAATTTAAATGAATATGTAATAAATCCCCCTAGGTACTTAAAACTCCCCTAAGTTCCTTCCTGAATTCTATTTATTAAGGTTAGAGATAGGTTAAGATTCTTTCTTATTTAAAGTATATTAGGTTTATCGTGGTCTCCTTGGGATAGGTTTGATTTAGGAGTTTTTACACCGACCTCGGCAGGGTAAATTACTCCAACCCTAATCTTCCGTATACAATCCTCACTGGAGCAAATTCTCGGTTACTTCTGGGCTACTTCCTGTCCCTACATCATTGCAACTGCATCATGTGCACTTTCAGTCTGAGCAGTGAGCAGCCATGGCTCAACGCCCTGGTCCTACTTATCCTGAATCTTGGTGCTCCCTCGCTTATCTGGTAAAGCCGCTCTGATTTCTATCTTTATGTAGACATTTGCTAAAGTCGGTGGTTTCTGACTCAGATCGGTCCTATACCTTTCGGGTGTAATCGCCTTTGTCATGCTGCTACAGAATCTGACGACTGTAACAGGCCTTCACCACCATCATACGGGTAACTGAAATCTTCGGTGAATATTGTAATACTTGTTTGTTAAGCTTGATGCATGCTCCGTGCTGCAGTATTTCTGCAGATTATTGATGCATGCAGCAATACTATTTTCTGATGAATTTGTTATGCATTTTATATTACCCATCCGTGGTTTAGGGTGAATACGCAAAGGGAATTGAATAGTTAGCTTTATTCCTGAAATGTTTTAGCAGTTACTGTTATGGGAAGATGATTACTTCCACGACGTAATTAGCCACTGGTAGTACTCTCTTTGACTATGCTTAATCATAGGCATACCTTTGCAACGGACTTTACTGTCATATGAGAACTTTTTGCACTAGCCTGTGGAAAACCCTTTTGTGGCTAACATTGCTTTCCCCATACGCGATTAATCCTGAAACACCTCTTATACCTTGATAGAAGGGAAACCTCCAGTTCTACCTTTTTACTACTATCCTATGTGCTCTTATGGCATAAATAACATCATTTCCATGCCTCATCCCATGATAACCCATCGTGGGAAGCACATTGCCTTATATAACACCAATGCTATCGTTGCAGGGTATTGCTGTGTTTTCTCAAAGGATCTCTTACTGCAAGATAATGCTTACATCTAAGGTAACTAATTGATTGTGTGTGATTGGAATAGGACCCAGATGTTATCCTCTCTCTTGATTGTGGTTCCCTTCTCGTAATAAGTCTATAGTCATATGACTTCTTGGTAATGTAATGATACGTTGTGGTAGATTGGTACTTGGTGCGAATTTCCATATTCTTTGACAACTTGTCTCTAATTGCTTGTTTTAATACACACGAACACACATATACTCCGGCATGATCCGCATATACTCCAATCCCTTTACTGTTACAATACATGAATATTATACTCTCAGCTCTCGTATTGTACTTATAACATCAGGTAGGCTTTTGCTAGATTTGTATTATAGTGTTTTCTAATTTATTAACAAAAAAACCATCATTAAAGTATGTCTAACGAATCTGAAATTGTAGGATATTAAGTATGATAGGTTAATAAACCACTTGTAATAGTCTCCTTGATCTATTCCTAATTGTGGCATCGCTTTACCATATAATAGCACTTGTCTTTCTAATATATCACCTTAAGCTTTGTAGCATTTTGATGTGCATCCTAGTTTTTCTTAGGGAGAGTACACTAACCCTAAAATCACCCATATAACGTGCACTTGAGGTATGCTTTACCTCTTTGACTCCCTGACCTGCTCGAGATACCATGCCTATGTCTCATCTCCTTCCCGTTTGCATGTGGCGAATGATTCCTCCACAACCATGGCTCATACGTCTGGTCCATTAAGATTTGTATTATAGTGTTTTCTAATTTATTAACAAAAACACTTATCATTAAGATATGTCTAATGAATCTGAAATTGCAGGATATTTAGTATGATAGGTTAATAAACCACTTGTAATAGTCTCCTTGATTAATTCCTAATTGTGGCATGCCTTTACCTTGTAATAGCACTCGTCTTTCTTAAACATCACCTTAACCTTTGTAACATTTTGATATAGTTACTTTTTACTTAACTCCATATGAAATGCACTCTTAACCAAGAGTGTTGCTGATTCGTGGCCTTCCTATAGGCTCTCAAGACCTCAAAAGGGCTGCATACCCATATCACATGTTACTCAGCGTGAGTAGCTCATTGACTATGAGCTTTTAAGGCATAAAGAGTGGCATACACATGCCACATGCTATGATAACTTAGCATGAGTAGTTCATTGCCCATTTATATATATCACCCATGCTCCTTATTCTTCTTATCTTGCTGACAACTTGGACTACCACTTGTCTCAAATGATATTGTACATCTAGACAGACTCATGTCTACATCTAAGGTATCTAAATGATTGTGGGTGATAGGAATAGAACCCCGATGCTGTTATTGACACTTGCAAAGTACACATGTTTATGTAATTTCTACTAATAATCTGCTTACTCAGTACGTGGTAACATGCAACATCCCTCCCTCTTGACTTGGTTACCTAGTTGTATTTGTCTATCTTCTTATTTGCATTGTAGCAATGCACATATGGCTCATTGGGAATGTAATGGTACCTTGTATTAGCTTGATACAATGTAATTTCTTTTAGTTTTTGCAATTTTTGTTCGCAATTGCTTTGTTTTAACACCCACCCACATTTACTACTTATTCTTACTTCTGCTCACTTGCTTCTCACAACCCCCCCTTTGGTCCCCCAACCACCACCACCCACACATACACTAGATATATTTGATGTAGGAAATTGTATCTATACCATTAGAGACAATAGATGAACTTGTGATTCACCCTCACAATACTTCCAAAATACACGTATGGAAATGTGTGGTCTAGAACACGCACATGGAAACATATAGGCTAGTTCATAGTTACTCATCTTTAGCCATTATGCATTACACTTCTTGTGGTGCATATGGCTATGCATTATATTTGGCTCACATGATTAAAGAGCGTGTGCAACTAGTCACCTAAATAAAGTAGTACGAGACTTTAAAATCAAGTTACATTCTAAGCAATACAAGCTGGTCTTTGGCAAGAATGTTGCCTCTAATGATGGCTAATAATTAGGGAAGATTTTATCGCCTTGATTTGAAACTAAACCCTACATATATATTAGGCAATTCTACTCTCTTTAACGATGCATTTTGCTCATCATGAATATATGGTGCTTATAAATATAATTTTGGTGGCTTTGTAGCTCGCAATATGATTGTTGTTTTTTGATTGACAGAATCTAGAATGTCCTCATTAATCATGCACTGATGTAAGCATTCATGTATGTCTCACTTTGTTTGACAATGATGCTTAATCACTTGTAGAAATTGTAGGAATGTCAGGTCGTGTGCGTGCCAAACTGAGGTTTGGAAAGTGTGTTGCTTTCCATGTGCCCAATACGATGAGGAGGTGATGTGACATTGTTTGTAGAACTCGGTTTGATGGTTTGAGACAGGTGGTAATTGTGCAAGATCTCCAAGTAGTATTAGGAGCTTCTTGCCGAATGGACTGAGTAGTGAGCCTTGGCAAAAGCTCACTATCTAGTGCACTATTATATCGAACATTGTTCTCGTTAACATGGACATCTCATTGGTGATGATTGTGTCAACTTCTCTTATTGCAATGTAGCGTTCATTTGTATGTTGCAACTGTACTTGATATTGCTATGCACATATTGGCATCTTGAACTGGTAGTGGACCATGGTGGATAGGTTGCATAGTCTAGTTGTAGCTGCTCTTATGCTTGTTGTTAGCAAAGATATGCTCTTATTCATAGCAATGAGAATATAATTGTAGTAATGTATGAGGGAGCACTTTCCATTGCTTGGTATGTCGTTGACGAACTCCTTTGTAATGCATTCCAACTTATTGATCTCGACTCACTTTGTACTCATGACGTTGTTTGTATAGTGAACGTAAGGAAGAAATGAGGCATGCTCCATACGTCAACCATTGTGATAAGGTCCTTCAAATTACACCAATGCCAAGATGGGGATACCAATATTAAAGCAAGAACACTATAGTGGAGGATGTGCCCAATGACCTCATTGGAACTGTTCTTGTTTGCATGCTTGTAGTTGTCGGTGTCCCTTTGTCGGCAAGTTGCGCTTGTGTTGTTTGCGATCAAGACAGCCAGTTAGTTGGTATAGAATCAAGATGCAAGGATTATGTAAGGTATACATAGAGAACAAGGTCGAATTTGTCTATGTCGTACTAAGTTGCAGAAAAGGGTTTTAATGATATTTTTGTATAAGCCATAATCTTTCCTTTTCTAGAAGTCCTGAAGGATGCCGTGTGACTTTGTTTTTGCATAGTGCCCATTGATGTTGAAGAGAACAATACATTTTTATCATTCAACTACACTACACTTGTTTATGAAAATAACATGCTATACTTTGTAATTTTATTTTTTTTTAAAAAAGCTAGTTTATCTCTTTTACGTGTGAGAATGACGATTTTCAATTTTTTCGCTTGATAGTATTTCAAATAAATAAATGAAATCAATAAACATTAACAATACTTCAAAAAATGATTGAAATAAAAAAACATGCCATATAGCATGTTGAAGAGTTGGCATAGGTAATTGTTTTCTTTTCCTTTCGTTTCACTACTAATTAACTATTAACTACTACTAATACTACAAAAGTCTAACTAATTAACTAGGACTAATACTACTAATAAGTCTAACTAACTAATACTACTAATAAACTAATACTAGTACTACTAATAAGTAATAAATTAATAAATGTAATACATGTCTTACCTTTTAACTAATTGATTATTTAAAACATAATAAATTAATAAATGTAAACTAGTTGATGCAACAATATTAATCACAACTAATCATTGTGCCATGACAATACAATCGATGTGCCATGATAACACAACTAATCTATGCCATGATTAATCAATCATTATTTAGGATATATTTAGCATAAGCGTGAGAAGGCCGATGTATTGAGCGTAAGCATGAGAAGGAAAAGTCACAATGTACCTTTATCTCTTGCTTGCACATCAATGTCTTGATTGTGGGGTCTCTCTCTCTTGCATCTCTTGCTTGCAAGTCAATGTGTCGATCGTCAAGTCACACACACACACACACACACACACACACACACACACACACACACTCTCTCTCTCTCTCTCTCTCTCTCTCTCTCTCACACACACACACACACACACACACACACACACACACACTCTCTCTCTCTCTCTCTCTCTCTCTCTCTCTCTCTCTCTCATATTTATTTACTTTATTATCTTTTTAGCATTTCATAAAAAAGCATTGCATTGACATTAGTACGTTTATTACACTAATGTGATCAATTTGTTGGATATCAATGAGACACGATGAAATGATGAGATGAATGACGGAATCGACGAGACATGAAATGTCAACATCAACGTAACATAAATTGACAAGATGCGTTCACTAACTTGGATGGAGAGTTGATGCATGATGGATGGTAGTACATGAAGCAAAGTGCCATGGAGCGTACGGAACACCACGGAATGGAATGAGTGAGTGATGAAATTGACACACCACGAGTGAGTGATGAGTGAACTCCCCAACAAACTCACATATTACAGCTTTTAGGATAAAGGATAAAGCTAAAGGTAGGCTAAATGAAATGGAGCCAAAAATGAAAAAGTGCAAGTTGAATTTGAAAAGGAAAAAAGCTAAATGAAGTGGAGACGAAAATCTTAAGTCAAATTTAGAAAGGAAAAAATGAAAAAGTAAAAAAATGAGAAAAAAGATAATTAAAAACTATCCTTTAGCTATTAGTGTAATCAGATTCATGTTACTCTTCGTTGTCTTGTGTCTGTGTAAATTTGTTAATCCTCTCTTTTTTGTCTACATACATTTTTGTCAATCTCTCCCCTAAAAATAGTACTCTTTTGGTCTATGTTGAGCTATGGATTAGTATCCATTTCTTTAGCAAGATGATTCGAAAGCATGGATTAAATGTATTGGATGTTAACAAAGAGACATGTTTGATCACTTACCTGTTATATATATGATACCACTAAATGGATCAATCTAGCGACCATAGGTATGGTTGCACACCTCTCTATTAAGTAAGGATGCGACCTTTTCAATGGTCATGGCTAGCTTTTCATGACCATGAGTGTACTGTATACCTCATCTAGAGTCAAGTTTGCCTTTTGGAGTGATATTTATCTATAAAAAGGAGAAAAAGAATTTGCATCAATATGTTAATAAAAATTTTAATACAAGTAATAACATTTAGGAGATGTTTTTTTTTCCCATTAGAAGAAGTGCAAGAGGTCTTTCTATGATGCACCATACTATAGTTGGTGTGTGTTGGATTGTGTTGTAATGTGCTATTTGTGTGTAACCTTTTTTTTTGTTAGAAGTATAGGAGGCCTTTCTATTGTGCACCTACTATAGTTGATATATGTTGCATTATGATGTAATGTGCTTTTTTTTTTTGTTAGACACATAATAGGTCTTTCTGTGATGCACCTACTATAGTCAATATATGTTGCATTGTGTTGTAATGTGATATAAGTTTTCTTTTCATTAGAAGTAAATGAGGTATTTTGGTGCTGCACTTATTGTAGTTGATATATACTGCATTGTGTTGTAATGTGCTATTTGTGTGTATGAGTCCTAGTGTTGCATATTGCATCAAAACAAAGGTGGATGGATTGAAAAGCCCAATTAAACATAAGTTTTTTCTTTCAATTACATAAGAGAGCATCACATAGACTAGTCCAAGTGTGAATGTGCTCTTAATATGCATAAGTACTTTTTGGAAAATTATAGCTCCTTGTGCTTTATGATTGGTGATTGCATATGCAAGTGTCAATGAGAATGTGGACTTGTAATACCACATGTTGTTCAATGTCTTGTGTTGGTGCTTTCTAGGTTGCACTATGAGTTGTTAGTAGACTGGATTGTGATCTAGATTCCAGATATCATTCTATTATGTTGCATCATTTGCAACACCTATGGTACGAGAAATGTTCTTAGTTATCATTACAATCACTCTAATTGCTATCTTCTTTGTCTCATGGAAGTTTCTATCATGTAGCCAGTTCCATAATATTGGCTTATTAGCTACATTTGTTTGAACTTCAACCATGTGGATTTGTTCAAATGTGAAGTATCTGTGCAAAAGCTGCTTGTTGTACTTGTGAACATCTTCTTTGTGTGTGCATATTATTGTTCTATTCTAGTCTATAAAATGTAGGATATCCTTCTTATCGATGATACACTCATGCAAGCATTCTTGTATCTCTTTTTTTATTAGATATTGGTGCCTTTTCACTTGTAGGAATTGTAGAAATGGCCAACCACGTATGTCACACTAAAAGTATGGAGGGTGTGGTATTTTCCATGTGTTTGATTTGTTGATAATGTGATGTGATATTGTTTGCATCACTTGCTTCAATGACTGCATATCGGTAGCTATTGTGCAAGGCCACCCTAATAATATCACAAGCGCTTTATTGAATGGGTTGAGCAGTGAATTACGTTAGTGAACCAACTATTTGGCACACTATTATGTCAAATATTATCCATGTCAACATATACATCTTGTCAATGATGATTACATATGCTCTCTTATTGCAATGAAGTGCTCATGTGTCTCTCGTAATGATAGTATATATTGTGTATGCAATGATATCTTGAATTGGTAATGGATCATGGTAGAAAGGCTGCATAGTCTAGCTACAACTACTCCTAAGAATAGAAAGCCTTGCATTTATATGGACTTCCAAAAGCTCAATTCCAAAACAAAGAAATATCAACTTTCTACCCCTTTCACATATTATACAATGGTAAGAAATGAGCTATTTTCCTTGTTGGATGAATTCAATGGATACAACCAAGTGCATCTTGCAAAAGAAGATAATTCACAAATGCAATGGGGAACCTAGAGCCTATCATGTGATGTTGTTTGGACTGTGCAATGATCCCTTTAACTTTCAAGGTGAGTGATAATGGTAGCTTTCCAAAATCATTTCTATGATTTCATTGAGGTTTACCTACATGACTTTTGTATCTCTAGCTTATTCTGCATTGGGACATTTGTAGCAATATTTTGATTAATGTAGGAAATATGGAATCTCCTTTAATCTTGACAAGTGCATCTTTGGAGTATCTTCAGGACTTCTATTAGGCCATGTAGCCTTTGCATTGATTGCAATAGGCCTAGTGAAGATTGCAAAAATTACAGCCCTAATAGCACCTACCAATATGGAATCTCCTTTAATCTTGACAAGTGCATCTTTGGAGTATCTTCAGGACTTCTATTAGGCCATGTAGCCTTTGCACAATGGATTGCAATAGGCCTAGTGAAGATTGCAAAAATTACAGCCCTAGTAGCACCTACCAAGCTCAAATAGTTATGGATATTTCTAGGTTATGTGGGTTGCTACCCTAAGAATGTTCATTGCATACTTTGCAATAAAGGAAGATCCCCTACACAAGCTTCTAAGGAAGGATGTGGAATTTGTGTGGACACCTGAGTGGAAATAAGCTTTCAATATCTTCAAATAATGACTGATTCAAGTGGCTATCCTAGAGCCTCCTAATTAGATGAACGAGTTCCATATGCATATACTAATGCATCAATAGAAGGTTTAGACATAGTCCTATGTCAAAAAGGGTCCTCAAAGCTACATCAACTGATATACTATGCAAGACACAAAGTCAATAATAGAGAGAGAAGCTATAGGGTGATAGAATTGGAGTGTTTAGCCATAGTATTTGCATTAGAGAAGTTTTAGCACTACTTGATGTCAACTCACTTTAAGCTCTATGTGGATCATGAGACTCTGTCCTTTCTGATGAAAAAATCTAATATGAAAGAATGAATGATGAGATGGCTACTTCTTTTCCAAGAGTTTCATTTTGAAGTGGTTATAAAGCTTGGTCATCCCCATTTGTTAGTCGATTGTCTTTCATGGATCCCTTAAGATGAAGAAGAGAAATAGCATGGTTTGGACCTTCTTGAAACCTCCCTATTTTCAGTCAAGATAGTTATCCCATAATATGTAGACATTGCCAACCTCTTACCCACTCAACAACATCGTCCTAGACTCATGATGTAAAAAAGGTGAAAATGGAGGAGTGCTACAACGATGTGTTTCAGGAGATGAGATTGACATTGTGTTGAAAGAATATCATGATGAGCCATGTGGGAAACACTTCAATGGGAAAGCAACAAATAGGAAGACTCTACTTGTAGGTTATTGGTAACCTGCACTATATAAGGATGGCTATGACTATTGCAAGTATAGTGATGCTTGCCAATAATGAATGGGAAAGCAGCCAAGTCCAGTGCCATGTGGCTACAACCCATTGTTTCCCTAAAGCCCTTTGAGAAATGGAGCATCAACTTTATCGAGCCCATCAACCCTCTAAAAAGATGCGGGGAGAGAGAGAAAGCTTGAGCTCTTGCAAGACACACAATAAATAGAGAATCTACATAAGATAGAAAGTTGAAAATCCTAGTTTTTCTTCTTCTTCTTTACTCCTATGACAATCTACCAATAATAAAGAGAGAGTAGGACATGCATAATATACAATCGCTCCATAATGTAAACATCTTAACTAAAAAGATGACTAGATAGATATAAGTATCAACCATGTTAGTAATGTGAATGTGAAAATAGTCACCTAGGCACATGAGTGTCAGCTCATGTTGAGCTTGACATCTCAACACTCCCCCTCAAGCTCAACTTCATGACATGTACTCTAAGTAAGCTTTGAAATTGTCAAAGGCTTTTTGCTTCTAGGGCCTTATTGAAAATATCTACAACTTACTCCTCTACGCTCACATATATGAGATCAATGTCACCTATCAAGATCTACTCTCTTATGAAAATGATAATGAACCTCAATGTATTTTGTACATGCATAAAGGATTGGGTTTCTCATCAATTGTATGCTACTCATGTTGTCATAATAAATGACAACTCTCCTATTTATGTGTATCCCCAAATCATCAAGTAGCTTTCATATCCAAGCTACCTCACATGCTACCATAGAAGCACCCTTGTATTTTACATTTGTACTCGATAATGTAATTATGGGTTGTTTCTTACTTCTCCAAGTCATAACCCCACTCCCAAAGGAAAATACTAACCATTACTAGATTTCCTATCAGATACATTACCTATCCAATTTGTATAAGTATAACCAAATAAATATACCATGGAATCAGTCTCATAATCTAGTGTGGCCTTAAGGCATCATAAGGTACATCTCATACTATCCATGAGCAAAAGCTTTCTCAAAATAGGTGGACTCAATTGATTTTATAATATTTTCCATATACACATAATGGCGAGAAACACAAATATCATATATCAATTTGTGCATAGAATACCTTACTCTTGTTGATTTGCATACTTGTGAAGTACTCTATGATCCCTTATATCAGCCCTTAGGTATACGAACAACTAGATTACCAGAGTCCTAATCCATACTCTAATTAGAGACATTAAACTCACCGTCCATATGTGAATAGCCTACAAAGACATTTGGCACACTAAGTAGCTTGATCACTTTTTCTTCTTTGTGATACATTTTTTGCACTTACAGAAGTGTTGTTTGCATGTAATTTGCTACTCCATGGTCTCTCAATAGACCTATTAGAAGAGGACTCTTTTAACATAATGTCTGTGATTGTGGATTCACATTTTCTACAACCATCTTTTGTTTTGCATCATCTGCAATAATTTGTTTTTTAACCAACTACTCATCTCATCGAATACCACATCTATACACACCACTAACTTGCATATAATTGGATTATAACACTAGTAATACTTTGTTTAAGTGAATAGCCAACAAATATGAAGAACATGTACATATGCAATGCATTGAAATACTTTAACATCATGTGATAAATCTGGTTTCTTGCTCATAAACTCCTCCTCTAATGTCATTTCATGCATTGCAACAACAATGGGAGTCCTATTCATAATATATATAATTGTAGAGATGGAGGCTCATGCAATTTATGCAATGTGTCTATTCTTCCTTTTAGCAACACCATTTTGTTGTAGAGCCTACTTGCATGTGAACTAACTCTAAATTCCATGTTGTTTTAGAAAAATATTGAATTCATTGGAGAGGTGCTCTCCCCTCCATCTGACCTCAAACACTTAATCTGTAACGCACTTGTTTGTCAAGGTAAAAATTTAGGAACCCCCATCATTTTTAGTTTGTAGGTAGTGGGCAAATGTTTAGCTAATCAATGGTAAATAGTTTAGAAAATTGGGCAAATGTTATGAGAAAAACCTATTTTAAGGAAAAATTTAGGTTGAAATATATGTATTTTTTGTACATATGGGATATAATATGAGTTTTCAAGTCTAAAAATTTTGCCTAGTGACTAAGAAAACCTTAAAAAAAAATTGCATTTGGACTAAAATTTGCCCCTAATTTTTACCTTTTTGTTTATTTGTCAACCATATTTTTAAAGTCATGAAAGTGAGAGAACATCTCACTTTTCTTCTCATACCTTCATTGTATAAATATCAATAAAGATTACATAATAGTTCTTTATGACTATTAATGTAGTATTTGTAGGATCCCATACATTTGAATGTACACTATCAAGTAAATGCCTACTTACATGTTTATCATGAGAGAACACATGCTTTGTTTTTCAAACTTACATTTCACAAACCTTTTGTACATCAGCCACAACTTATGCACCTTATGCAAACATATTAGCCTTTAGCTCTAGTATATTAACATCCAAGATAAACCCATATGGTTGCCTTTTATGACTAGTTTACATCTATTTTTGAAGTCTTCTACAAAGTAGCCATCTTGATTGAACTTTACTTGTAATCGTTGTTCAACCGTTTGTTCAATAGAAATCATGAGCAATAGGGTATGTTGTATTGTCACTTTTTTCACTAAACCAAGTTCTTGAAGATTTTTCATTTCTTTAAACCATTCTCCATGAGATGTCTTATGGCTAGAGGCACCTGAATCTACATACTATACACTATCCTCGCAGTTGATGCATTTGTATTTGTTGCATTCAATATGTGCTACATAATAAATAACTTCTCATTATCAACTTGGTTACTAGTATAGGCGCATAAGTGTTATGTAACCTTCTTTCATTTTTGTTATTTCTAGATTTTCTCTTTTTTGGACAATCATATGCAATATGATTTTTTTGTTGAGAAACAAACAAATGATGTATGCTCCAGGAAGAGCTGTACTGAATCCCATATGCACAATGAGGAGAGTGGAACAACCCAACTTCTATAAAGCATTGTACTTGACTATCACTTATAGATGAATGAATGAATACAATGTCATGATGCTTTGTACTTTCAGTTAAGTGTTTTGTCGTTGTCAATCCTACACAAGATTGTGTTTATGAGTCCAAGCTTTCATCTTAGAACCTAATTCACTTGTGTAATAGTTTGTCTCTACTTGTCCATGTCATCATGAGTTTGGTCTTCATCTTTCATCCGCCATAGCTTTTGTCATGCTCTAGATCCGAATCTTCTAACATTTTTAACCATAATTATATCATTTTTTGTTATCATAATGTATATTCTATCTGCCATGTCTTTTATGTCCCCATCCCTACCTCGAGACTAGGCTCAACCACTTGTATGTGACTACACTTGTGAGTCATGACACTGCCCTTGATTTTTCCCATAACAACCACCATCATGGCCTCTACCTCTACTTGTATTAGTGTAACATCCTTGCCTATCGGCTGTCCAGGCATGTTTTTAGCGGTCAATCGAGAGACGAATCTAAGCAATGCTGCTCGGCACTCCCATGGAATGTTACGATGTTTGTCACCTAGGGTTTCTCGAGTCCACCTTGCAACGAAACATTCACGACTGATTCCATTGGGATTGACATGAATTTTGGGTTCCTAGTGGTCAAGGTCTCTTGACAACATCCTAGCATTGGGCTTGGACATCCTACTAAAGATACCCAAGTCGAAGCAGATCCATGCCGCACTTGGTTCAAAGAGAATGGGAAACGAGAGGGATGCACTGCTACCCGTAGGGCATAGTCCCATTCCGACCCCTAAAATTGCATGAATCGAGGTTCTAACCTAACAATTCCTAAGGGTCGGGTAAAACCTGGTGAGAAGCCTCCTAGTTCTTTGGGACCACCCTGCCATAGGACGGGACCCGTCGGGGGTTCCACCCACCCGCTTCTCTCAGTAGGTATACTTTAGTTATTTAATTAGGTCCTATCACATTTATATGTGACAATTACAATCATCTTCCTTAATTAAGACTTTTAGGGAACATGGTTCGTTTGCATAATTTATAGCACTGACATGCAAACAGAGCAAGCAGTCCTTTTGACAAACAAGTTCCTTAACTTATCTTCAAGTTAATCTTTGTCTCTTGTCCATACATGAGAAATTACATGTCCCTTCTGCCGTGGAGAAGCTAATTGGTTCAAATCGCATGGCACCACAAATTCCATCCTTTATCTAGAATAGGATCTTCCAACGCTACAGATGTTGGGGCCACGACAATCTTCAACTCCGTTCCGGACTTGGCAAGGGTGTCTAGAGCTCCACTTGACCCACAAGTTGCCTAGAAGTGAAATACTATTCCCATGGTTGGCCTTTCCACCACTCGACCTTCAGCCCATGAATTGAGCAGTGCCCTTTTTGGATTGATCCGTAGTGTGATCATGGAGGTGATCCACTCATGCAATGAACCTTTCCTTAATTAAATCATTTAAGAATCAAGCATAAACAAGGCATTCAGCCTTAATATCATCTTTTAGAAAACATTTTTTAATTCACATGGCAACTTGTCATCACAGACCCCTGCCATGAATTTACCATCAATCACAAGTACTTGAAATAATCATCCAAACGGCATTCCAACAATTAGCTGAATGTAAAAGCATTTCGGATGTTGTTTAACAAAACCAATGGCATTTTTCCAAACAATGCAAGAATAGTCATGATAACATTTCCATCTGCATATTCTCTCTGCCCCCTTGGGATCAAAGATCGATACTATGCAAAATTTTTCTTAACACTCCCTTCCTTCGGCTAGGGCATATGATAAGGTCTCTTATAACTATACAAGAGGTAACTCCTATCATTTCAATGCAAGATAATTAATCTGGCAAGAGCATTTATGCCTCCTCTCTAAGTGACATTTACCTTCTAGTCTTTCCCTAGCGCAACACTATGCAGGATTTTAACTTGACTTTATCTTCCTTTCTTCAAAGGCAAAGAATGTGAGAAAAATTCATAACAATTATAAGCTCTTATACGATGCAATACTATCTTTCAATGAAAAATAATTTCCGAATTACTGTGCAAATTGTAATCAATTTATGGTTTGGTAGCACAAGGTAAACTCTTTAACCATTATTTAATGTGAAACCTTCATAGGATGGACACAAGACTTTTAATGCAAGATCATTTCATGTACCATTGATTATGTTTCATATAATATTTCCCATGCATGTACCATCTATGTACATAACCCTCAAGGTAACCTTGTGAACCTTAAACAATATTGTTCTAAGTAAAGACTAATCGATGCTTAACACTTTATTAGAGAAAGCAAAGAACTTGGACCTGGTTGGCCAGAGGTGGGGTGTTGCTTGTAGTTCCATAAGCTCTTGTCGCACCTACACATGAGTTTGTTGCAACTCCCACAATGCTAGAGCTATGTCTTCTTTGGGCCATGGTAGTACGTGGTTCGTCTGTGGACCACCTCGAATGGCTTGATAGGCTTTCGCTTAGATAGGGCAAGCCCTCGTGGGGGACAAGGGATGTCCCTCTCTCTCTCTCTCTCTCTCTCATGTCAGCACACCAAGGCCTCCCCTTTTCCCTTCCTTTCATCATTTTGATTTGGGGGGGGGGGGGAGTTCTAGGCCTCCCAGCTAGTTGCGGACTGGTCGAGAGGCTGGGGGTGGTAGGCCACATGGTCTCCCCCTCATCGACATCATCGTCAACTTCTCCTTCTTCATTGTCATCTACTTCCTCTTCATCGACGTCATCTACATCATCGACGTCGTCTCCTTCTTTCTCCCCTTGCCAATTATTCAGCGACGATAGGGGGGAGGATAATAAAAAATTCAATTATTTTTATTTGTTTTTAGAGAGGGTGTTCCTATGCGCAGGGGCGGGGAAAATTTACAATTAGAGTAGAGGATATATTTTGAACTATTTGTTCTTTATGATGAATATGGAATAAGTCCCAAGTTTTTCTCTTCTAATATCAACATATATATTAGATTCACAAAATCAAGAATAATATCTATTGTGCAATGGAGGTTTTTGAAACTTCTTGTACTCCTTGCCCAAACAATCCAAGCATACAACCACTATATCATAATCATCAATCTATACTTTAATAGATCCAAGAGCTTCAACAATGCTCTTAATCTTCAATGCATAGTCATTGATTGGCATGTTGCCACACTTGACATTATTTACCTCAAGCTTCAACTCCAACTTTCTAGCTTTGGTATTTGAACCAAAGATCTTGACCAGATTATTCCATTCTGCTACTAAAAAATGAAGTGAAAGTAAGAAGGAAGCAAGAGATATGGAGGTTTAAGCAAGAGAGACCAAATTGTATGTGGAAACTCCAACAGTCACAATGTATAACATGTCTTTCCTTATTCTATTATCACTAAAAGAATAAAAAATAAAGTGATAGTAATGGATGCCTATCACTTGCAATGTATAGGTATGCAAATACATTGTAAGAGTAAATGTAGGTGGCTAGGCACACGTAGCCTTTAATCCCCAACAACTCCCCACTTAAAGAAAAACATGGTTAAGAGTGGAGAAAACAAGAAAAAGGTAACAAAGTACAAAGTGCACATGTAACTACAACAAGGTGGTGAGGAAGAGATACCATCTCATCCTATGCCCATAAACTTTCTAAGAAAGGCATAATGTTCCACTACAAGACTTTTAGTGAGCAAATCTACAAGATTCTCATTAGCCAGAGATCTTGAAAAGCTCTATCTACTCAATTGCTCATTCACTTCTTTGATGAAGTGATAATAGACCTCAATATGCCTGGTCTTTGTATGAAAGATCAAACTTTGTACCAAACTAGATGACACTTAAGAGTCTAAATACAATGCATGAGTCATAATCATACCAAGGGTTCTACTTGATGATCTGACTATAGGGCCTTCTTGCAAGCCTTAGTGGTTGCAATGTACTCAGCCTTGGTATAGACAAGGTCATGCATTTTTGCACCCTTGACACCCAAGAAATAGCATCCCTAGCAAATATGAAGACATAGCTAGAGGTAGACTTCATATTATCTACAAGTCCTTCATAATTAGAGTTTATATAGCCCACAACTCTAGTATCTTGGCCACTATAGCAAATGTACATATCTATGTACATGATACCCTTCATGACATCCCATTGTTGTTGGTAGATGTCACTATATATCAAGCCATAACTTCCACTATAAATGCATGTAAGGTCTAGTGGCTATTATGGTATACATCAAGCTACCCACCATGGATCCATATGGAATCTTGGCCATCTCGGTCTTCTTATCATTTGACTAGGGACTTTATGGATTTGCAGTCCCATATAAAACCACTTTTGGCAATAATCATTTATGGCCATCTTGGCAATAAACTTACCATCTTACATATGAAGTTGCTCAAGCATTTTATGAATGTACTCCTATGTTGACAAGTAGAGGAGTCACTTAGAGCGATTTTGTGTAAAGTGTATACCAACTATATAAGAGGCATATCCTATCTTTCATCTCAAAGCTCTTCTTGAACTGAGTCTTCAAAGCATCTAGCTTATCATGAGCACTCTTAGCAATAAACATATCATTAACTTATAGCATTAAAATAATATGGCTATCATCATGTGCTTTCTCTGTGTAAAGATACGTATCCATATCACTACAAGAGCAACCTTGTGAATGCATAAAGGCATCAAACTTATGATACCATTCCCTAAGTGCTTGCTTAAGTCCATAAATACTCTTCCTCAACTTATACACTAAGTATTCCCTACCCTTTTCCTCAAAGCCCTTAGGTAGCTATATATAAATGCTCTCACACAAGTTTCCATGCATAAAATCTATTTTTACATTTAAGTGATACACGTCCAAAACCATCTGTGTAACCAAGGCCAATACCAAGCATAGGGTAGTCATCTTGACCACATGAGAGAATATCTCATTAAAATCAACTCCCTTCTCATGCTTAACACCCTCAGTAACCAATCTCGTCATATATATTGGTTTGGGGTAGCCATGGTTACTCTTCAACTTATATATCCACTTTTATGGCAATACATGTTTTCCATTGGGCAAAGAAACCAAATCCCAGGTACAATGGTTTTTGTAGTGAACCATATTCAGATTGCATGGTCCTCTCCCAAGAGTGACTATCACCTTTTCACATAGTCTTGTTATAATTGAGATGCTCACTACCATTTTTTACCATGACATAATGTATAAAGGGCTCAAAATGATCAAGAAGATATGGGGTTATAGTGGAAAGCTAGTTGTGGGGCCTATATGACATATCATCTTTATCCAATATCATGATCCTACACATAACAAGCAAATCATGGGCCGCTACATCATTAGCAAGCTTGTAGCAAAGCAGTCTAATTGAGATTGGCTATACTATAACAAGAGACTTCTCTTGAAATATCACCCTACATACCTCAATCACCTGCTCTAGTCTCATAAGCATATTTTTTATGGAATATAACATCATGGTTGCAAATAACATTCCGAGCCTATAGGTTCCAAAGGCAGTTCGAAAAGGGGCCTTACCATTTCCGTCAAAGCCCGATTTGTTCTATTTGGATAAAAAAAAGATGCCGGCTGTGGAGGATAAGAGAAGTGTTAGCTTTAGGTAAGCCTGGTTGATTTTCCATCTCGTGCCTTGCTAGCCAGATAGCCCATCTTACCTACATCATTATATCTAACAAGATGCACTTGAAGGACTTTGGATCCAACTTATTGTATTGGTTTTTGGGAATACAACAAAAATCCTCACATAAAAAAACTCGTAAGTGTGTATATAAGGAAGGCTTACTAGATTCTCTCTCCTTTGCAACTCTACTACTAAGAGTAGTGCATGGAGATCTATTAATAAGATGCACAATAATAGTAATTGTCTCAATATAAAAGTGCTATGATAAGCCTACATGACTAAGCATACTATAGACCCTTTCCTAAATAGGCCTATTCATATGGTTTGCAACACCATTTACTTAATATCCCTCTCATCACAAAGCTACTCAAATACGATAGAGACAGATTCACCCCATTGTTAGATCGTAGGAATTTCAACCTATGCCTAGATTGGTTCTCAACCATACTCCTACTTTCCTTAGGGTTTTGTTTTAGTTATCTAATTATCCTAGCACATTCAGGTTTGACATACAAAGTTGGCTTTCTTAAATAGCCATTAAACACTAGTTTTTTTACATAAATTATATCATTGACACAAAGACAATATCAAAGCAATCTTTTGAAAGCAGTTATAAAACAACATACTTGTCCCACACCTTCTCCAAGGTGCAATGCCAATCTGGCATTCTATCCTTTAGTTTGAGACTTGTGTTCAATCTCAGGAACATGACCCACCAGTCCATCCTTATCTAGCATCAGGGCCTTCTAGAAAGTCTATCGTAGGTCACGTAGAGGTTAGGCTAATCCTTGATAGACTCAAAGGATTTATGGCCAGAGTCCCCCCTAGCACCCTTGTCACCTCTGAATCTAACATCCTCCCTATAGAGAAACCTCTTGCATTTGGGGTTGGTCCTAACCTCCAACATGGTCAAATAGCCCCATGGTGAAGGGCTTCTACCACTAACCTTGGGAGAGATTTAGTGCATAACTATATAGCCACCCATGAGGGCACAATAGATTTTATGCAAACACAATCAAGTAACTAGCTTATCATCAATAGTAGCTTTAAAGAATTCATTTTCCATAATATTAATGCAAAGAGTCACTTGGATATTCCATAAAGTCAACCAACCAACTTATCCTTGGTTACAAAAAGAACCATATTTTATTTTAAAACAATAAGCCTTATCATAAATCTAGTTCAACAATTCAAAAAGAATATCCTTTGAATACTTGGCAAAGGGATACAATCCACAATAACGTATTCTTATTTAGAGTGTAATCACATAAAGCGATACATACTATGCTCCCTAGTATTTAGGTCACAAAACACATGTCAGCAAGCTAGGCTTTTCCTTTGAATGATTCAATCATTTATTGAAACATAAAGATAATCTAACTATAAGTCCCCATTTACAAGTTTACTTTAGCTTCATGCACTCGTTTTCCCTTCCCAATGACATTCCAATATCACTGATCTAGATTAGTCTTTTTGTTGATAGTTTCAATAAGTCATATATCCTATTATGAGTTTTCAAAGGAAGCATATCACATATGCATAGTTTCAATGAATTACATGCTTCAAAAAAATTCAATTATTTTCAATAATCTTTACAAGCTACTCAAACAATGAACTCATGATAGTTTTCTATTAGAGATCACTATATGTCTATATTCAAGATAGCCTTTCATTCCCTTAATTCCTCACTCCCTAGCATCATTTTTTTTTAAAGTTTCAAGTGTATAAATTTATCTTTAACTTTAAAAATGCAAGTTTCTCAAGCACTTGGAAAGCTTATATAGTGGTTGGGATTGTCAAAGACATCTTGATTAACATCTCAAATCTAAATTTTCTTCTCTTAGGTGCCATCCATCATGCCTTATTTGCCAAGCTCCTTCTCTTGGACCCTTATGACTCTCATGTATGGGTTGGGAGGATATCGATACAACAAAGCAAATGGAAAGGAGGCCAAGAGAAAAATTCCGCTATAAAATCCTCACCAATTCCTTCTCTTTATTTTTTCTCTTTCTCTCTTTGCTCCTATCTCTCTCTCTCACCCATTCTCTCTATATTTCTTTCTAATTCTCCTCCTCTACCTCTCTATCTTACCATTTCTCTGTATGTTTTACCTCTCTCTATCCTTCTTCTTGCTCCCTATCTTCTTAACCTCTCTCTCTCTCTCTCTCTCTCTCTCTCTCTCTCTCTCTCTCTCTCTCTCTCTCTCTCTCTCTCTCTCTCTCTCTCTCTCTCTCTCTCGTGTGCACATGTTTATTCAAAAATAGATAGCCAAAAAAAAGATTTTCTACAGACCATAAAGTCAAGGATTTTATAGCCTTAGCCTAAGGCTAATAGCCTCTCCCTTTCTCCTTGATGTTTGTGTTTGTACTCGAGCCATCACCCTCTCTTCCTCTTATCATTCAGGGATAAGTGTGTAGCATCGGAGTAATCACTCTCTCTTCCTTTGTGTGTTATCAATGAGGCTCCCCACGCACTTGTGGTTGCATGGCACAAGCTATTGGTTAATCTATCTAGACTAGAGAGAAAGAAGATAGTGGCACAATTAAGGTAGTATGACTACGATAGCGATTTCCTTTTCATCCTTTCCTACTTTAAAAAAATAAACTAAGACTATAAGCCTTTGTAAACCCCCTCCGCCCCATAAGCCTTAATCTCATGGGGCTCAGGACATTACACTATCCTTTTGGAAAACTCAAGCCTTACGAGAATATCTATGCTATGCATTATCTAGAGCTCTTAAACTATAGCACCATTATCTACTTGGTCACAGATTCACCCTCATCTCACTGAACACAAAAGCCTAAAATTGATCTTCACCCAACTAGATTTCAATATGAGACAAAGAAGGTTGATAGAAGTCTTACAAGAATTTGACTTCGAAATTTGATACCATCATGGCAAAGAGAATGTGATAGCTGATGATCTCAGTTGAGCAAGGGTTTCCTAAACACCCTAATAAATTGAGGATCCTACAAGGCAAGAGAGTATTGTGAGCCTAATCTCAATGCTAGTAACCTCTTTTTGAAAGATGTGGCTACCAAAGATCCTAAAGATCTAGACTACCTAGAAGTGAAGAGGAGTATCTATCTGGAAAAGAGGACCCCAAAAGAGAAAGGTAAATTCAAGGACTTTCTAGAGAATGAAATACTTTATTATCATATGAGACTTTATGCACCAAAAATTTGGGAACTAAAGAAGGAGCTTTTGTGGGAGGCTTATAACAGCCTAGTAGCTACTAGACATCCGAGGTATACCAAAACTTTGAATGTAATTAAAAAAGCTACTACTAGCCTAAAATGAAAGCTTATTTTCTTAGATACATGATGCAATGTTTGAACTATCAAAGGATCAAGGTTGAAAGAATCAAACTTCTTGGTGAATTTCATCCTCTTGATATTCCTTGAATGAAACGAGAATACATTTACATGGATTTTATAGTTGGCTTATCCACTATTTAGGGAGAATATGATACTATCCTAATGATAGTAGACATGATTACCTAGGTAGCTCATGCTATTACAATAAAATTGACCCGCCCATAAAGCTTCCGACTTTGCTAGAATCTTCATCAACAAGCAGATATTTTATCTATATGGGTTCCCAGAAAGAATCATCAACATGGATTTCATAGTAGGCTTACCCACTATTCAGGGAGAATAGATACTATCCTAGTGATAGTAGACATGCTTGCCAATGTAGCTCGTGCTATTTTGATAAAATCAACCCATAAAGCTTTTGACATTGCCAAGACCTTCATCGAGTGGATATTTTGTCTACATAGCCTCTTGAAGCTTCTGACATTGCTAGAATCTTCATTAACAAGCAAATATTTTATCTACATGGGCTCCCAAAAAGAATAATCAACATGGATTTCATAGTTGGCTTACCCACTGTTCAAGGAGGATATGATACTATCCTAGTGATAGTATATCGATATTCTTACCAAGGTAGCTCGTACTATTTCGATAAAATCAACCCATAAACCTTTTGGCATTGCCAGAACCTTCATCAAGTAAATATTTTGTCTACGTGGGCTCTTGAAAAGAATCATCAATGATCGACACCTTCTTTACATCCAAATTCTAGACTAGTCTCTCCTAAGCCATCGAGACTTAGCTATGCTTCAATGCAATATACCACCCACAAACCAATGGACAAAAAAGTAGTAAATTAAATATTAGAATATATTTTGAGGGCTTATTACAACTAAGAGCCAAAGAAGTAGATTGAATACTTGCCTTGTCATTGGTAGAATATACCTATAATGCTTCCTTCTAGCAAAGCATTCAAACTATCCCATTTCACTTTCTTTGGAAAAGAGTGCTTATCTCCTCTAAACTTCTCCAATCCAACTATAAAGATGGAAGCTCCAAAAAGAATGTAAGAATGTTAGATAATATGCAATAGTAGGTTAAGGCAATCCTACAAGACATAAAAGGAACACAGGATTAGCAGAAGGCATTAGCAGGAGTTTGCAGTCAATTTTTGACCATTTAGCATGTAGAGAGAGAGAGAGAGAGAGAGAGAGAGAGAGAGAGAGAGAGAGAGAGAGAGAGAGAGAGAGAGAGAGAGAGAGAGAGAGAGAGAGAGAGAGAGAGAGAGAGAGAGAGAATGTACTCCACCAAATGAAGAGAAGGCTTCCGTGATGTTTTTTTTTCTTTCAAAAATCACTTTAATTTTTGAAAAATAAATTTGAAAATTTAATCTTATTAATTTTATTGAAATGAGTAGAGTAATGGTCACTTTTCATCAATAGTAAATTGGAGTGACTGCCATTTTCCAATAGTAGTGTTTTGCCATCATATTTCATTCCTTTCTTTTATTGAGGGAAAAAAATGTGGCAAAATCCTCTTATAATACCTCTCTCTAGTGGGCAATGGGCACTCTTGTCTAGCCTTTCCCTTCTAGATTTCAAAAGCAAAGAGTGGCCATTACCAGATTCTAGAATAAGCAAGAGTTACAAGTGTAAACTTTTTCATGAGGTGCAAAAATGCCTAAAGCCCAACATTTCAAATAGTCAAAGCAAAATATCAATTTTTATATCTATAGCTATTTTTGTGGACTTCTTCTCCAATATTGAAGTTCAGACCTCAAGAACCATGTTCTCACTGAAGCGCCCAAATGCAGACAGTATCCTAGAGTTTGTGAATGTAGACTAGGATACAAAGATACAAGATGGAATCACCTACAAGGTGCAATTAGATTCTATTGAATGGAAGTATATGATTGCTACTCAAAACTTCATCATGACATTATTGTATAGAAGATGACACTATGTTGGTGGGAAATTGGTGCCACTAGACTAAGACATGAGGTAGTTTCTGGAAATTTATTACAATATATTGATCTTTGGTTGGATGGTGAACTTTTGATCATGATGAAGATAGGGTAAATGTGCACATTATGACAATTGAGGATGGACTTATAAAATGAGACATCCAATTTTCTACTTCATTTATCTTTTTTGTTGATGATAAAAAGATACATTGTTTATCTTGCTTTACATTCACATGATCAAAGGAATTGTTTACATCACATTATCTCTAACTGTTCTCTCAATGTTTGCTAGGTTCCAATAATAAAAGAAAAGAGCTTCACATGTAGAGAGATAAAAAATAATGATATGCATCTGTGTTTTCATTAGTAGCCCAGGAGAGCTACCTCTGATGAGGAGTACATAGTTACAAGATAGTAGGTACCTACTTGTAAGATTCAAGGAGATACACCAAAAATCAAGGCTTGGAATGTGAAAGAAAGATATGTGTCATCATCACCTAAGAAGTCCATCTACAATCAACAATCACAAAATGAAGCTAGCCTCACTCCTATAAGGAGACACAATCATTGCAACGACAATGATAGAGATAGACAAAGACAGAGATAGAGAGTGAGAATATAGAAATAGAACAAAAGTTGTATAGACATAAAGTAGAATAGATTGAAGTTTAAGCATCACAATCAGCATTTGGATATCATATTCTCTAGCTCTTAACACTTATTTTGTATTTTGGAATCATTCCATAGTTCTATCCAGGACTATCTTTATTTGTGGTTTTCTCTTTCCCATGGTACCAAAATTATATTCTAGAATCATTCCATACTTCTATCCACTATCTTTATGGGTGGTTTTCTCTTTTCCATTGCACCAAGAAGTATTAAAAACTACTAAAATTGGTAGTTTTTGATACTTTCTTGGCACCATTACTGTCCGTCTCACTATATCATTATTGACAGTCTTGGTACTTTTGAGTACTGAATTTGATAGTCCCATAGTACCTTTCTGTGCATCTGGGTACTTTTTGTACATGATAAATTGGTTCATAAATGTAAGTTTCTTATGCCTCATTTGAGTAATCTCTCATATCAATGTGACTAGTCTACTTTGGGCCATGAGCAAATCACATTAGAGCTAACTATCATTGAGAATGACATGGAGTTTGAGTAGCCTTTACACTTGGATTGTCATGACCAAATGATATAGGAGACCATCACCTAGGGAGATGCCTATATCACTCGATGGTAACCTATATAGCGTTTAGTGCACATGAGGGCCAACACCAAGTGAAGTGGGGTCCCTTTGACGTAGGGAGGGGCCTCCTTTGCTTGGTGGTGAGACCCTCATGGGATTCACTGCATACGATACTTACTTCAATCAGGCTAACTATAATAAAAATGAATGAGCCTTTTCACAGCTGTAGATACATGCATTTTCACAAAAGAAAGTAAATGCTTAATGGGCCTTTTGTACTCAAGAAAGACCATACCATCAAATAAATATAAACAACAAGCTTAGCAACAAATATGAGAACCTTTCCTTTTTTTTTCTTTTTTGCATTTCTATTTCCATTTACAAAGTGGCACAAGAGCAACAAAAAATTACAACCAAAGGCCTTGAAGGCCAAGTTTAAGGGTCTCCTCAAGAGAAGGGGCCAAATCTTTGAGAACCAGCAGCGAGGGGCAGTGAGAGTGCTTGTGAGGGTGGTGGGGTTGTTCTTGAGGTTGTCATTGGAATGGGGGTGAGATTATGGCTAGGACAAGGAGGTTTGACATGCCTCCTCCATATCATGCCAAAGAACTTTCAATCTCTGTAGTCCCCTCTCCACCGCTTGCGACCTGCTCTCTACACCTTCTCTAGATTCAACCCATTGACGAATGCCTTCCATGGTGGCCTCATGACCTCATATGCATCTACTGCCTCCTCTTGCAGAGCCCTTATTTGCTATTGTTCCTACTTGCATCTCCTCTGGACTCTCTCTCTCTCTCTCTCTCTCTCTCTCTCTCTCTCTCTCTCTCTCTCTCTCTCTCTCTCTCTCTCTCTCTCTCTCTCTCTCTCTCTCTCTCTCTCTCTCTCTCTCTACAACACCTCCATGCGGTGCTTGACAATTGCAAATGCAAATAATTGAATGATACTAACTTTTAATTTCTTAATTTCAAACTTTGAGTAGCTCCCTATATCAATATCCTATGCCAAAGAAGAAATTATAAATTGTGAGATTTGACAGGAAAAACAAGATTGCATCATAAAAACCACACACATTTGAAAGACTATATATAGCCTTTAGAAGGAGAAACACATTGAGGCAAGTCCTCCATCCATACAATTGACATCTTGAGGGCCATGTTGTGGGATTGGCATAATCTTTGTAGTCAAGTTACATAAAAGGGTTGTTATAAAAAGAACACCCTCCATGTAGGCCACAAGTTTACTCCCAATCCTAGAGACATAAGTGAAGTTAGTATAAGGTTAACACCTTCAAAGAGCAAAAGCTAAATCTCAAATGAGAGATGTAGATGCTTACTATCAGGCTCTTCCATAATAGCCCCTACCACTAGTATTTGTAAAATATTTTTTTAAATGCACATCATACAATCTAGTGAGACCTATTCAATCGCATCAAATAAGATAAATCACCAAAACAAAGATAAAAACACTAGGTGTACACAAATAAGCACTTATTACATGTTTTCAATATTTCATGAGTTTACATTGCCTATATAAATGCCGAACTCATTTAAAGGAAAAAAAAACTAACAAAACACCACACACATAAACAAACAAAAACAAAATCCCGAATCCAATACCTAATTCATTCACACTCATTTTGACATTTCACACATCACTTGAAAACAAAAGGATCCAAACACAAACCATCTAATGCCTCCACACATAAACTTAAATTTTTTTAAAAAAGAACAAAAAACAATCAAACAAACAACAACCACAAACACACAACCTAAAAACCAATATTATCTACATTTTGACCCTTCCACCACCCATTTCCACAATTTGAAAAAAAAAAACTAAACATAAACACCAAATTAAAACAAAACCAAACACACAAATTTAATGTTAAATGAAACATCTCACCTAAAATCCTATTAAATGATTGATAAATCTTAAAATAGATCCATCAAATTTTTCCAATCCTCCTTCCGTAATGATGTGATCATCCACATTGCACAAGTCCCCCATCTTTTTCTTTGGTGCATCATGGTATTCGTTTGTTGGTTTGTATTTGACAGGAGACAAACTGTTCCCTAGTCGCCTTGCAATTATCACTTGTGGATTTGTTTTCTCTTTTGTGTAGATTCTTTGGATGCGGAGTACATTTCAGACCTTGCGGGTGTTGACTGGCCAAAGACCAAGCCACTTTTACCCAGGTCAACAAGCCAACTCCTAAGAGTTGTTGCACTAAACAAGTGATTATTTGCACTAATTGTTTTAATTCGACTCGACTTAGCCTTCCCTAATATCTACAACGTTGTTTGTAGTAGTCCAACTGCAAAGATTCTAAACTTCAATAAATTATACTGGGCACTAAATTGCTAAACCTAAGATGATTATGGTTTCTCCCCATCTCTCAGGGGCAGCTCCTCATAATGTTCTCCTGCCATGCTAGTGGCGGTTTATCCAGGAAATGTTTTTAATGTTTGACTTTGGAAAGGTTGTTTCAGGGATATAGATCTCTTGGATCTATTTGTATATCTCCGTTGAAAATTCCTTTTTATGTTTTTCTCCACCTGATTAAAATTAATTCTTTTTATTTGTTCAATTTTAAACAAACATTCAAATCAAATTTTCTGACGTACCATAAACCCCTAAATTTTAATCTCCCTTGGTAGACGTTTCCCACTCCGTATATAAATTTCGTCGTTGCTTTTAATTTTTAAATATTTTTTCGTTCCGCGAAAATCACATCCTTTCTTTTCCTTTTGTATAACCAGTATCAAGCATGATAAAACAAATTCTTTCTTCACTCTTATGGTTCACATACAACGTTCATTTTAAATCCCGTATATCCCCTTAGCTTTCTTTAAATTATCCTAGTGGCCCTCCACTCCATGCATTTAAGAAATTGGTTGTAAAAGGAATAACATGTAAAAATTTAATATATATGCTGAGGCTTTTTCCCCCATGCCATCCAATCGTTAAATTATTTGATTTTATTTTGGTTTTAATTTAAACTAAATTTTATAACTGCAACCTAACATTATTAATGATTATAAAGTGTTGTTAAGTTTTTTAATTTATTTGTACCCTCCCATGTTTCATAAATGTCCACGACATGTGTAATTCCTCTTATCAAAACCAAAACACCATATCTTTATACAAACATTTTTTAGTAAAATATTATTAAATTGTTGTTTCTTTACTTTAACCCTTACAACATAAATGCACTAACAAATCAAAGATTTTGTTTCCAATATTTCACTAAGAATCCATAGTTTATATCAATAAATAACACATTTTACGTAAAGGAAAACTATGCTTTTTTCCTAAATATAACTCTTTTCTAATTTTTAAATATAACAAAACATCTTTAAAAATCTTGATAGAAATTCAGTAAATTCCTTGACTCATAAGCTTTATAGGAAAAATACCAGAACTTATAAATTTTCAGTCAGTAATTTTATAAAATTTTATTTATGATAATTTTGAGTCATTTTTTAGTGTTTTCGACTGTTTTTAATTTTTAATAAATAAAAACCAGTTCAGATAAATGCAAACAACCATGTAGCATGAGAAAACAGGTTTAAAGACATATTTTAAAAATTATAAACTAGAGAAATTTTCATACCATATCATTTATTTTAGATAAACCAGTTGGACACTTACTTGGAAAACCCGCGAGTCGTGATTGCGCCTTTGGGGTCCGCGTCCTCTTGCAGTCCGGCCAAGGTAGGTCTGTCGTCCAGCCACTCGTTTTGACCGTGAGCTCACCAATTTTTTTACTCTCTCGCCATTCCCCGCACGACTGTTAGTCTATGACTATAGAAATGCCCCTTCTCTCTTAAGTTAAGGATTTAACTCTTAATCAAGAGTTAATTGAAACTCTTGCTAAGGTTTGGAATTGAAGAAGGCGTCGACTCTCCATGGCCAAAGAGATTATTTCAATATCTTTCTAATCTGTCTGCCAAATCGTACGCGAGCCCAGGCGATAGAACGAGAAGACAATCTTCATCCAGCCTACCACTTCAGATTAGGCAAGTATATGGAAGCTCCGAATTCTCATAGGGAGAGATATGGTGTCGTGTGATGAAGAAGGCATGGATAGAGCAATTCATCTTTCCTCCTCTTCTTGATTGTGACCTTAATGAGGTTTTTTTTTCCGTGACTTTAATCTTGCTTAAGAGATGCTTTTATCTCTCTCACTCTCACTTCCTACAGTCGCAGGATGGCGCCATCCTATTCATGTCGAGATGAGATATATATCTCTCTCTATTGCTTTCCCCGTTTCCTCGTCGGTGAAAGGGCAAGATCACAGGGACGATGCAAGAATGCGCTCATTATACTGCGGGTTATGTCGGTCGAAGGTGGCGATGAAGGTCGACTGCGACTGTCCTCTTGCCATTGATTTCTCTCTCTCTCTTTCATGCAGTTGGCGGCGCTCTTTAGTCGATTTGGAGGCAGGTTTAATTGAATCTACTCCTCCTCCCTGCTCTGGATCATTAGCCATGAAGCTGTCTTCTCAAGTCGTAGGCATAGAAGTGAAATGCGCAGAGGTGCGAATGGATTCTCTTGATGGGCTGGAAGTCTCGAAGGAATCCTGCAGCTTTCTCAATGATGGAGGAGGTGGTATTGGTGGGCTCTTCGGGGATGTCACGGGGGGAACGAGACGGGCCCAGCAGGTCCAACGACAGCCATTAAGGCAGGGGGAAAGTGTTGATCTCTCTCTCTCTCTCTCTCTCTCTCAACAAAGTGCTGCCGCTTCCAGTTGTCTACCGACGTACTTCCATTTCATGATTGAAGGTTCTCATTTTCGCTTTTTTCCGTCTTTTTGCCTTTCTGGTTTTCTGAGTGAGCTATACTGGATCCTCGGCTCTTTTTTAACCCGCAGTCGCCATCTTTCTCTCTTTTTCCTTCCCTCATTAGATGATGATACTTCCAGGCGGGCCTTTTGTCCAGTCGCTCTCTCTCTCTCTCTCGCAGGCTACGTCGCTAACGTAAATCAACCATATAACTAGGCAAATTCTCTCTCTGTGTCTTTGCCTTTCTCTGCGCGCATGCTTGCCTCTCTCTCTCTCTCTCACACACCCTTCTTCCGATTCTTAACCGTTTCCCCCTCCTTTTTTTTTTTTAAAACCAATAACTTTCGCCACATCCTTAATGAAAATGGATGCAGAGACTAATCCGCACGCGCATACCAATTAAACAGAGAAACACGTCATGGAATAATGGGCGGACGGCGGACCTGGAGTGGGAGATGAAGACCCATTGCAGAAAAAAGGGCGGAGGCCAAGCCCACCATGGAAGGAGGCCCCAATTTGCAAAACGCCAGAGAGACAGAGGGTCTGGGGCGAACAGAGAGAAGGGCTTGCAGGAATCGGGAGATACGTAGAGCAGGGAATTCGGCGACCAATCGAAGGATACGAGAGAGAGAGAGAGACCCCCCAAAATGTAAGTGCCCCCCCTTACTATTATGAGTGACAATGTCCCATGAAAATGGCATGCCTAGCTTGGGCATCTCCTCTAGCCCACAAGAAGCGATTGAGTACCTCTCCAAGTTCATTCCATGCCTATTTGCTGAAGGTAAAGATGCTAGCTACAAAGATAACTATAACCATTAGTATAGAACTTAAGATGAGGAACCTTACCCCTAAAGCAATAGCTTCTACATTCCAATTTTGTAATTTTGAAGCCATTTTAGTCTTTAGCCAATTGAAGCACTAGGTAATAGTGATCCCCATGCCTAACAAGGGGCAATCCAAGGTATCTAAAAACCTCCCATTTCTTAATTATCTTCTAGCCTAATAGTGGAAGCCATTCAAGGGTGTCATTAGATACAACACTTCAAATTTGGTCTTGCTTATTATTGAGCCTGATAGGCCAGAGAAGTCTTGAAAAGATTCAAACAATGTGTTGAGTTGACTTCATTGGGCCGTGATGATGTTGGAGTTATCCTCCACGAAGAATTGACTTACTACTTGCCCTAACCTCATACATGTTTAGGCTTTGCAAGGTCCCTCTTGGTACTAATACCTGGTCTAATCTTCTTAGCAATGGCTGATTTCTATGGCATAGAGAAGCAGGGCTACGTGACAACCTTGTCTCATAGACCTTTTGAGCTCAAAGGATTTGGAGATCGCCCCATTAATGGATACTCTTAACTTCTACACTTGAAAGGAGTGTCATAATCATTCTAGAGAACTTCCTTCCAAAGACCATTGCTTCGAGGTAAATGCAGATGAAATCCTAAGGAATGTGATTACATGCCTTTTCAAAATCCATTCACTAAGAGGTAGTCCTGTCCACCAATCATTGCTTAGTCAATAGCTGTTGCAAGGCTAGGGATGGCATATTCTATCTTCTGATAAAAAAAATGAAGCCATAATGCTCGGGGTGGATGACTTAAGCTTGTAATCACTTAATTTTGAGTGCCAAAGCCTTGACAAAAAGCTTATAAGACATATTCAACATGGTCAAAGGCTGCTAATGGTTACCTTGATGCACATGGGTGATTTACAAATTACCTTGATAACACCCATGTTGGCCTCCATAGGGAATTGCCTAGTAGCAAAGCAGTCCCCTTTGGATTACTTCGTCCTTGCCAAGAGTCTATTCTCTTGAATCTGATATTCAACACCTCCCCAAAGAAATCTCCATAATAATCATCAATGATCTAATGATCACCCCTTGATCATCACTACAGTATTACTGTAGACAATAATCACAATCATAATGCTATGTATTTTTCATAAAGAATTTCATCATTAGGAGGTAGTAGGTAGCATAACTAATGAAATCCTCCATCCCTGAGATTAATACTAAGATATCCTATCAACTTGTCAAGACCTTGTGGTTTGTTTAAAATTCCCCCGAAAACTCCTAATTTATAACAAGGTCCTATCTCCTCTAAGTAGTAATAATCCCTACAGTAAAATTTTAAATAGTCATAGCTGAGATTCACTAAGTAGACCTATCAAATTTTTATCTAAAACTCCACCTTCCTCTCATACAAGAACTTTCCCATAGATTCATCTCCTAGCTAGACTGCAAGGACACGGCCTCCAAAGACAGCAACAACGAACACCGCATCTGCATTGAATTCATGTAAAAATTTAGTAATAAGGTGTCAATTGTATACAGTTTTGCCAAAAAATTGTTGCAATAAATGGCATGTTTTTAGGTGTTGTCATTTCTCCCCCACTGAAATGCGAAGCGTCCTCGCGAGCACAGCTACATCACGAACATTCAGCATCACCAACACTGCTACCATGAGCACTGCTACGCAACTTTGAAAGAAAAATATACTCTCCTCCACTTAATTGCGAAGCGTCCTCGCAAGCACAGCTACAAGATCTGCAAAACCGCACATGGACAACTAGTAGACACTAAAAAAAATAGGAAAAAAAAAAACTTGTTGGTGTCCTATTAAAACACAAACCATACAAACATTCCAAGTAAATTGTATAAAAACTTATGCAAACTAACATTCTCCCTTACTCACTCTCCCCACTGAAATGCATAACAGAGCTTCATCCATTGCATAGAATATACCAACTAGGAAGCTGTCTAGAGCCGCTAAACAACAATAATCCCTCTAGGCAATAAATTGCCACACTACTATCCTACTAAAAATATTGCTTCTGAAATAGCATCACTGATAAGGTCGTTACTTAGCAAAGAACCCAAACAAGGTAAACTAATACTACAACACTAAATAGGACTCCTAGGGTTTAGCTGCTAACCCTCCATGTTCTACTAGAACAACCAGCCAATGGTTCGTAACTTCTAATTGTCCAAGGCTCTTCTTTTAAGTTTATGTTTTAATGGTTTTTTTTTTTTTTGTCAAAAGAGTATATACATTGATTCTCTTTCCCAAAAGGTCCCACCCCAAAGAGATACAAGGCATCGGACACAGGGCACCCGTCAAGGAAATCCCTACAGCCTACCAGGACCTCAGAGGCGATGGTTATCTTCTTTTGGTTGTTTTTTTTTTTCAAACCCTGCAGTCTCAGGGTGTTTTTTCTTTTCTTTTCTTTTTCTTCTTGCTTTCTTTCTTTAAAAGAATAAATATATAGACTCTTCCGAACTTTTAATATTTGGATTGGATTTTAAGGATTGTTTTGTTGTTGTTTTTTTTTTTTTAAAGGATCAACTAAGAAGCTAAGAAGACATCACTTAATTGAACGGTCAAACATTTCAGCTCAACAACTTTGCTCGAGGAATCTAATCTAACGCATAATACTAGTCACTCTGCCTAGGCAAATGATAAGCAAAGAATACTCACCAGCTCAGCATCTTTCTTCCACGCTACTCCTAGTCAAAATTTCGTGGAGAGAACCTTGTTATTCAGCTATCCCACATATCACTAGAACAGCGACCAAAAGATAGGGGAAAACTCTATAGGATTCCTAATCGGACACCCATACAATGAAATTCACTATGTTATGCACATATGTCACCCCCCTTTTTAATCACTCCCTAATGCTAAGTCCCATCCCTTGTGAGTGGACTTCATATAGAGAGAATCGTGTATATATCATTCTTATTTGTTTAAAATATTTATTTATAATTCCTCTGTAATTTACTTAAATGTTTTTTCCTTCTTTTTTCTTCTTCGACATCTCTAATTTCATTCCATCAATTTTTTTATTCATGTATTTTTTCCAAAATGAATATGAAATAAAAAGTTTAGGTATGAAACAACCTTGTATGTTCGTGGATATTGCAACTCCAAGAATTAGCAACAGAAACATACAACAGTGTGTAGCGCACAATCATAGTCAAATCTGCACATGAAACATACACTAGCCAGTACAATGTTAAAGGGTTAAATAAATAGTAAACTTCTTCCTGTACAAAAGAATTGTCAAATACTCATGTCACAATCGCGATCAACTAGACTGTCGTAACGCTTCCACTGCTTGGTTGTTTAAGAAGCAGTATATTTCTCCACTTGATAACCATTCTTACATATAGAACTGTCCATCTTACTAACTTAAATATCCCAAACTCCAGCACTGAAATGAATATCCTAACCGTGCGTGCATTTAACTACCTAACTACGTGGAAAATAAAACTAAAGTGCATGAAAACCTATAGGATATCAATAACTCAAAGCATTGTATGTTTTTTAAAAAAAAAACGATATATATATTTGTTTGTTTGTTTGTTTGTTTGGTTTTTTTTTTTTCAAAATGTAGAATAAAAGAAAAACATAAAAGACTAAGAAAACAAAATATCTAGACTAAAATCTTCAAAGTCTCTGAGATCTTCTAGTGAAAACAATAATCCTAATCCGAAATCATCAACTCCATCTAAGTCAAACCTATTAACTAAACTATCATCTATAGGATGCTCAAGAATAGCCTCTAGCGTAGACATATCAGAAGTCACAGATCCGCTATCAGGTGCATCGCTAAGAACCTCCATCACATCATGGAGCGAAGCCGAAGCTGCATCATCATAGTAGGGCATAGGGGCCACTGGTAAAGCATCTAAGGAATGCCCCTCGGTCGCATCCATATACCAACAAATATAATCCCAACATGGGTAGGGAACGCTAGTCTGCAAATCATGGCAAGATGGAGTAAGGCGGTAGACAGTCGAACGATATCTCGCAAATTGTGCTTGCTCTCGGCCTACCCTAGACTGACCAGCGCCGCGCTCAGGAGAAAAAACACTATTATAATCATGACGCTGGTAGGTATAACCAATCATTTCCTGCATGGCAGTGGTACCATAGCGTCGAAAGTATGTGCGACACTGCCAACACAAGAGCTGAGCACGCACAAATAAATGCCGCTGACAGGACCTACAACCAAAAGGTGGATGATACTGTAAACAAAAAATAATCACAAAAGAAGAACCACAACAGGCCTCCCCTCTCGGTGCATATAAAAACCTGTCATGCGTTTGAAAACGCGGAATATCGTAAGGTCCACCATGAACAGGATCAGTACTATCGGCATCAATACAAGGGTAAAGCGCATCCATCCACAAAAAGGCCATACCTGCATCCCATTTAAAAACCCCCCAAGAAAGAAAAGACATCCAAGGGTGGATTAGATAAAATATTATTGTAACTACTAACCTAACTATACCTAGCTAGCCTAAGTCACAAAATGTTTAAGGCGCAGGCCATTAACCCTAAATATCTCATTTTCAGCATTAATATCCTGCACATCAAGAGAACCATTATCATAAACATTAATCACCTTAAAAGGTCCCAACCAACGAATTTTAAGCTTTCCAGGAAATTTATAATAACGACTGTCATAAAGTAAAACTAAATCGCCTTCTTTAAACTCCCGTACTTTAATATTCTGGTCGTGCCATGCTTTACGACGTTTTTGCATTGCTTCTAGACTTTGTAGAGCTAATAATCTTTCCTCATCCAACTTTACCAATTGTAAAATCCGTTGTTTCAAAGATTCAACCTCACCTAGTCGTAATGATAGAGCTACTCGTAAAGTGGGCAACTCTTGCTCAATAGGGAATATAGCATTAGTGCCATAAACTAAATTGAAGGGTGTATTTTGCACTGTCACCTTATAAGTAGTTCTATAGGCCCATAACGCTTCATATAAACGTTCATCCCAATCTCGCCTGTGGGAAGCAACCGTTTTAGTTAAAATCCCACATATAATGCGATTGGTTATTCAACTTGACCGTTAGCTCTGGGATAATAAGGTGTTGATTTGCGATGTTTAATTTTATAGATTTCCATTAACTCGCTGATAAGACCATTCAAGAAATGGGAACCTCGGTCACTTACTAATTCCAGTGGGCAACCAAAACGCGTAATAATATTCTCATACATAAACTTAGCCACATCAATGGCTTTATCCGTTTTAAGCGCTTTCGCTTCCACCCACTTTGTAATATAGTCAGTACAGACTAAGATATAACGATTCGATCGATATCTAGTAGGCGGATCGATTGGGCCTACAAAATCAATTCCCCATTTCTCAAAAGGTGCTAATGCTAATATAGGTGTCAAAGGCGTAGCAAAACTCTTAGAAGGACGACCAGTCCTTTGACATACATCGCATTTGCGACAATAATAATAAGTATCTTTAAATAGAGTAGGCCACCAATAACCAGCTAATAGAACTTTTCTTGCAGTCAATTCATCGGCAAAATGGCCACCACACGGCTCATCATGCAATGCCTTAAGAACCACTAGTACTTCATCTTCCCTTACACAACGTCGATAGATACCTTCGCGTGAAATTTTTTTATAAAGGTAACCCCCTAATAATCCGTAGGAGCGTGATTGCATTAATATCTGACGTTTCCTGCGCTTATCGGCACCAGGTGGATATCGAGTAGTACTAAGAAAATTCGCAATATCAGCATACCATGGAACTTGTGTGTCCACAGTAAAAAGTGATGCATCCGGCAAATCATCTTCCACACCTTCCTCCTTGTCTGATGTTAATAATCGTGATAGATGATCTGCTAGCACATGAGCTCTACCAGGACGAGTAACTATTTGAAAATCAAACTCTTGAAATAACAACATCCAACGAATCACACGTCCTGAAAGTTCTGCTTTATTAAGCAAATACTTTAACGCCTCATGATCAACATATATAGTAAACTTATTCCCTAATAAATAATGACGAAATTTCTCCACCGCAAATACCATTGATAGGCATTCTTTCTCAGTGGTGGTATAATTCCTTTCTGCATCACTTAAATTTCGACTCGCATAATAAATTGGATGATCCACCTTATTATCATCTGCTTGGCACAAAACAGCTCCTACAGCATACATAGATGCATCAGCATGAATATGGAATTCTTTTGTCCAATCTGGGGGTGCGAGTACTGGTCCTTCAATTAACTTATATTTAAGAAATTCAAATGCTTTCTGGCAAACATTATCCCAAATAAAAGGAGTATCCTTTCGTAGTAGATTTGTCAACGGTGATGCCACATTTGCAAAATCGGAAATAAATCTCCGATAATAATTTAGATGTCCTAAAAATCCACGCAATTGCTTAAGATTTGTTGGAGGTGGAAGTGCAGAAATCTTAATAATTTTAGCTGGATCCATGGCAATACCTTCTTTAGAAACGATATGCCCCAATAAGGTTCCTTTTGGTACTCCAAAAACACATTTATCAGGATTCAAGGATATACCTACTTCATCACTACGTTCAAATACTTGCGTTAGTAGCTCAGGCATTTCTTTTGCCGTACCATAGACACAAAAGTCATCTAAAAAAACTTCCATCCATTGACGTAGAAAATCTTGATAAGCTGCAATCATAACTCTCTGGAATGTTGTGGGTGCATTGCACAAACCAAAAGGCATTACTCTATAAGCAAATGTACCCCATTCAGTAGTAAATGTAGTTTTGGATTGATCTTCAGGATGAATTAGTACTTGGTTGTAACCGCTAAATCCATCCATGAAAGAATACAGCTCATGACCAGCAACCTTATCAAGTACCTAATCAGTAAATGGCAAAGGAAAATGATCTTTACGTGTTTTGCTATTCAGCTTTCTATAATCGACACAAATGCGAATCTTCTTACTATTCTTCTTGGGTACTACCACAATAGGAGATACCCATTCACTGTATGCAACAGGATAAATGAATCCAGCATCTAAAATCTTAGTAATTTCAGCTTTCACTAACTCTGCATACACAGGGTTTGTTCGTCATTGACGTTGACATACAGGTTTTGTGCCTGGTTCTAGATCAATAAAATGCTGACATAATTCAGCTTTGATACCCTTAAGGTCCCTATATGACCAAGCAAAAGCGTCAACATGCACTCGTAAGACTTCTTCGAATCTTTCACGATGTGGCGATTCCAATTGGTCTCCTAAATTTAAATATTTTCCTTCTGCCATTTAAGCTTAACTACTTCAACTTCAGGCTCTTCAATAAATAGAGAGTCTATTCTTCGTGGCTTAATTGTGGGCACATCTTCGGATATCTGCATCAATACATTTTCAAGAAGGTTATTCTTAGTACTTGATTCCAGTGCTTCTTCTCCCACATTCACAGAATTTACTAAGGGTAAAGCCCTATAAGGAATAATAGCCAGGTTATCTTGCGTAGCACCATCAACTTCTACTCCATAGACATTTACTAACTCAGGAAAGGATTTTTCAGTATATCTCTTCCCATATTTATCTAAATCGCCATTATTGACATTTACATTTTTACGAGATTTCATGGTAAATGAGGTTCTTACAGAGTCAATTACGCTAGGTATCTGCTCTGAATTACATGGATATTGAGCATGTAACCTACGACGATATCGACGTAAAATTTCGTTATTCTTTTCTAGACATTCCTGATCATCTAAACTCCAAAACCATTGATTATCTTTAAGCTTGAGAATTAATGAATGTAGATTCTCATCCTCCTCGCCCTGAATTCGACAGCCCAAATAATGTATAACTTGTTTCAGTTCCACAAAATTTCTAGGTACTGCAGGTTCAAACCATCTAAGTTGTGGCTCTTGCCCATCCCCATAAATAGTAAAATCCATTACTCTTTCTTTTGGATGAGGCAACACCACCGCTTGCATATTGTGCAATTTAACCTTAGTAGGTTCAGATTGGACTCGTTGATAACCAATTATCGGTCCCCTAGAACAGCGATAAATCTTCTGCGCAATTCCGGTCGAACGCCTAAAAGAATGACACAACCAGGGAACATTTGTAGGGTTTTTCTCTTGAGTCTCTGGTTCAAAAGTATTCTTAGATTTATTTTTTTCCAAAAACCTATCAGTGTTTTCATGTTCTTCCCAATAATTTGTATCCATAGATAACGCTTGGTCCATCTGTAACTCACCCCTACTGAATTTAGATTTCTCTTCTTCTAAATAAAATTCTAAAAGCGAGATTTCATCTAGATATCGCCTTTCTCTAAACTAAAACTCTGCCTTTTCCTTTTGCAACTCAGTAATCTTCTTCATTGCTTCATTTACAGCAGTCAACGCTGCCTCACGCTCTACTTCCAATGCCTCTTCCAATTCTCTAATAATCCTAGCATAATTACCATGATGTTCACAAGAAGTCTGTGAAAACCTGTTAAAAGCCGAAGCTGAATCATCCTCATCCTCATGAGATAGTGGTCTTTGTAAGGGTTTGCACCTATGCCGACTTCTCCTTTCTCTTTCCTTCGCTTCTAGCTGATAGTAATAAATCCTTTTAGCTCTATCTGGCAATTGTCCAAATCCAAAGGGTAAAGCATTTTCCCCATAAGGAAGAGCTTCTAAAATCCTACTCTCAAGCATACTATTATGATTATCAGTAACATCATCTTCTCCCATACCTTCTGAAGAGGTTATTGAAATGTCAGCCACATCAGATATCATTAACTCAGGCATTTCTTCCTCCTCTAATTCATCCATTGAAATCACTTCCGACCTGTTGTAAGCAGAAAATACAAGCAGTCGAGGGTTGTATCTTTGGATGTGGATAACCACTGAGTAATATCACTATCCGAATCATTGTCAGATGAAAACGCTACAGCATACTCACCAATACCCATCTGTTCTACCTTGTGAGGCTGATGTACTATATTGACCTCCACTTTCTCTGCTCCTGCTAGGTGTGGTGTTTTAAATAACCAGGCATAAGGCCCTTCATGATCAGTCCTCTCCATTTCTGAATCATAAAACTCACTGTTGGATCTCTCATCCATTTCACTAACTGCTTCATCTCCTGAATCTTTCAAAAATCCTTTTGAAATAACTTGTATCTTAACCCTATCGTCTCTAGGACCAATCACAATTGAACCTTTATACCAGTCCTGAATGCATCTTGCTTGGTATAACCAAGGTCTTCCCAACAGGACAGAATACGATGAAATATTTGTTTGCGAACGAACGATCAAATAGTTCACATGAAATTCTAATCCGGCTACTACAGATTTCACATTTCGCAGTAACCCCAAAGGAGTTACTTTCCTTTGATCAGCCACACGTAAAACAATATGAGTAGGTTCTAGATCCTTCAACCCTAATTCTTGCATAGCTTGTTCTGTCATCAAATTAACTGCTGAGCCACCATCTAACTGCACTTCATGTAGCAAATGGCCATTAATAGTAGTATCGATAACTGGAGCTCCTGGGTCCACAAATAAATCTACTATTTTTACATCCTTAGTTGTTTTTCCTTTGGAAGAATTTTCACGGACTTTAGAAGCGTTTATCTCAATCCTCTTCCTTCGACGCCGAACTAATTTATGGTAAAGTTGTTTCCGACAAACAGGCGCTATTTCTAGCAATTGCCGAAGGTTAATAGTCAATGATATTTCTTCTAATGCAGCCCAAAGATCATAGGTCTTATTTACGGATTCTACATAATCTTTACCCCCTTCCTTAGGAGGAACCAATCTTTCGGGAAAATGAGCTACTCCCACTTGAATCTTAGGATTTACTAAGGGCACAGGTAATAATGGATGGTCAGAGGAATGCTGCGGAGAATCCGATTCAGGTAGTTCTATATTAGGATCTATGTCCTTAGACTTATCCTTCACTGCTCCGTTTAATTGTGGACTCTCTTCCTCTAAACCTTTCTCCTTCTGTTGTTGCTTTTGTGCACGAGTAATAACACCAATCATAGGGTCAACTCTAAAAGTCACCTTGCGAGGTATAAATTTTGACTTAACTCCAATATCTTTCCTTATTGTTTCTACTTCAACTAAATTTGCAGCAGACGTTGAAGGTTCGTTAGAGGTTTGTTTCCCTTTGTCAGACATTTTATTATCCTCTCGCTTAGGACAATTCTCTTCATAGTGTCCTTCACCACTGCACCTCCTACAAAGAGGAGTATAGTCTTGATTTTTACGCGCATTTGGACAATATGTGGCTATGTGACCTTCTTGTTGGCATCGATAACAAATTACTGGTCCCCTAGGTCTTTGTTGACCACCTTGTCCCATTGGATTACGAAAATTTCCATTATTTCTTCTAAAAGGAGAATTTCTCCCTCGATTGCCATCACTGTTGTAATTGTTTCGAGGCACTGGGGGTCTACCCTGAGTGGGCAATCCTCGTGGCCTAAAAGGTTGATTGGGTGGTCCAATCTCATAAGTCCTATTATTACGATCCATGTAATTGTAATTCGTTTGCATTGAACGAGCTTGTTGTTGCTCTTGACCTAATTTATGCCAACAATTTGTATCTAAATGACCAGTCTTGTGGCAAAAAGAGCAAAATGGTGGATGATCGGGCATTAACCTTGAAGGCGTCGGACACTCTGTAGCCACATGGCTGTAACCATGACACTTGCCACACCAGATATTAGATCGAGGTGGGTTTGAAGTCGAATTTCCCGACGATTGTTGAGCACTAGATCCTTGTGTCGTTATCAAATAAATTTCCTTCAAAGGCGCTTGTACTGCAGTCATAATTTCCTCCTTTAATTTTCCTAGAGATTTCGCAATAATATCTGCTACTTTTGCTTCATCCAGAGGAGATTGAGATTGCGGCATAGAAGGCATTCCTGTCTGCATCATATAGGCTGGAATTGAAGTGTACGGATTTAGAGGTACACTCGACATGTTTGAGCTTGCGGTTACCGAGGGATTTAAAGGAACGGTCACATAAGACACGTTCTTAGGTACCCCACCTGAAGTGCTTGGATATTCTGTCCGAGATTCTTTGAATAGATCTCTCCGTCGTTGTTGACTAAGCTGCACTTCTTCCCACCATCTAGCATGTGTTTTAGCATCTGCCAACGTAGCTGGTCGTTGTAAACTAACATGCTGATGAACTTCAGGATTAAGTCCATCAATAAACTTACGTTTTTGCGTGGGATCGTCAGGAGCAGGATTCATCTTACGAATGATCGTCTCCATGCGCTCAATATAATGTTCAACACTTTCAGTTGCTCCTTGGGACAGATAATCCAGTTGAAGAGCCAATCTATCTTGAAAACCTTGTCGTCTAAATTTTTCTAGAAAAGCTCTTGATAAGGCATCATAAGTCCCTTTATGTTGAGCATATACCATTTCGCTGCTTCATCTTTTAATGTTGCAGGGAAGATATGAAGCTTTTGGTCATCATCTCTTATCTCATTGGCGACGCAAGTCACCTCAAATCTTTGCGAATGGGCATCGGGATCTTCGTTCCATAGCCCCCCGAATTGCGTGAAATCAGCTAATCTGACTGGGTTGCGAGCCATTGTTTCTCTAAATAGTAGCTCTAACCCTAAATCGTTGATAGTATCAAACCACGGAGGTTCCTGAGGTTCCTTAAATAATTGACGCAATCCGAAATTTGACTCTAAATCCCAGTCAAAGAGCAGTTCAATACTCCCGACCGTAGCATTAGCTTCACTCTCCCTATTTTCACTATTTTGCCTACCTCTTTCCCCAGTGACACTGCTAGTACTGGAGACAACTTGATCCCATTGATATGAAGCTGCTTCACTTTCTTTCGATGGTGTTCTATCAGTTGATAAGCTAGGCTGAAGAGGTTCTACCGTTGAGTTAGACATAGCGTCTACTCCCAAATTCAGCAATGCGTTGACCCTCTCTAGCCTTTCTAATAGCCAAGCCTCTTGTCGCACTGCTCGTTCTCTAACTCGCTGATCCCTAGCTTCGTTTTGCTGCTTCCGTCTCTCTTCTGAATTCATCCACGAGTACTAAACTAGCTTTTACTGTCATACTCCAAAATTACGCTCGTTTTATTTGAAGCTATAAAATTAGGTTGTCGCTTGGATGCGCACTTAGAAGGTTCAAAATAGTCGGCAGCTCTGGGTCTATCTCCCCAAAAGGTAACTTTTCTTCTTGCTCGGGGATTAAACCTAGAATTTCAGCAACCTCTCTAACGTCTTTCGTGTCGAAAGCAATTTTTAAACCTCTGGATACACGTATCCAAGGCAACACATCATCCCACACTACTCTTCTAAACGTCCGATAAGCTGTGCGGTAATACCAATCAAAGTGGTACGATACACTGATTGTATTTATCTCTACCACGTCTATTAACCCAAAGTGTGTCGCTAGTAGAACTATGGTTTGCGCACAGTCGTTATAACCCTAGCTCCAAGAGGATAATTGTTCAACGTCCACAGTTAATTGTGGCCCAAAATATGTGCCTCCCTCTACTAACTCCGTATCTCTCGCCCAGTCTAGCACTTTTCTTTGGCACTCCTGGGGCAAATTAGGAAAATAGTCCCTTAGAAAAGAGACTGCGTACTCACTCATAAATAACACTTAGGATCTAAAATACCCTCGGAAGATTTATCACTCGTTCGAGCGCACTTGGCTCCCGGCAGACGCACCAAAAATGACTGGCCAAAGACCAAGCCACTTTTACCCAGGTCAACAAGCCAACTCCTAAGAGTTGTTGCACTAAACAAGTGATTATTTGCACTAATTGTTTTAATTCGACTCGACTTAGCCTTCCCTAATATCTACAATGTTGTTTGTAGTAGTCCAACTGCAAAGATTCTAAACTTCAATAAATTATACTGGGCACTAAATTGCTAAACCTAAGATGATTATGGTTTCTCCCCATCTCTCAGGGGCAGCTCCTCATAATGTTCTCCTGCCATGCTAGTGGCGGTTTATCCAGGAAATGTTTTTAATGTTTGACTTTGGAAAGGTTGTTTCAGGGATATAGATCTCTTGGATCTATTTGTATATCTCCGTTTAAAATTCATTTTTATGTTTTTCTCCACCTGATTAAAATTAATTCTTTTTATTTGTTCAATTTTAAACAAACATTCAAATCAAATTTTCTGACGTACCATAAACCCCTAAATTTTAATCTCCCTTGGTAGACGTTTCCCACTCCGTATATAAATTTCGTCGTTGCTTTTAATTTTTAAATATTTTTTCGTTCCGCGAAAATCACATCCTTTCTTTTCCTCTTGTATAACCAGTATCAAGCATGATAAAACAAATTCTTTCTTCACTCTTATGGTTCACATACAACGTTCATTTTAAATCCCGTATATCCCCTTAGTTTTCTTTAAATTATCCTAGTGGCCCTCCACTCCATGTATTTAAGAAATTGGTTGTAAAATGAATAACATGTAAAAATTTAATATATATGCTGAGGCTTTTTTCCCCATGCCATCCAATCGTTAAATTATTTGATTTTATTTTGGTTTTAATTTAAACTAAATTTTATAACTGCAACCTAACATTATTAATCATTATAAAGTGTTGTTAAGTTTTTTAATTTATTTGTACCCTCCCATGTTTCATAAATGTCCACGACATGTGTAATTCCTCTTATCAAAACCAAAACACCATATCTTTATACAAACATTTTTTAGTAAAATATTATTAAATTGTTGTTTCTTTACTTTAACCCTTACAACATAAATGCACTAACAAATCAAAGATTTTGTTTCCAATATTTCACTAAGAATCCATAGTTTATATCAATAAATAACACATTTTACGTAAAGGAAAACTATGCTTTTTTCTTAAATATAACTCTTTTCTAATTTTTAAATATAACAAAACATCTTTAAAAATCTTGATAGAAATTCAGTAAATTCCTTGACTCATAAGATTTATAGGAAAAATACCAGAACTTATAAACTTTTAGTCAATAATTTTATAAAATTTTATTTATGATAATTTTGAGTCATTTTTTAGTGTTTTCGACTGTTTTTAACTTTTAATAAATAAAAACCAGTTCAGATAAATGCAAACAACCATGTAGCATGAGAAAACAGGTTTAAAGACATATTTTAAAAATTATAAACTAGAGAAATTTTCATACCATATCATTTATTTTAGATAAACCAGTTGGACACTTACTTGGAAAACCCGCGAGTCGTGATTGCGCCTTTGGGGTCCGCGTCCTCTTGCAGTCCGGCCAAGGTAGGTCTGTCGTCCAGCCACTCGTTTCGACCGTGAGCTCACCAATTTTTTTACTCTCTCGCCATTCCCCGCACGACTGTTAGTCTATGACTATAGAAATGCCCCTTCTCCATTAAGTTAAGGATTTAACTCTTAATCAAGAGTTAATTGAAACTCTTGCTAAGGTTTGGAATTGAAGAAGGCGTCGACTCTCCATGGCCAAAGAGATTATTTCAATATCTTTCTGATCTGTCTGCCAAATCGTACGCGAGCCCAGGCGATAGAACGAGAAGACAATCTTCATCCAGCCTACCACTTCAGATTAGGCAAGTATATGGAAGCTCCGAATTCTCATAGGGAGAGATATGGCATCGTGTGATGAAGAAGGCATGGATAGAGCAATTCATCTTTCCTCCTCTTCTTGATTGTGACCTTAATGAGGTTTTTTTTTCCGTGACTTTAATCTTGCTTGAGAGATGCTTTTATCTCTCTCACTCTCACTTCCTACAGTCGCAGGATGGCGCCATCCTGTTCATGTCGAGATGAGATATATATCTCTCTCTATTGCTTTCCCCGTTTCCTCGTCGGTGAAAGGGCAAGATCACAGGGACGATGCAAGAATGCGCTCATTATACTGCGGGTTATGTCGGTCGAAGGTGGCGATGAAGGTCGACTGCGACTGTCCTCTTGCCATTGATTTCTCTCTCTCTCTTTCATGCAGTTGGCGGCGCTCTTTAGTCGATTTGGAGGCAGGTTTAATTGAATCTGCTCCTCCTGCCTGCTCTGGATCATTAGCCATGAAGCTGTCTTCTCAAGTCATAGGCATAGAAGTGAAATGCGCAGAGGTGCGAATGGATTCTCTTGATGGGCTGGAAGTCTCGAAGGAATCCTGCAGCTTTCTCAATGATGGAGGAGGTGGTATTGGTGGGCTCTTCGGGGATGTCACGGGGGGAACGAGACGGGCCCAGCAGGTCCAACGACAGCCATTAAGGCAGGGGGAAAGTGTTGATCTCTCTCTCTCTCTCTCTCTCTCTCTCTCTCTCTCTCTCTCTCTCTCTCTCTCTCTCTCTCTCTCTCTCTCTCTCTCAACAAAGTGCTGCCGCTTCCAGTTGTCTACCGACGTACTTCCATTTCATGATTGAAGGTTCTCATTTTCGCTTTTTTCCGTCTTTTTGCCTTTCTGGTTTTCTGAGTGAGCTGTACTGGATCCTCGGCTCTTTTTTAACCCGCAGTTGCCATCTTTCTCTCTTTTTCCTTCCCTCATCAGATGATGATACTTCCAGTCGGGCCTTTTGTCCAGTCGCTCTCTCTCTCTCTCTCTCTCGCAGGCTACGTCGCTAACGTAAATCAACCATATAACTAGGCAAATTCTCTCTCTGTGTCTTTGCCTTTCTCTGCGCGCCTGCCTGCCTCTCTCTCTCTCTCTCTCACACCCTTCTTCCGATTCTTAACGGTTTCCCCCTCCCTTTTTTTTTTTTTACCAATAACTTTCGCCACATCCTTAATGAAAATGGATGCAGAGACTAATCTGCACGCGCATACCAATTAAACAGAGAAACACGTCATGGAATAATGGGCGGACGGCGGACCTAGAGTGGGAGATGAAGACCCATTGCAGAAAAAAGGGCGGAGGCCAAGCCCACCATGGAAGGAGGCCCCAATTTGCAAAACGCCAGAGAGACAGAGGGTCTGGGGCGAACAGAGAGAAGGGCTTGCAGGAATCGGGAGATACGTAGAGCAGGGAATTCAGCGACCAATCGAAGGATACGTGAGAGAGAGAGACCCCCCAAAATGTAACTGCCCCCCCTTACTATTATGAGTGACAATGTCCCATGAAAATGGCATGCCTAGCTTGGGCATCTCCTCTAGCCCACAAGAAGCGATTGAGTACCTCTCCAAGTTCATTCCATGCCTATTTGCTGAAGGTAAAGATGCTAGCTACAAAGATAACTATAACCATTAGTATAGAACTTAAGATGAGGAACCTTACCCCTAAAGCAATAGCTTCTACATTCCAATTTTGTAATTTTGAAGCCATTTTAGTCTTTAGCCAATTGAAGCACTAGGTAATAGTGATCCCCATGCCTAACAAGGGGCAATCCAAGGTATCTAAAAACCTCCCATTTCTTAATTATCTTCTAGCCTAATAGTGGAAGCCATTCAAGGGTGTCATTAGATACAACACTTCAAATTTGGTCTTGCTTATTATTGAGCCTGATAGGCCAGAGAGGTCTTGAAAAGATTCAAACAATGTGTTGAGTTGACTTCATTGGGCCGTGATGATGTTGGAGTTATCCTCCACGAAGAATTGACTTACTACTTGCCCTAACCTCATACATGTTTAGGCTTTCCAAGGTCCCTCTTGGTACTAATACCTGGTCTAATCTTCTTAGCAATGGCTGATTTCTATGGCATAGAGAAGTAGGGCTACGTGACAACCTTGTCTCATAGACCTTTTGAGCTCAAAGGATTTGGAGATCGCCCCATTAATGGATACTCTTAACTTCTACACTTGAAAGGAGTGTCATAATCATTCTAGAGAACTTCCTTCCAAAGACCATTGCTTCGAGGTAAATGCAGATGAAATCCTAAGGAATGTGATTACATGCCTTTTCAAAATCCATTCACTAAGAGGTAGTCCTGTCCACCAATCATTGCTTAGTCAATAGCTGTTGCAAGGCTAGGGATGGCATTTTCTATCTTCTGATAAAAAAAATGAAGCCATAATGCTCGGGGTGGATGACTTAAGCTAGTAATCACTTAATTTTGAGTGCCAAAGCCTTGACAAAAAGCTTATAAGACATATTCAACATGGTCAAAGGCTGCTAATGGTTACCTTGATGCACATGGGTGATTTACAAATTACCTTGATAACACCCATGTTGGCCTCCATAGGGAATTGCCTAGTAGCAAAGCAGTCCCCTTTGGATTACTTCGTCCTTGCCAAGAGTCTATTCTCTTGAATCTGATATTCAACACCTCCCCAAAGAAATCTCCATAATAATCATCAATGATCTAATGATCACCCCTTGATCATCACTACAGTATTACTGTAGACAATAATCACAATCATAATGCTATGTATTTTTCATAAAGAATTTCATCATTAGGAGGTAGTAGGTAGCATAACTAATGAAATCCTCCATCCCTGAGATTAATACTAAGATATCCTATCAACTTGTCAAGACCTTGTGGTTTGTTTAAAATTCCCCCGAAAACTCCTAATTTATAACAAGGTCCTATCTCCTCTAAGTAGTAATAATCCCTACAGTAAAATTTTAAATAGTCATAGCTGAGATTCACTAAGTAGACCTATCAAATTTTTATCTAAAACTCCACCTTCCTCTCATACAAGAACTTTCCCATAGATTCATCTCCTAGCTAGACTGCAAGGACACGGCCTCCAAAGACAGCAACAACGAACACCGCATCTGCATTGAATTCATGTAAAAATTTAGTAATAAGGTGTCAATTGTATACAGTTTTGCCAAAAAATTGTTGCAATAAATGGCATGTTTTTAGGTGTTGTCAGGTGTCCACCCACCGCCAGGTTCCTTTCCTTTTTCCCTCTCCCACGTGCATCATAACACACCATTAATTGTAATTTAAAATCTACTGACCGTTGCACCCACCAAATGAACACATTGCACATCATAAATTGTAATTAAAATGAGCCTGACCATTAATTATAAAAGGAACCCCGCAGTTACACGAGCATTATTGTACCATAAACCACATAATTTGTAAATTAAAATACATCCACACAGTGCACCCACACACGTGCTACAGAGACATTTAAATTGTAATTAAAATAAACCCCCCGAAGTCACGCATGCGCTTTGCACCAAACATCATATAATTGTAAAAATGAACTGCATTTTTAGAGACCCCCACAGTCCACTCAATTAGTTAATTTGTCAAAGTGGGGTTTGGTTACGAAATTGATCCATCATGCATTAAGGGTTTAATTAAAAATGAATTGCAAACTAATTTCTCATTGATTAAAATGAATGCGATAGTGATCACCTGCTCACTTCATCGCACTTTAGGTGTACGCTCAACGATTATGGGGATTAGGATTCCTTAGTCTAAAGGTCGGTCATATTTGTCCATGATGGTCTGAGTCGATCATTTTATTTTCAGTCGAGTCAGTGTTTGGGCTACGATATGCTAGAATTTATACATTTCTTTTTCTGTGCTTGATTACGGGGATCAGGGTGCTTGATTGTCATGCATATCATGAAGCTTTTGGTCGCATGTGTGCGTAGGTCATGTCGAGTTTTTTTCGTAGGATTGGTTTGTTTGGGGAAGTTTGGTCTAGTCTTGTTTTTTTTTTGTTGCAACTTTTCCATGATATCCTTCTTGGCCGTGGTTTTTTTTGGGTTTTGCATGAATTTTTCCTATTTTTCCTTGGTTGTGTATGTGTGTGGACATCATGTGTAGTCTGAATGACATCGTCTTCCTCTACTCCCCCACTTGTGATCCAACATGTGTTGTTGCACGTACATGATTATTCCCTCCTACTAGAGGCAGATTGTATTTGCCATGCCTGTCTTCGTCCTTTTGTGGCCTTGAAGTTTTCGCTAGTGGACAATATGATGTGATACTCCTTCCTGGCATCATACAAGAACCAGCCTAGCTTGGTTTATAATCGATGCTTCTGCTTATCCACAGCCAACATCAATGATGCGTTGTGTTTGCCTCTTTCAGCTTCTTTTGTTCCTAATGGAAACCAATTGTTGATAGCTGAAGAGATCCTTTTCCTTCTTCAGAAGGAGATGTCTACCTCATTGGTGTCCAACAAGATTATTACCAGTTCAGGGGTTTCTATTGCTCCTATGGCCTTCTCAATATGAAAGCAACTTTGCCAGTTTCTGCAAGACAGATTTATGTTAGGCAAGCCTACGTCTAAATGTCTCTCCAAGGAGCTTTTCACTACTTTTGTTTGGATCTTGGAAGGGACTAAATTTAATTAGTCAACATTCATGTTTGTCAAGATGGATCAACATTTCCAACGAGTCAGAAAAGGTGAGGGTAGTAATGTGTCTCATGGTGCTTTCCTTCAAAAGATTATCACTCTTGGCCCTCCTCCTGGTGGTGTGCCAATGTGGCTGATCCTGCTCCTCTAGCCACCACCTTGTGTTTCATCCCCTCCCCCATTATAGGCAAACTCAGATTCAGAGGATGAGCCCCCTCCAAGATTTTCTCGACTTAAGCCCCGACATACTAAAAGGGCCACCCAGTCCCTCTACAGTATCAGCTATTGATAAAGAGTTTTCCTTTCGTTGTGTTATTTATCAAAGATACAGGTTATACGTTGGGGTCGTGATTGGGTGATTTATTGAAGATACTGAAGAAGATCGAGTTGAGTTCTTTAATGATCTTGTATTTCCTTTTTCTTAGGTCGTAAGGACGCTCCCTTATTAAGTGCAGGGATATATTGAATGTTGAATTGACTAGATTTGTTGGTTGATTTTTATTGTTTTTGAAGGTTGAATGATTGATTTTTAATTGATTTTGAGTAATGACTAGTTGTTTTGGAAGTATTTTGGATGAGATTGATTATTTTTTGGAATCTCATGATGATTTTCAATAGAAATATGAGGTTCTATGATGTTCTGATAGGTTCTGTTGAGATTTTGATTGGTTCTATTTAGCTTCTGTTTTGTTTTGATTTTCTTTTGTATGAAGTATGGATTAATGATTGATGGAAGTTGAGGTCTTTTGAAAGCTCATTGAACGGTTTTTTTAAAATGGGTTGGAATGGTTTTGGTATGAGTTATGAGGTTCTGATGCTTTCTGTTGACCTTCTGTAAACCTTTAGTTGAGCTTCTGTAGAACTTCTATTCATGTTTCTGTTATGTTCTATTTTGTATCCTTCTGTAAGTGTTCTATGGAATGTATGTGTGACTTTGAGAAAGTTTTCTAGAATTGGAAAGAGGTGAATATAAGTTCAAAAGAGCTAAAGGAAGTGGAAGAAGTAGCTGTTGAAGACTCAAGAGAAGACTAAAGTGAAGTAATAGTAGTGAGTTGTGAGAAGTTACTATAGTGGCTCTAGTGAACTTTCATATCAGACACACATTTTGGAAGGGGCATCCACAACCAAAGAAGGATTATTATGAGTGATTATTGAGTATTGTAGTGAGCAGATGATGTACTATTGATTGAGAGAGAAAGAGAGAGTCAAGGATAGCCAATTCTATGCAAAACAATGTATATTTCTATGAAAGACTATGAGAGAAAACTAAGAAGACAATGAAGATGAATGCTATGTGATTATTTCCATTCAAAATGGTGTTTCTCTTGTGTTCTCTTTGCCTATCAATGAAAAATATAAAGAAGATGAAGAGCAATATCAATTTTGTTGAAGTTAAAACCGTGGGAGATTGTTTCTATGATACTGCATGCAGATTTCTTGCTAGTGGTGTTCTTTTCCTTGTTGTGGTTCTCTAAAGAATGAAACAAAAGCTTGTTGATGTTATAAGATAGATTTTCTTGCAAGTAGAAACCCTTTTTCCTTGGTGTCTCTCTTGGAGCTCCATGTTTTCATACCACTTGGTGACATAATCCATACATACCAGGATGTATCTGTTCTGCCTCCTTCTGGTAGGGGGATCGATTAGACCTACGAAGTCGATGCCCCACTTCTCGAATGGCTTTAAGGGAAGGATACGTTGTAGTGGTATGGCACTGGTGTTGATGGGTTTCCCCATCCGTCGACATGGATTACATTGCTTACAGGAGTCATAGGCATCCTTATAGAGGGTCGGCCACTAGTATCCGACTAACAAAGCCTTTCTGGATGCTGCTTCTCTTGCAAAGTGGCCTCCACCTGGCTCGTCATGGCACACTTTCAATACTATGCCGATTTCTTCTCTTGCAACACATCTTTTGAGAGCACTTCATCTTTGCCTTTCTTATACAGAGTGCTGCCTAATAGGGTGCACCACCAAGCTAGAGAGGCACCTACGAAGAGCATTGTGGCCCATTATATAACACTTGGTAGTGTTCTACATGTGGTGTAAACCCCACATGGGTCACCACCAATTGAGAGAGCCCCATCCCAATGGTGGAGTTTTAAAATAAGCCTTGAATGTATGTGATATGGAGGATTTATATATTGTGAATTCCTCAAGCATAATTCAATGGGTGGGGCCTAAAGTATTAGGTCCCTAAGACTTAAACTAAATCATTGACTACGGCTTCTTTTAAAGCCTTAAGTGGCTATCCAAATGTGCCATGAATCTTAAAAACAACTGCTGGCTACAATCAACAACTTGGATCAAAACCTCGATAGACTATGTTGAATTTCAAGCCAAATTTTTCTCTATAAGAAAATTCTAGTAGATTATTAAGACTCAAATTCAAAATTTTATGGATTTTTCAACATACTTTATGATCATTGCAATCAATTTTCCTCATGGGAGATCATGCATCCTCTTCAATGATGCAAAATGTCTTTGATTCAGTACCACCGCACTATAGACATCTCTTCACACTTAATATACCACGTGAAGATGATCAAAATCGAATTGTTCTTACCATGGCTATAACCCTTGATACCCAAGCTCAACAAAAGGAGGCCAAATCAGTGTAAGTCTAGTTTTGAATTCTCCACTTTTGATGGTACTAAATATGATCATTATGTTCTTACTTGGATTAGTCAATGTGATGATTATTTTCATGTCAAGAAGTATTTAGAGTGAAAAAACACTTTATATCATTTCATGGATAAGGCTTCTTTATGGTGAAATGTTACTTGTAAGAGTGTTGATCGATCTCTTACTTGGAATGCCTTTCAATCAAATATGCTTGAATGTTTCCTACTCTCACAATTGAAGCTTCAAGCTCAACAACTATGAGATTTTCTTGCTTAGCAAGGACAATATATAGTTCATTAGTACACCAAACATTTTTGGAGTTTTTTGCTCTAATTGCACATGTTGGAGGTAGTACCTGATGATAACTATAACAATGCAAATTTATAAATGGTCTCAATGTTGCTCAATGATCAAATGTAGACATATTCAAGCTTACCACTTTGGACAACACTATTTCTTTAGCCCATGATGTTGAACAAAAATAACAATAAGGAAGCTTCCATAACAATAACAATCACATGGTAATTTTCCTTCACGGCTTTTTGGTGCTTTTAACAATTCTAGATTTAGTTATGGTGGAAGACTCAATTGAAGGCCTCACAAAAGAATGGGAATTCTTTGCAAGGCAACAATAATAACAATGTTTTGAGTATATGCCTAATGTCAATGAAGATGCTTTTGAGTCTAAACTATCAAACCTAACAAATCAACAAAATTCAAGCATATTTTCTTAACATTGTTTACTTAAAATAGTTTGTTTGTTCTAATATTGCATGAAATGGTAGCAAACACGATTTTATTTTAGAAAAAAATTATAAGAAATTAAATCTATCTTTCTAATTATAAAATTAAAGCTGCATTTTTAGACACTATATATAATTATATGAAAAGAAGTGAAAGAATTGGAAATTTGCATGGGATTCAAGATATTGGTGTCTTTAGCAAATAAATCTTAAATATGGATACCACCAAGTTTGAATCTTTGTTAAGTAGACCACATGATATATCTCAATTATTAAATACAAACAATGTTATGAAATATAAAAGAATCAAATAAGTTAAGAAAATTCAAAAAAGAATAAGACACAGGATAGGGTCCAACCTCCCCTATGATAAAAGCCATGCTTTGTCATCTCTATTATGAAATATTAATTACATAGCTATTTACATTCATATCATATAACTAACTACAAAGAAAATGCAAATATAAGTGAAACTACTGAGTGTTATAAATTAAGAGGTTTCCTATAGCTTCTTATAGTTAATGCAAAAAATTCTATGTATCAAATCATGACATTTTGACATTGCCATTACATCCAAAACGTAACAAAACCCCCAAAACAACTCTGAAATCTATGAATTCTAACTTCAAATGAGGGAGAAACAACAAGACTAAGTTTTTACATTGTTTTCTTATGTTGCGCACAATCTTGCTACTTTGGCAAAGAAAGTTAGGAAAGCTTGAAACATATAGAGAAAATAGCAAAGCATTCCATAAAGAAAGCTTACTTTAATAAAAGCATATCTTAAATCTAATACTTTAATATTATGTATATTAAAACTATAAAATTACATAAATTAATAATGTTAAATATCAATGATTTAGTTAGAATTATTATCATTGAAGAAGCTTAAACTTGTAATTCATAAATAAATTGATAACAATATCATGTGAATATAATTATTATACATTATGTTTACTATATAGATTCACTTAAAGATTATTTATACTCAATATTTTTAAAATATTAAATATTAATTTATTTTTCCTAATAATCTACTCAATGTAGCATTAAACATACTAGTTTTCTACCATCTATCTAGTTACACTTACGTGTATTTTAAAAAATATTATTAAGTATAGCAAATACCATGAGTCTTTCGATCTATAAGAAAAATGTCTAACTAGATTTATTAGGTATTACCTATGGTTCTCATTCACTCAAGAGGATTTGGATGCTGCCGATTGGTATGTTGTTTAGTCTTTTATCTTTGAAGGAATATGCATATACTTATTTGTTCTATCAACGAACAGAAGAGTTGAAGATGATTGTAGGTTGTCGGTTGCCTAAGGAGACTTTGATTCTTAAAAAAGTTGCCTCAACTCAATCAATAGAGATAATTTTCATATAATATGCTTAGTGATTCCTTAACTGAATAGAATTAACCATATTTTTGCAGCATGCCCTTTTCTAGCTTACTCACTTTCTAATCAAGATTATCGAAGAGCTTACAGAGATCTACAAGATCTGCCATCTCAAGTCCACATCCTACTACTCTGGAGCCAATGGTCAATTCAAAGTTACCAATCGCATCCTTTGCTCGATCCTAAAAAGGATGATTGCCATACATCATTGTGATTGGGATGATCAACTTACAGAGGTCCTCTGGACATACAAAACCTCACATAAGGCCACAACAAGATAGACACCATTCCAACTTGTCTATGGCACAAAAGCTATTTTTCTTGTTGAGTTGGAAATGCCTTGTGTTTGTGAGTAGCCATTACAAAATGATTAGAAGATGTGAATCCCTATAGCGCCATCTCTTGCACTTGGAATGTTTGAAAGAGACTTGAAGGATGGCCTTATAATGCATGGAAGCCATGCAGGCTTGACACAAAGTCTACCATGATAGCTTTATCAAATAGAAAGAATTCAAAGAAGGTGATGTCATCTTGGCATATGATTCGCGCTTTGGTAAGTTTCTTGCCAAGGTTCAATAGCGTTAGATGGATCTCTATAAGGTACTTGTAGTCAACCCTAACATCTCTATACAAATACAAGCCCTAGATACTAGATACCTCTGATTATCCATTCTTAATCAATGGCTTTCATCTGAAGAAGTATTTCCTTCCCTAGGAATCCTAACAATTATAGATAATTATTTCCATTTTTTTTGACATCTCTCACTGATACTTCTCGTGCCACTTTTGATAGCTATCATTATTGAAATTCTGTTTGATAAGGTGGATGATTTCTTTAGTCCCTTATGTTTTTGCTCCTACTCTTGCCCATGTTCTGTTTCCTTTCATTCCAATCCAACAAATGTGGTGTAGATGATTCTGAACACTAGTTTTTCCGCCTTTAAAAAAATTAAAAAAATATTAATTATGGGAGAAAATGACTTGTATCCTTGCCATACCAACCTATTCTTCGAGAAAAGGTGGCAACATCCTCGAGAGTAGAGAGAAAATGAAAAAAGAAAAAAAAAACTATAATGAGAAAAAATGATGAAATTCCTTATCATAATAGGCCTTGCTCCAAGAAAAGGTGGCAAACACCCTTGGGTGGGAAGTTGGTTGTGGAAAAGGTAGCAAAAACCTGTAGTCTAGATAAATTGTATCTTTTGACGATAGGATCTAGTTCCAAAGCCAACTCCATTGGTGCGCTATCCCTACACTTCTGAAGACCATCTGACTTCTCCAACAAATACAAGATCTTCATCCCATCTAAGTTTACAATCTATTGACTACCTCCCTAGATATACCTCTTATTCAGCAGATACTATTTGATATCATCAATAACTTGAAGCTAGTCTTCGTCGACAACCATTGAGAGTGATGTAAGCTTTTGTCTTGATAGGATGGGGATGTGAGTATGGGTTGCCCTCTGTATTTATCAATAAAGTGTGAGACAAAGGATGGGCTGAGTCATCAATCCCTTCCCTTCAATTCAAGTAAGATGTGAGTTATGTCAATGGAGTGTTGTACATACGAGTTGGTCCTCTCAATGCACAAAGCATGCTCTATTGTGTGTATGGTACTATAAGACTCACTGGCCTTCCTTTCTTGCATTGTATGCTATCGACAGAGGGCAAAATGTACGATTTGACTATAAATTACGAACAAGATATACAGCCTTTACACAAATGGTAGTGAGGATTACATTATAAGGTATTAGGAATTGGGTTGTCCTCTTGTATCTCTCATTAGAGTGTGAGGCAAACGTGGGGCAGTGTAATAGACATTTTTTTTCCACTAACAGAGAGATGAGGCTTAAGGGACATTACGACAACTGGTGATTAGGTATATTCTCATTTTTCTCTGCACACATGGGATAGGCCTCTACAACTACAATAGGGCATGCCGCTCTATTCTGCACATTGCACTCCAAGGCTTCCTAGTCTTCCTTCTTGCACCTATATAAGATAAGGTGAGATACATTGATGCACCATCAATTGTGCACATTGGAATACTCTCTCTTTGCCCTTCCTCTTTAATTGATGTGAGTACATGGGGTGAGTGACTACTCTATCATCCTCAACCTAAGTGAATGGTGAGCCTAAGAGCTATGCACTTCATCAATGACCAACTGGTAGTCTTCATCCATACCAATACCTCACTAAGTGTCGCCACATGGTTCCTATTGTGTTGATGCATGCTATGACACCTCCTACAGTAGTCGACATCAACCCCTTGAGCAACAATGAGTACCTTTGATATCTAGCACACCATCGACTTTCAACTACGACTTAGGCCAAGTGTTTCTAACTCTACTCTTACATATATGTATGTATATCATGTCATAAGTGTGGAAACCCAAGGGGTTGGGTCGTGTGTCAATGTGTAAGTCCCTATTGATTGTCCTAACCTAGTTTCTTAAGGTTCTAAGTGTGGGGAGGCGTTCTTATGCATCTGTTTTGCATAAATTCATGATAATACCTCTTACCAATCTTCAATTACTATTATTTCTTTTGATGCCATGTTGGTGTCCCTTTTCCGCCCGGTTATCTTGTTACAACCCATCCCTTGGGTTTTCTCTCCCTTATTTCACTAGTTTCTTGTGTTGAGATATCGAGCTCCACTCGTGATATGCCAGGGTGATCGTTGTGCATTTATGTCACTGACTTGTTAGCTGCAGATGCGGTTGGTACACCGCCCATGAATAATAGCTAGATGTCAGCTATCCTTATCTACTCTAGTTCGTGGCTCAGTTAGTATGCCACCTTAGTTAGTTGTTTGGTTTGAGACCCATATATAGGGTTCTTCTATTTCTCTGTACAAGAGTTCTTTTGGCTTACACAACTAAGAAGAGAAAAATTGTTTTCAGCCTCCACCTTTTGTGTGTATTCCCCCATTGTGTAAGCGAGAAAGCTACAAGTGAGACTCCTTCCTTCTCTCTCACGATTTTGACATGGTATCAAAGCCTGGTTCGTGGTAAGGAGCTCAAGAAAGCAAACCAAGTTCACGGCGTTCTGGTAAGAGGACCAGTATTGCTTTCATTTTTCGAGTTTGGGAGCAAGTCTCTGCAGGTAGCATAGCCAGAAAGTGGAAGAGTGCATTGTCTCAGATTGAGATGCCCTTCGCAGTGTAGCAAGAGGGCAGTATATGCTGCGAGCATCGGCTTTAGCCCTCGGTTGCCCTATTTTTTTGATTCGAGGCCATTTCAGGGCCTATTTTGGAGGCGGAAGTTTTTCGCACGCACTCAGGAAAAGGCCCTGTTTTTTGCTATGTGACCACTGTTCTACAGGTCGGTGAAAAGTTTCCGTAGAAATTGCATCGTATGCCTGTGCATGGAGACATTGGGAGTTACAGAATCATCCTTGTTGCCTATTGATGCAAAATCATCACTAGGAAGTGACTGTGTGGTCGAATACCACTTTCACCAGTTTTGCAGATTTGCCCTTGTGAGACTGAAGCTGTGTTTTTTGCAGTGACATAATTTTTTGCAGTGTTCTATAATGGCGTCTGATTCTCTTTCACAGATTGTCACTGAAAAGCTTGACAAGAATACCTTCCAAGCATAGAAGTTTAGAATGACGAATTTCCTTATGGGAAAGGGATATTGGGAATTCGTTGCAAGAAATGAAGAAGAACCAGTTCTTCCTGATGTTCCCAATCAACAGCAAATGCAGGCATTTAAAGGATAGCATGAGAGAGCCAGAAAAGTTATGTACTAGCTATCTATCAATATTTCAGACTCTATGATTGTGTATATTCAGGATGCAAGTACGCCAAAGGAGGCATGGGATACTTTGTCAAAAATGTATAGCACAAATACGCAAGCCAGGAAAATGCAGCTCAAGCAAGAGTTGCACAATGTGCAAAGAGAAAGTATGAGCATCAATGACTACCACATGAAGGTGAAGAAGATTGCAGATGCATTTGCTTCCATTGGGTTGCCAGTGGAAGATGATGATTTAGTTTCTGTGACCTTGAATGGTCTAGGAAAGAATTATGCATAGTTCCGAACATCCATTTCCGTCCGTGAAAGATTTCCTGATTTTGAGGAGTTGATTGCTCTTCTAATTTCTGAGGAGCAGAGAAATGGTGGTGCATCTTCTTCAGGAGGAACTTCAAAAGAAACTGTCTTCTACTCAAATGCTGGAAGAGGTAGAGGCAGAGGTAGAGGAGGCCGATCTGGAGGCCATGGTAGAAATTAGAATATGCAGCAAACTCAAGAAACCAGTCCTATGGAGGAGGATGTGGTAACTCTAGAGGTAGGGGGAGCCAAAGAGGTCGTGGTGGATGGCAAAGAGGCCAAAATGCAAATAGTAATGTTGAATGCTACTACTGTGGTAAAATGGGTCATATGGCTAAAGACTACTATAAAAAGCAGAATGACATCATGAATGGAAAATTGCAACAAGGGAATCATGCATCTTCTAGTAGACAGGGTGATGACAGAAATGAGCATTTGTTTATGGTGCAGCACATGAACAATTCTGTGACAAGTGCAGAAGAAAGCAACGAAGTGTGGTATGTTGACTCAGGTGCCTCAAATCACATGACAGGTCATGCAGAATGGATGCAGGATGCAAGGAAAATGGAAAAACTAGGATTTGTGGAGACTGGTGATGATACTGCACATCCTATCGTGCAGATTGGAAAAATTCATTTGTCTATGCAGGATGGGAAAAAGAAATACTTGTCGGATGTATTTCATGTCTCGAATATCACCAAGAACCTGGTTTCTGTTGGTCAAATGGTTGAGCAGGGCTTGCAGGTCAGATTTAATCCTCATGGATGCTTTGTTGAGGATATGAAAAATAAAGGTCACTTGATAGCAAAAGGAAAGAAGAAGGGCAGAATGTTTACGTTGGATGCAGACATGCCTGAATTGAGTGCAGCAATGTTTGCACATGGGACTGGTGTAGTTGCAGATATTGATATCTGGCATAAACGCATTGGTCATGTTAATGTACAACGACTTAAATCAATGCAGGCCCAAAATATTGTTGCAGGATTGCCTAAATTCAAGGTTGCAGAAATGCGTAAGGTATGTGAAGCTTGTCAATTTAGAAAACAGGCAAGGAAACTATTTCCTAGACATGTTCAAGAGAGTAAGAAGCCATTGGAATTAATCCACTCTGATGTGTGGACTACTAAAGCTGCATCTATTGGAGGCTGTCATTATTTTGTCACTTTATTGATGACTATAGCAGAAAAGTTTGGGTGTATTTTATGAAAAAGAAAAGTGAAGTGTTTGGGCATTTCAAAACTCTTAAAGCTATGGTTGAAAAAGAAACAGGCCTGCAAATAAAATGCCTAAGGTCAGATGGAGGGGGAGAGTACCTCTCAAATGAGTTTGCAAGGTTCTTGCAGGAGCATGGCATAAAGCAGCAATATTCATGCAGTCATACCCCACAACAAAATGGAATCCCAGAAAGGAAAAACAGGCATATTGGAGAGGTATCTTGTGCCATGCTCAACGAAAAAGACTTGCCAGATTTTTACTGGGCTGAAGCAGTTGCTACAACAGTCTACATAATGAATAGGACTCCCACTGCAGCAATACATGGGATGACTCCAGAGGAGAGGTATACTGGCAGGAAACCAAATATTTCTCATTTGAAAATTTTTGGTTGCATTACCTATGTTCATGTGCCAGATGAGTTGAGATCCAAGTTGGATCCAAAAGCTGAGAAGTGCATCTTTATTGGTTACTCTCTGGAGCAGAAAGGGTATAGATGCTATAACCCTTCTACTCGTAAGTTTACAATGAGCGGAGATGTTGTTTTTGATGAGATGAGTAGCTGGTATAAACCAGTAAATGTGATTGATGATGTAGATGCACAAAATGGTAATGCTGCACAGAATTCACAGCAACAGTCACAAAATATTAGTGGACCTGGAGTGTCCTCTAGCAGTGGTTCACATTCTTCGCCATGGACAAGCAGATTGAGATCAGGAGAATCTCCTCAAAGCAATGCATATAGTGGTATGCAAGTTTTACGAAAAGGAAAAGAGAAGGTAGATCAGCCCATGTTTGATGTGAATGCAGGTCACTCTTATGTGGATGGTGAATCCAGTGGCTCAGAACAGAGCATTGATGATGAGTTGGGTATTCCTTCTATTGTTACACCTGGAGTAAGGAAGACCAGGGATGTTTTGAGAGCACCTGGGAGTGAACCTACTTTGCGCAGGTCTACCAGAGCTAGGTATCCTGTGGATAGGCTGAAATATGATGGATTTACAGCCATTCACTATGCCTATATGGTCAAAGTGATATAGGAACCAGAACCCACTTCTTTTGAGCAAGCCATGGGAAAAGAAAAATGGGAGAAAGCCATGGATGAAGAAATGGATGCCTTGGAAGCAAATGCTACATGGGAATTGGTACCTTTGCCTAAAGATAAGAATGCAATTGGTTGTAAGTGGGTTTATAAGGTGAAGCACAATGCAGATGGTTCTGTGAACAGATACAAGGCAAGATTAGTAGTCAAGGGGTATGCACAAACATATGGCATTGATTATGAAGAAACATTCAGTCCGATTGCAAGGATGGCAACCGTAAGAGCAGTCATTGCTATGGCTACATCTAAGGGATGGTCTTTACATAAGATGGATGTAAAGAATGCCTTCTTGCATGGTGATTTGCAAGAAGAGGTCTATATGGAGCAGCCACCAGGTTATGTGCATGCTATTAATCCTGAGTTTGTTTGCAGGTTGAAGAAAGCCTTGTATGGCTTGAAGCAAGCACCTAGAGGATGGTCTGACAAGATAGGACAGTATCTTGTCACTATTGGCTTTTAGATTTCCAAGGCAGATTTCTCACTTTATGTGAGAAAAACAGAGAAATGCATTATGCTACTTGTCATTTATGTTGATGATTTGATTATGACAGGTGATAGTGATGAAGATATCCTTCATGTGAAAATGCTATTGAAGCAGAAGTTTGAGATGAAGGATTTGGGAGAGCTACGTTATTTCTTGGGCATTGAGGTGATTAGATCACCAAGTGGGATACGACTCTTGCAGAGGCAGTATGGATTGGACATGCTGTCCAAATATGGGATGACAGGCTGTAACCCTATTTCAGTTTCTTTGGAGTAGAATGTGAAGCTGAGCGCAGATGCAGGTGAGCTTCTGAAAGACCCTACTATGTACAGACGCATAGTAGGAAGTTTGATTTATATGACTATTACTAGGCCAGATTTGAGCTATGCTGTTGGATTGATAAGTCAGTTTATGCAAGCTCCAAGGAAACCGCATTTGGATGCGGCTAGACGCATACTCAGGTATCTGAAGTCCACATTGCAGTATGGACTATTTTATGAGACTGGGATTCAGATACAGTTGCATGGATACACTGATGCTGATTGGGCTGGTAGTATTTCTGATAGACGATCTACCAGTGGATATGTGTTCTCTTTTGGGAATGCTGCAGTCACTTGGAGCAGCAAGAAACAGCCTACAGTTGCCTTGTCGAGCACAGAGGCTGAGTACAGGGGTGCAGCAATGGCTACATGTGAGGTAGATTGGTTGTATAAGCTACTTTATGATATGCATCAGCCTACAAATGGGCCAGTTGTCATTTATTGTGACAACATGAGCAGTATACACTTGGCAAATAACCCAGTCTATCATGCTAGAACAAAGCACATTGAGGTGCATTATCACTATGTGCGGGAGAGGGTTTTACTAGGTCTTATTGATCTAGTTTATGTCAGTACAGGGGATCAGATAGCTAACATATTCACGAAGGCATTGGGCGTAGAGAAGCTGCGCAAGTTCAAATACCTACTTGGTGTGCAGGAATTGGGATTGAGCTCGAGGGGAGTGTTGAGATATCGAGCTCCACTCGTGATATGCTAGGGTGACCGTTGTGCATTTATGTCACTGACTTGTTAGCTGCAGATGCGGTTGGTACACCGCCCATGAATAATAGCTAGATGACAGCTATCCTTATCTACTCTAGTTCGTGGCTCAATTAGTATGCCACCTTAGTTAGTTGAGTTTGGTTTGAGACCCATATGTAGGGTTCTTCTATTTCTCTGTACAAGAGTTCTTTTGGCTTACACAACTAAGAAGAGGAAAACTGTTTTTAGCCTCCACCTTTTGTGTGTATTCCCCCATTGTGTAAGTGAGACTCCTTCCTTCTCTCCCACAATCTTGACATCTTGTTGTTTAGACTTTCCATGTGAACGCATCCTTGCTTCACCAAACTTGAAATCTGACCTCATGAGCATATTTGTCCCTTTGAATTGGACACTCTTTCCTTTTACCCTCTTCTAAGTTATGATTCATTTTTTATTAAATTTTGAAGAATTTTTTACGAATCAACCATGTTTCCATGTGACCATGTGTTTTTCACCTCAAAATTGCAATTTGACCTTATAGCACTAACTGTTCACTCTGCATGTATATTTTTTCCTTTTACTATTTTTCATTCCAACACATGGATCGGCCATTATTAATATTTGTGTATTTGTGGTATAATTTGATTTTTCTTTTTAATATTTTTTCATGTGAACATGCTCTTTTCTCATCAGAATTATGTTCTGACATGACAATCCTATGTGGCTCATCAAACTCAATATTTTTCCTTTTCATAGTACTTTGTTCTGGCAAATAGATTTTTTGTTATTAATTTTTCATTGTGTTTTTTGATATTTTCCCATGTAAGCACCCTTTATGATGTTGAACACATCGTTCGAGTTGTCCATCTTATTCCCCCTATTAGTATGCCCATGTTTCTTCTTTTTAAACCCCTTAATGCGATGATTGGCTATGTGTCCATGTGAATGCATGTTCTTCACCTTGTGATGGACATCATCGTGTCTAATGCATTATGTCCACCTATCTGTGCTTCGATGCAACCTTTCACTTCCATGATCGCAAATCTTTTTACCTCGCCCCACACATGTATACACGATGCAGGGAGACATGTCTTCTCTTTTTTTCTAAACAACATAACAAATTAAAAACTATTAAATTATTTGTTAAAAAACAAAGACACAAAAAAGAAAAACACAAAAAATATTTTTTAAATATCTCCCCCAGGAATAGTATTGTTCCACCCCTCCCACTCTCGTTTTTGTTTCAATCTCTCTTTTGTTATTATTTTTTTAATTTTTATTCTCTCTCCTCTCCCTCCCTCTCTCTCCATGTAACTTCCCCCCTCCTTCTTTTTTCTCCCTCCCCTCTTCCCTACATGCCGCCCCCTCACCCTCTCACCCCTACCCATCTCCTCCTCCTCTTCTTCCTCCTTCTCCACCTTGTCTCCCCCCCCCCCCCCCCCCCCCCCCGCCCCATACTCTACCCCTCATTGCACGTCGCCTTGTTCGTCCGTTCTGCCTAGCTCACCTCCTCTCACCTCATTGCGGCCATTGTCTCCCCTTGCCTTGGCACACACACCCCTAGCTCTAAAACCTCCTTGGATATTGTTAAGAAACATGGATCCTTGAACAAGGTCTAGCTATGGAGGAAGAAAGTCAATGACAAGAAGCATGATGACTAAGACTAGACACATTGATTGTTACTCAAGTGAAATAGGTTCCAAGATAGATTATCTTGGACTCATAAAGACAATCTTGAGTAGAGAGATCATGAAGCAATTGAAACAACCATAAGCTACTCATCATCTAAGGCCCCCTTTGTTTCAAAAGATGCCTAATCCTTGCATACACTTGACTTTCTTTGCCATTTGAAGGAAATCACAACTATGATTTATCAAGTAATCCATTATGAAATCTATTTTTTAGCTTTGAAGTGTAGAGAGAGAGACAGAGTAGAATTATCCTGATTATCTAAGTATAGATATGACTGCTTATGTATTGCCACAACTAATTGTTGCATACAACTCCTCATAACTATTTTACAATAGTTATTTTTGGTTAAATTTTTATGAATATTTATTTAGCTAATCAAATATTGATTTATTTAAAGATATTATAACCTTTATCTCATGTAAAATTTTTATTTTTGACAATTCACTGCATAATTGTGACTTGATGCATGTGAAAACATGTAGCACATGCCACATTATGCAAGATGGATGTCAAGAGGGTTAATGTATTTTATGTTGGCGACAAATATTAATCTTTATCTTATGTAAAATTTTTATTTTTGACAATTCATCACATAGTTGTGACTTGCTGCACATGAAAACATGTAGCACCTGCCACATTATGCAAGATGGATGTTAAGAGGATTAATGTATTTTGTGTTGGTAATAGATATTTAGATCAAGGATTTGGAGAAAGGCATAAAGCATTAGGCAGAGTGCTACTTCTTAATATTGTTATTTATGCATTTGGAGTGTTAAATATTTCCAAGCATTAGACATTTTTTTACAAGTGTGTAAGACTAGGCAATATAATTATTTTTGGAGCCCAAGACATTCAAGATATTGTATAAAATTTTTAGATATTCATTACATATTAGGAAGAAGGGAGTTAATCACGAAAAGAGAAAAAAGCATGGATGCAATTTGTTATTTTGGGCACTAGAGTAATAAAAATCTGCAAATACATGCATTGGGGAGCCCTCCTTCAATGCATGGGGGGATGATTGCACCCAATTTTTCTTGTACTCTTCATGTGCTCTCATCTCTCTATTTTTCTTGTGTTCTATTTTAATCTCTTTTAATATATGAATTTGTAAATTTAGGTGGATTATCAACAGTATTTGTATTAGAGCTTAGCATTGATTGAAGGATCGAGCAACATCAAGCATGGTTCTCTCATGTGCATGATGCCCTCTATCATCATCTTCATCCCCATCTTCAAGGCTTCACCCTATTATCCATTGTGTAATCCATCTATGTCCACTTGTTAAAATCCAGCTATCTTTTCCCTTTGTATTTGAGAATTATACTTCAAACCTACTTTTATCCCCTCCACACAAGTCCCAAAATTCCATTTTCTCAATATTCTAAGGGGGGGAGAGATAGAGAAGATTTGTTTTATATGACTATTAGCTCAAAGGCTAAATTCTCAAAGGGGATTAATGCTTTCTATTTTTCAACTTCTTTTTGTCCCAAAGGAGTCATGGAGTCTATGTAACTAAGAAGGAGAGAGAGAAAGAACTACATTCATCATTGAGAAGGAGAGAGGAAGGGCTTGTCAAGTCAAAGACTCGAGACCTTTCTAAGGAGGAGAGAGAGTGGGTAAGACATTGTCAATTACATGCAACTTGCCTTGAAGTCCTCCCCTCTTCTAGCCCTAAAAAATCTGTGCTAACTAGCTTTCTCTAGAGATTTTCAACTACCTTGTTCCTCCCAAGAAATGTGCTAACCCCCTTTCCATCTATTAGGGGAGGGAAATAAGATTGGAGATTATTATACCCTTCCACATTGTACTTGATAAGGAAGGACAAGGGGTATTATCAACTATACTTGAACACAAAATATTAAACTATCCTCTTTGCTTTTTCGGTATACTCTTCTTTCTTCATTCATATGGTAGTTTTTCTAATAAAGCTTGCCAACACAAATATCACATCCCTTTTATTTCAAGCATCTCTAATAAATAAAAAATCAAGCGTAGTGAATGTATAAAGTATAATCCATTTAAACCTATGGCAACTTAGGCAAGGGTTTATCCTATCATTTGTCTTTCACCCCATACCACTTCATTAGCCTAAGGTTTTTCCATACCTTGTCTTGGCCATTCTTCTCTCCTATGCTGTTGCTTCTCATATACACCCAAACAACTATCTCCATTGGTTGTGCCACAATGATTTCTTCAAATAGAATTTCCTTACCTTATTCTGAAGATTATTCACCTTTGCCCAAGATCACTCTCTCTCTAACAACAAGTGGACCTTCTTCAATACAATCTAACAAAGGCTACATATGTACTACAAGAGTACAAACAATAATGAGCTCAATCAACTCAAGATGAAGATGATCGCATCACATACATCCTTCAGGGCGTTTTTGATGAGCACCAAGCACAAAAGGAGAAGATAACTAGGTGGAAGTCCTTCCAGTTTATCAAATATGATGGTCGCAAGGATGGTAAAGTTATTCTAGCTTGGCTTAGTTAGTCTAATGATTATTTTGCTAAAGGATCTTTCACCAAAAAGGATAAAATTGAATGTACAATGACTAGTTGTCTGACAAATCTTTGCTTTGGTGGAATGTGCTCTTCCATAGTGCCAATAAGCCAACTACATGGGGAAACTTCAAGTCCAAGGTAAAAGAATTCTTCTTGCATCCACAATTTCATCTCTAGAGTAAACACAATTGGGTCCTGATTTCCTATGGCAAGAAACAAATATTGTAGTCACATACACGAGAGATTTGGTAGCACCTCCTCCTTCTACAAATGTTAGAAGATGTGGTAGAAACTACCCTACAATGAAAGTATGATTATGGTTTGCATCTTCAAGCAAAGTTAAATACACTTCAACCTTCTTTACTCTATAAAGTTATTTCTTATTCTCACTATATTGAGAAAGAATTCCATACCATCACTTACATAATCTAAAACAACCAATGAAAAAATCATTGGTTTGTAAGTAACAATTGTTCCTTCAAATGGCCTTAATATCATTCTTTTCACAATGGCATGAACTCCACACTACGTGCAACTAATGAACCACTTAAAACTATAAATGGAATTAAGCCTTCTGAAGCCAAAGATAAACCCCAAAGCACCAATTCAAATGCTCAATGCAAATGATCTCACATTGTTTGCTATTGATGCAAAAATCTTGGCCATATTAGTGCTAATTGTCAAGTTAAGATGCCTCCAAAGAAGGCCCCTATGTAACATAATTTTACCACATAGAAGAAGTTCCAAATGACACCCCCAATTGGATGATTGATTCACTTCAACAAGAGGCAGTCAATGAAAAAAATCGATCGTAAGGTAATTCTATTTCAATGCATGCACTACTTCATATAAAAGGATTTATCCATGATTTTGAAGTTAATATTCTACGTGGTGATGGTAGCTCACACGATTTTATTTCTAAAAATTTAATCAAAAGATTATAATTAGACACCACACCATCTTTGTATAAGGTTAAACCTTCTTTCTAAGAATCCAATATAATGGTACAAAAGAAATAAAACAATTAGAAATAACCTTGGGATTTTATAAAGAAAAGTGTGTCAAGCTCTTGATTGCTCCTCTATACTTTGATCCTTTTTTAGACATGCCCTTTCATCACTAATATAACTTTGTTATTGGTTATCGCACTCATGGCATTTCTTTTGAATTTCAAGGGAAGTCTATAACTTTGCAAAGTGATTCAGAGCTAGAGATGTTTCCTTTGATTACTCATACACAAGCTAAATGTGCACTTAGGAAACAAAGTAAAGCTTGTATGGTTTATGTCACTGAGGTTGAGGAAACTAAACCCCCTATAAATTTTAGTCCTACACAACAATATTTCCCTAATACTTTTAAATATTATTTTTTATGGTGATTACCTACCTCAATTGCCGCTTTCTAGAGGAGAATCAGACCACAAGATATAATTGTTCCCTTGAATTTATCCTCCATACAAGACCACATATAGACATGGCCCTGGCACAGACCAAGAAAGGCCCACAAATCTTCAAGCTTTGGAAAAATTCATGGTGCTATGAATATCACTTATCTTTGTTGCTAGTAGCCACATGGACCATCGATCAAGGATTAGCTACTACTATTAGATTGAGTCAAATGGCAGGCAATGAAGGAGTTCAAGAGCACATGAACATAAAGAACATCTAAAAATGTTTTAATTTATTATATTGCAACCAACTTTATGCAAGCCCTTCTAAATGCAATTTTAAAATAATCTACATTGAATATATGGGTTACATTATCTCTACCAAAGGTATACAAATTGATCCAAAGAAAGTAAGTACTACTAATGAGTGGTCAATGCCTAAATCTACCCATGAAATTTGTTCTTTTCTAAGTTTAGCTAGCTTTTATAGAAAATTTATGTGTATTTCTTATTAATAGTTTATCACTATCTCTTTTGTTGCTAAAACTATTGTTTATTGGTACGTACAAAATGACCAATCCGTTATATACGAGAGTCGTAAGTTAAAGCATTCAAAACAAAATTACTAGTACCTACAACAAAGAACTATTGGCTATAATGCATGCATTAGATATCCGGAAGCACTATCTGATATGATCCGAGGTATTATTAAAATGGATCAATATGCTATTAAACACTTACTTTCTCAATTCCTAATCTTTGATAGGCATATTAAATGGGCTTCGTTAATTCAAAATCTCCATCCTCTAATCCAATATTAACCTAGGCATATGAATTATACATTTATGTTTGACATGCAAATATATCTTCCTTAATTATCTATTAAACATTCATTCCTTGACATAATTTATGGTAAAAAACACAAAGATAATGTCAAAAAATCCTTTTAAAGCAATTACAAATCAATGTATTTATCTTGCACCTCCTCCAAGGTGCAATGTTGATCTGACATTTTTTTCCTTAATTCAGGACTCTTGTCCAAATCTCATGTATACAATCTACCAACCTTCCCTTAATTGGCATTAGGGCCTCTCAAAAAGTCTATCCTAGGCTTGTAGGGGTTAGGTTGGTCCTTGACAGACACAAGATATTAATAGCCAAAGCCCCCTAGCACCCTTGTCAACTCTTAGCCTAATATCCTCCCTATGGAGAGACCTTTGGTATTTGGGGTTGATCCTAGCCTCCAACACAGTCAAATAGCCCCTTGGTGAAGGGCTCCTAGCACTAACCTTGAGGGAGGTTTAGTGTGTAGCTATAAGTTCACCCATGAGAGCACAATGACTTTGTATAAATACACAATCAAGCAATCAATCTATCATATATTAGCTAGGAAAACATTTCTTTTTCATAGCACCAATCCAAACAACTACTGTGAAAATTCCTTATGAATCAACCAACTTATCTTGGGTAAGGAAACCATCTTTTTCCTATAACAATAAACCTTATCTTAAAGTAACTATTCCAATAACCCAAAGAAATATCCTTAAAGCAATTTATAATATTGATATGATATTCAATTTCCCTTGCATTTGCTCTTCCCTTGGGATTTCCTTAGGGTTTCCAAGATATGAACGTTTTAAGACATAATGACAACTAAACAACCCCTTTGAGTATTTCTTAACGGATGGTATACCTCATGACATATCCCTCCTTAAGGACACCAAATTCAATAGTTTATTGATGCATGAAGATCATCCAATCGCACAAGTTCCCATTTACCAATTAACCTTAGCTTCATGTGTTAATTTTCCCTTTTCAATGACCTTCCAATCCCATTGGACTAAACTATCCTTATTTGATTCACATCAAGATATTACACCTCTAAGCTTTCTTTAATATCACAAGCTCTCCTTTAAATGATTAAATAATTTATTATGCACGATCCCTTTCGTCATCGTATCAAGAGACATCTATCTATGTTTCTATATTCCAAAGTTACTAAAATTCTCTACAACATAACCAATTTAAGTATTGCTTAGCAATATGAGTTGCTACTTCACAAGGCAATGCCATGCACAACTCTTTGCATTTCAACCCCATGAATAACCTTTATTTCTATGCAATAGCAAAGTGGTCTAAATATTTAAGCTATGATTTTTAAGATAAGAGATTATTAGACTAGTACCATATGACAATCATAATCTTAACTCAGCTTTATAACCAACCGAAAACAATGAAAAGAAATATAAGGGACACATGGGCCTATGTTATGAGTAGGAATTTATAGTCATTTGTAATTTGGATGCTTTTGACCTAACATGCTCCTCTAGCTTGGCTTAGTGCTCGTGTCATTTAAAGCTTCAATCCTTGATCATCATCGATCTCAAGCGCTTGAAGGTAAACTTAAAGTCTAACTTTCTCTCTCTCTCACTCTACATATCTCTCTTCTTCTCTATGTCCTATTCTTCCCCCCTCTATCTCCTTCTTCTCTTTATAATTCTCCTTCTTTCCTCTTCTTCTCCTTCTTCCCTTCTTCTTCATATTCTCTACTTCTCTCCCCCTACCTCTCTCTTCCCCTCTTTCCTTCCCTTCTTCCTCTACTTCCTCCTCATTAAATTTCTTCATCTTATCCTCCTCTTCCTTTACTTTCCTTCTCTCTTCCTCCTCTCTTTTATCTCCTCCTCCTCTTATTCTACTTCTCTTCCTCTTCTTCTCTTCTCCTCTTTTCCTGCTTCTTTTCCCCTACTTCTTTTCCTCTTGTCTCTTTCCCTCTATCTTCTTATTTCCTTCTTGATCTCTTGTCCCCTATCTCCTCCTTCTTTTCTTTCCCTATATTCTCTCTCTCTCTCTCTCTCTCTCTCTCTCTCTCTCTCTCTCTCTCTCTCTCTCTCTCTCTCTCTCTCTCTCTCTCTCTCTCTCTCTCTCTCTCTCTCTCTCTCTCTCAGCATGATCAATGTTGCTTTGAAGAAAAATGCTAGCTTTTAGTGACCGGCCAAAAGTTGATGACACCGCTGCAACAGTAACAAGATGCATTGAGTAGAATTAGACTCATGGAAATCCCATCTATGCCTAACATCCAATGGAATTGAATATAGTCAATCTAACTAAAATTTTCAATTAATTGAACGGATTGGTCATGAATATGGAAATGGAAATAAAATATATAAGTGATTAATGCAAATCCTATGCATTAAGCCTTAGTCTTAAGGTGCTTATAGCCTTCAATAGGCTATTATTCATGGTGGCGTCCATTGCCATGCTCGACTCTCTCTTGATAATTCCACGGTGGCTCTTGTTCACTCATTTCTTATAATGACGAAAGGCCTTGATGCAATTGGAGTTGATGATGCTCTCGTAGTTGGTGTCGATCATTCATAGGGCTTGAGGTGATGGTGGATTGATCGATGTCGATTCATTTTTAACTTTTTAAAAAGGTTTATCACCTTAATCTCTCTCCCCCTGTAAGCTCTTATTCACATGTGGCTCACTTGAGGACATCACACATTGGAAGAATCCTAATGGATTCATCAAAATTCTACTTATCATTCAGAAACACATTAACATTTTAATAAAACACCAATCCACTGCATAAGGTAGTGTTTGTAGTTTATGCTCACTTGTTATTGTGTCGATTTGGAGGGAGCACATTTGTTCCTTGTCCATTTTGAAAATTATTTCTTGGTGTAGATCCATTGCATGAGGCAACAATTGCATGTGATCCTTTACCTTATCAACTAAGGATAGTCGCTTTTTTATCCCCCATGCAATTTATGAATATTTATTTATTTAACTTATCAATTGTGGATAGCTTCTTTTCTACCCTTGAGCAATGTTATGAATGCTTATTTATTTATTTGGATATTGATTTATTTGAAGTGACTTAATTTTTTATCTTATATGGAATTTCTATTTTTGACAAATTTTCACATAATTGTTTAATTTCCTTTTGTGTTGCATATTCTTTTTATTTCCAATTTTTTCATTAGATCCATTTTAATTCATTTGTTAGAGATGATGTAACCCAAAAAATTGTGTTTGTCCCCCATGTCATTATATGTATTAAGATTTCATCCAAGTAGGTTATGAGTCCTTTTCTTTCAATTAAGTTTGGAATAAATTATTATCCATTCCTTGGAATGTTCTTAGAGGATTGGTCAATCCAAAGGGCATAATCTTGAATTGAAAAAGTCCCATTAGAGTTAAGAAAGTTGTTTTGGGAGAACCTTTTGGACAAGTGGAATATGCCAATACCTTGATATTAAATCAATTGATGTAAAGTATATAGAGTTGGCCAATTGGTCTAAAAGATCCTTTAATGTTGATTAGGGATATACATTCCTATTGTCACCTTGTTCAATGGCCTATAGTCAACATAGACTCTGTATTCTCCATTGTCTTTTTTGACAAAATTAGGTCATTGATCATTTGTACTTCTCTTGGGGACTTTCTTCTCATTGGCATCTTGATAGGCGGGATTGGATATATTGGGTTTTCATAAGATATTGGAGCCTTTGAATGTCACATTGTCACTATTGTATTTAAACTATTACCATTTCTATGCTATTAAAATGATATTTATTAGCAGTGTTGTAAATGATAGTGGTGCTGAATTTGAGAGTTCTAAAGATTCTTCTCTAAAATTTAATGATGCATGATGTTGTCTAAGCTAATCAAATCCTAAGACCAAAGGAAAAAGTTAATGTGGGAGAAGATACATTGCATGATAAAGTGTTTGGCCTACTAGTGGAAGTGAAACTATAGCATTTTTATAAATGATATAATTAATACGTGTCTCCAAAAAAAATGATATTGATCTCACATATTGGGTCTTAAGTTATAATGTTGCTAATGATTGTCTTATTGATGAGAAGGATGTGCACAAGTTTAATAAAGTGATGACTATTGTGTATCCTACATTGATTGTGAAGAGCACTACTAAATGATTTTTTGTTTGTATGCTAGAGGCTTGGACCTACGAATGGCTTTGATCATCATAGTCACAGATGCAAAGTTTGCATGCCACTTGTGCACAATTGAGGGCGCAATGTGTGTCCCACCTAGTGCTAGCATACGTGTAAAATAGACCATACTTTGTGCATTGAGCGGCCCAACCCATGCATGCAACACTCATACTTGCACATCTCACCTCTTGATTAATTTGAAGGGAAAAGACTGGGGTCACTTGCCCACCCTCCTTCTCATGCTCTAGTGAAAAATATAAAGGGTATCCCATACTCACATCCCCATCCGATTAGGGTAAAAGCTCACACCACTCATCTATTTGCCGTTGAAGATCCACCTATCAGTGACTATAGAAACTTTTTGTCGATGAGGAGGCATAACCATGGAGGTAGCCTGTGTATCATGAACTTTATGGATGCAATTTAAGGTCCACTAAGTACCGATGATTACAAAAACTTGTTATCGATGAGGAGGCATGCCCACAGAGGTAGCCCACATATCAAGAATTTTGATGGATGCTGGAGATTTTGAATGCTGTAAGGAATAGACATATAATAGCTTGCAAACTATCTGTGTACCCCAAGAGGCATAGTGGATTCCATGGTGTATAAGTAAAGTGTTAGATACAGTGCACTAAGGGAGATGACTTAGGAACTACAACACATGCTATTGCTAATGATCATCATACCTAGGGAGGTGGATAGTACTTGTGGAATATCATGGATTGAACTAAAGGGCTTGGAATGAGGGGTATTGCCACCTTTTCCATAGCTAGCATCCCACCCTAAGGGTGTTGCCACCTTGCATTTTCTCAAATGTTTTCCTAGATAGTTACTAGTTTTGTGGCATTCTCTTTTGTGAGTTGTACATTCTTGACTTGTCTTTGTTAAGTATAAAGCCTGTTGTAATATTTCTTAACATGTCCATACTTGTTATAATAGAAACATTTTGGTTGACCTTGTACACCTCACATGGGCAATTATCTTTTTCCTATTTGGACATTTGATGCTTCAATATCCATTGGTGTGGGACCATCCAATACCATCTTTGTCTGCATTCATATATGTGGTACTTCTACATCTTCTATGGCTCCTTCAATCCTTTGTGCTAACTAAAAGGCTTCACACAGCATCTATAGTACATCTACCATCTTTGTCTTCATTCATGTGTGTTGTACTTCTACATCTTCTATGGCTCCTTGTATCCTTTATGCTAACCAAAAGGCTTTACATAGCATATGTGGTCCTTGACCTTGTATCCTCTATGTTACATGAGGGCATAGTCAAATCCATAGAAAGGATAGTTTCATAGATTCCAACATGTTTGGATTTCCACTTGTGATTATTTGATTAAATTGTATTTGTAAATCGTTCAATTGTCACTCTTCGTAATTGTTCACACTTCCTCAACTGTTTTTAAAAGTTGATTGTGTAATGTTTTGATTGGCAAAATGTATTACTAGAGATTGATTCAACTGTTGTATTTTGATATGTTAGACTAGCTATTATGCATACAATATTGCAATAATTCCTTCAAGTGGTGTTCTAATTTTTTTGTTTTTTTCTTTGTTAGGCACATGAAATAGTGATGACTGGATGTTTTGGATGCTAGAGTGCTGAAAGGTCAAGCATCATATAGTTGTGCCGATTCATAATTGTCAATTGGCTTGTCATGCCACTGCACTACTATATGGATGTATCTTATTCATTGTACTCTACTTATGGATATACAATATACATTTTGCATTCTGATTCATGTGCCCTAATCAATGAAGTGCATTCTAAATCCCTATTGTCTTCATTTTGTTCTTCGTTTTCTGCGATATGAAGTATTTGCCATGTTAGCATTTCTTTGTGTTGGGTTCGAATATCCATGGTTACTATTTTCTGTGGTGATGTTTGTACCTCATTACACTTGGCAACCATGATGATCATTCCTTTGAGTGTGAGTCTACATGCGCATACACTCTCAGGGACCACTATCGCCTCCTACTATCCCTTTGTGTGGATGGCATGCTAGTTAGATGACATGGTGGCAGGAAGCACCTCTTGAAGTTCTCAGGCATCTAGCTACTTTCTTAGTGATGAGAAACCCGATGTAGAGTGTACCCCTCCATGGTCTCACCCAACCTGGTTCCACCGGGATCGGATCTTACTTCCCCTTCTCAATCAATCACTCCCTCCACTCCAGGTGTTCGAGTTACCACTTAGATAGCGGTTCAAGCCACATCGTGTTATCTTGTTTTCTCAACATTCAATGGGTTCTTCTTCGGAAGATTTGGATGCCTTCATATGGTAGTTCTAGGTGACCTATGCAGTTAATTTTCCTGCAATGTTAGATGATGCTCATAAGGTGGTAGTGTTTGAATCGCCCCTGTGGAAGAAGGTTGCAACATGGTTGGCGCAAGAGCGGGCTCCTTGGGTTCTAGCTCAAGCAACTGTTGCAAATCGAATCTAGTAAACCAATGCCCAGAAGCTAGAACAATTGCATTGGGTCAAGCAAGCTGATTCTATTGTGTAGGCCTATACTGCCAAATTCAACGTCCTAAAGGAGCGTATTTTGCAATCACAGCAGCTAGATGGGGAGATGTTTCATGCAATGCATCTCCATGGTCGGAATCGGGAGCTTTGAAAAGCCTTGGCCATGAAAGATCTGGCTGCCAATAATCTAGCTTATTTTCATCAATGCGCTCTCAGGGCCGCCATGGTCGGAGGGCAAGATAAGAAAGGGAAAAAGCAAGAAGACCACCAAGTTTGCTACCAGAAATTGTGGTTCAGAGTCTAGTGATTTGGATTTGGAGGCAGACATAGAGGAAGATGGTAGCAATGACGATGAGGAATGTAAGGACGGCGATAAGAAGCCCAACAAGTCCAAGAAGAATCTGGGCTAGCTAGCTATTGAATGCAGTTTAAATCATCGGTGGTGTGGTATCTATAAAACTACTACTCATAACACTAATAAGGTGTGTTGGTATAATGCTTGGAGTTCAGTGGCGTGTACTGGAGGATGGCAAGGAATGGGAGGGAACCCACCCGCCAACTAGAATACTCCCGAACCATCGGCGGCGACATTTGCGCTGGCTGTGTCTTTATATTCAACAGGAATATCCAACTTCCTTCATGGGTCGAGGAGGCTGAGAATGAGGTCGAGGCGGTAGGGGAAATGCTGATCCCTACCCCTCAAGGAAATAATATTACTTCTATATGCAAGAAGGCCACTTAAGGGCAAAATTCCCAGATGCCATCCGTTTCCATAGTAAAGATTGAAGAAATCACTGAATTGGAAGTCAATGTGGTGACTCAATCTAGTAAACGAATAAAAGCGACACCAGATAAGCCCACTAGCATTTCCTGGGCCAATCAAGAGATAGCTCAACATCAAGTAGTGGGATGGAAAACTAGCTATGATGGGAGATCCGTAGCTAATTCCAGTTCTTGTTACATCTTTTTGCACATCTAGAAGATGCTATCCCCCGATTCCTACATTGGCTATTGTTTGAGAGCTTCAAGAGATGGATAAGAATTCACCATATTCTATTACCATCCCATTGGGTAATTTATTGGATATGGTCCTTGTGTATGTGAGTGCACGTCTTTGCTATCGCGCAAGAGCTGCTTCTCATGTGCATACGTGCATGTGCACACACACACACACACACACACACAGAGGTTTTGATACCCTGTTGATATGTAGAGAGAGAAGATATGTAGAGATGTGTGTGAGAGAGAAGAGACTGTCCCAGCAGGACCATTTGTTGTAGATGATTCAACCCAATCGAGTGGTCACTAATTAGTCTAGGAGGAGGTGGCAGCCATGATTGCAATAGTCTTGAAGGAGGAAGACTTACAAAAGGTGTAGTTCGAGCCCATTCCACTAGGTTACATTTCTGACTTAACAATACCGTTCATCTCGATCCGATGTCAAGGCAAAGTCCTCAATGATGTACTACTGGATACGAATCTAGCATTAATACTATCACTTTCACCACATGCAAGCAATTTAGGCTAATGGAATGGAAGCTCGCACCTTTTCTAGTCTAAATGGCAAACTAGTAGTGAGTGTGGCTGTTGGGTCTTCTTTAATCTATCCTTATCAAAGTGGCTGCCATCCCATTCCTAGTTTCTTTGGTTGTATTGAATATGGAGCCAAGTGGTGAAGACTATTGTCTCTTGCTCGAATGACCCTAGCTACAGCAGGCCTGTGTTAGCCATAATTGGGATAGGGATCGGTTGACTATCCAATGGGGCCACAACAAGGTTAGATTTTTCCTTACCAAAATTCCTCCCCTACCTATAGCTTTCTGACTCGTTGTAGCCAAAACAATGAATATGGTGGATGGCCTAGATGATGATGAAAAAGATAGCTTCTTAGCGGCTAATGCAGAACTAGAACCCCTCTGTCTAGTGGATGTCCTAAGGATTAGCTACTAGAGCTACTAGCAATATGTCAATCCAAACATTCTGGATCAGTGTTCTTCCATTTTGGCTAAAATAGAGAAAGTTCTCCATTTGGAAACAATACTAGATGAGGTCTCGATGCCCACTCCCAAAGCAATTCTAGAATTCGCTTCAGAGGAGAATCTGAAGGGTGAAGCCAATGATGGTGAAGTAGCTGCACTTGGAGCTTTGGACGGTGTAGAAGTGCTGTGATGACAAGAAAGGGAATTTGAAGCTAAACTCCAAAAGGTGACCCGAGTCATGAAGAATAAACTTTCTACAATGTACCCTGGGCTAGATGATACCAAATTGGTCAAGATTAATGCATCTCTCGATCCAAATTTTCAAACCCAGTTGATTGAGCTTTTGAAGGAATTCAAAGTTGTCTTCACCTGGGATTACTCAGATATGAAGAGCCTTGACCCCTAATTCTATTAGCATCTCATTCCACTTAAGCCATATCTTATGCATGTTCAAATGCAACATTACTGAATGAATCTTTTTATGGACAAGTTAGTCAAAGAAGAGCTAGATCACATTCCCAAGTTAGTCAAAGAAGATTTGGATCTCCTTCTGTGGTGCACAAATCCGATGTCGTATGCGTCCTTAACCAAGAGAGAAAATTTACACAACATGAAGCAAGAAGACCAATTGGGTACAATCTCCCCCCATGAATTGTGTGAGCGCTCCATAAAGCATGTATTTAATATATTATTTATCTCCAAGCTCAAAAATAGCCCAAATTTACAATTAGCATGCTTTAGCTTTTGTGTTTGCTTTTGTCCAAATAAAGAATAAAGCGATTGGGCGCCCAACGAGTCGCGTTGTGCCCAAATACAATGTCCAATAACGAATATTTAAATCGTGCATCCATGCGGATACAAAATAATAAATATATATCAAGCGCTTTAATAAATAAGCGCGTCAAAATAAATATTGGCGCCACACCAAAGATGCATGCCCATTAAAAATGATAATTTATTCTAAATAACTTGAATACACGCTATCGCCCAGTGTTTCCTAGCGCCACCACCACCTACTCTACACATCAAGTGAAGCATTCACAATTGTTAGAAAATAATAAAATTAAATTGACAAAAGTGAATACCTAGCAGTCTTTAGCTACAAAATAAATAAATAGGTTAGAACTCAGTCCTAACCTTAATTTATTATGAGTGCGCACTCTAAACTCATAAATGTCCATTAATTTAAATATGTATTTTGCAGAATCACCCGTTATGGAATCACCCACTTGCACATTAAATTAACGAGACACCCGAAAAGGACAGGCGTCCCCTTCGACTTTTCGCACAAGGAATCCACCTTGTGTATGAGCCCCAAAAATAAATATAATTTTACGGAATCCACCGCAAAACCTCATGGAATCCACAATGGAATATACCTCTTGGCATTATACCCCCGGGGTGGGATAGCAATTGTCCTCAATTGCTATTAGCTCAATGTGGAGCGAGCAGTGAGGAGTAAGCACTTAGGTCACGAGCATGCATCCATTGGGCCTCTTCAACAGGATGATTTTTAAATTTCACCAAATATCTAGAATATCTACATCCAGTTCTAGTGGTCATAAAGTCGGTATCTAGAATAGTCTCAGGTTCAAGGATTTCAGTTTCTTCTTCTAACAAAGGAGGATTTTTAAACACAGGATGGATAGGTAATTCACATTTGAAAGGTCGTAACAAACTAATATAAAAAGTGTTGTGGATTTTCCAGTGTTGGGATAGTTCTAGTTTAAAGGCATTATCATTGATTTTGTGAATGATTTTGAAAGGTCCATAAAATCTAGGAGCTTACTTTACAACAAGGTGTTTCTCAATACTTTGTAGTCTTCGCTTTTCCTGTTTAGTATATGATTGTTGGGCTTTGGCAATTATATCTTTAACTTCATCGAAAATAGTAGCATGTATGTGGGTAATATCATCAGCAACTTTAACTTTGTTTGACAATGAAGTAAGAGGTGTAGGCAATCTATATCCATAAATGATTTCAAAAGGTGCTTTTTGTGTAGCTGTATGGGGTGTATTATTGTATGTAAACTGAAGTAAATGCAAGTGTGTATCCCAGGTTTGTGGTTTTGAAATTGTGTATGCACATAAAAGATCTAAGATTGTGTTGTTTAAAGCTTTTGTTTGCCCATTTGTTTCAGGATGAAATGCAGATAAAAAATCAATCCTTGTTCCTAAGTTAGCAAATAAAGTAGTCCAAAAATTATTGCAGAATCTAGAATCTCGATCAGAAATAATAACTTTTGGTAAACCATGGTTAGTGAAAATAATTTTCAGAAATAATTGAGTAACTTGAGATGCAGTTAATGTTTTCTTGCATGAAATGAAATATGCATGTTTGCTAAATTGATCTACAATAGTCCATATCATATCGTGATTAGCTTGAGTGTTAGGTAGACTAGTAATAAAATCCATTGAAATATGCTCCCATGGTCTTTCAAGGATTGGTAAAGGCATTAACAAATCATACTGCTTACCATGTTATCGCTTAACTCTTTGACAAATTAAACACTCAGATACAAAGTTAGAAATATTGAATTCCATTTGTGGCTAATAAAAATCTTCAATCAAAATACGTAAAGTAGAAATAATACCTCTATGGCCTTGATATGATGGACAATGAATTTCATGCAACACAAAGGATCTAAATGGAACAGTTACACATAATCTTTTCTCATAAAACATAAATTCATCAGTGTAAGACAATGAATCAATTGGAATCCAGTTATTAGTAATTAATTTATTCCAATCAGCTTGAAAACTAGGGTCTTGGTGATAGGTATCTTTCATAGGGATAAGAGAATTAAAAGATATCATAGAGATATTATGAATAATTGGTCTTCTACTTAAGGCATCGGCAACAACATTTTCTTTTTCACGTTGCTATTGGATAAGTGGATGAAAAGTTTGAATAAAAGCAGCCCATTTAATGTGTCAGTCAGATATTTGTGGCTGACTAAGGAGATGTTTAATATTTTGTTGGTCAGTTTTGATCATGAATTCAGATCCCATTAAATAGTGTTTCCATTGATGTAAAGCTTATACTATAGCTAGCAATTCCTTATCATAAGTAGAATACTTGAGTTCAGAGGGTTTAAGTTTGCAGCTGGAGTAAGCTATGGGATGGGAATCTTGCATAAGGATAGCTCCTATTCCAAATCCACTAGCGTTAGTGATTACTAGGAAAAATGGTCTAGTAAAGTCAGGAAGTTGCAATACAAGAGCATGAGTTAAAGCATGTTTCAGTAAATCAAAGGACTTTTACTGATTTTCGAACCAATGATACACAATACCTTTCTTTAATAAATTTGTCAAAGGTAATGCAAGCTATGAAAAATTTCTCACAAACTTCCTGCAAAAGCTAACAAGACCTAAGAAAGAACATAATTCATATAGATTTTTAGGTATCGGCCAATTCAAAATTGCTTCTATCTTTTTAGGGTCAACTTTAATACCTTCAGATGAACCTAAGTATTCAATTTGTGTTTGGAAAAATTCACTCTTTTCAGGATTAACATATAATTGATTATCTTTCAGTAATTTGAAAACCAAAGATAAATGTTCATAATGCTCGTTCTCATTCTTACTGAAAACCAATATGTCATCAAAGAAAACAATGACACAATGCTGATGCTTCAAAAAGATGTGATTCATCATACGACTGAATGTAGCTAGTGCATTAGTTAATCCAAAAGGCATAACTAGGAATTCATAATGTCCAAATTGAGTTCTAAATGCAGTTTTGAAAATGTCAGATGTGTCCATTCATACTTGATGGTATTTAGATTTAAGATCTATTTTGCTAAATACTGCAGCCCCTTGTAGTTTGTCCATAAGATCGTCTACCCTAGGAATGGGATATCTATTTTTTACAGTGATTTTATTTAGGGTACGATAATCAATGCACATCTTATAAGTGTTGTTTTTCTTTTTAACTAATAGAACAAGTGTACCAAATGGAGGACTACTGGGTCTAATGAGTCCTCAGGTTAATAATTCTTCAACTTGAGTTTGAATTTCTTTCTGTTCAATTTGATTATGTCGATAAGGTGCTTTACATGGTGGTTGAGAACTTGGAATTAGGTCTATTTTATGATCTTCAGGATGTGTGGGTGGTAAACCAGGTGGTAAGTCAGCAACAAAATAGTCTTTAAATTGTGAAATAAATTGTGTGTGCCTAGGATGCATCTTATTTTCCTTAACTTCAATTTCATTCACCCAGATTAAATAAGATTTGCTACCTTTTCTTAATGCACGTTTAGCGTGTGTATGACTAAGCAATCGAAAATTATCAAAAGTGTGCATACCATGCAATGTGATTTGTTTTCCATGACAATGAATCTTCATTGAATGCGTAGAATAATCTGTATCGGGATTATACTGATGACACCAAGGCATGCCTAGAATAATGTCACTAGATTGCAAAGGCACAACTAGGAAATTCCTACGTTCAACATAATTACCAATTTTAATTTCTAAGTCATGCACTTCTCATGCTCCATTGTATCTAGTGCCTAAGAATGCAGCCTTGATGCAATAATGAGTAGAAACAATATGTAATTTCAATTCTTTGACCAATTTTGCAAAAATAAAGTCATGTGTACTCCCATCATCATGTAAAATATTATTTTCTTTACCGTATACAAAACATTTCATCATTAATAAAGAATGGGAATTTGGTATACCTGGTAAAGTATCTGAAGTAGTATCATTATCGTCATCGTCTTCCATGAAATTTGGCATTTCTTCATGGTCTTCATCTCCAATCGCTCCCAAATAGTTGATGTGAACAGTTGGCTTTTTGGATTGACAATTCGCCGCTAGATGTCCAGGTTGATGGCATTTGTAACAGACTATGGATTTGGGTTTTGTGTAACGTGCCCGCTTAACCACTTGTGGGACACGTCTTAGCAGCCCATCGGGAGGGGAGTCTAGAAAGCGCCTCTTGGCACTCGCAAGGAATGTCACAAGGTTTGCGATCTAGGTCTTCCCGAGTCTACCCCGAAGCAAAAGTATCCATCCATTCCCACTTAGGACTGACCTGAAGTCAAGGTTTCTTTCTTATCAGCCAAGTCTCTAGGAAGTAGCTAGCATCAAGCTCTAGATGACCCACTTTGAGTAGGAACAACAGAGTCGAAGCAGATTTATGTTGCACTTGGTTCATAGAGAATGGGAAACGAGAGGGATGCACCGCTCAACCTCTCTGCCCGTAGGGCATAGTCCCATTCCGGTCCCCTAAAACGGCATGAATCGAGTTTTAACTTAACAATACCTAAAGTCATCCGATGGTAAATCCTTGTGAGAAGCCTCCCAGTTCTCTAGGACCACCCAGCCGTAGGACAGACCCGTCGGGGAATTCCATCCACCTACTTCCCTTGATAGCTTTAGTTGTCTAATTAGGTCCTACCATATTTATGTGTGACATTTAAAATCAGCTTCATTAATTAAGCCTTTTAGGGCACATAGTTTGTTCACATAATTTACAACACATACACAAAAACAAAACAAGCAGTCCTTTTATCAAACAAGTTCCTTAACTTATCTTTAAGTTAATCTTTGTCTCCTGCCCATACATGAGAATTATGTATCCCTTCTGTCCAACAGAAGTACCCGGTCCAAATATGATGGCACTGAAATTTTCATCCTTTATCTAGAATAGGATCATCCAATGTCCCAGACGTTGGGCTCACGGGGATCTCCAACTCCATTCTGGACAGGCAAGAGGTGTCCAGAGCTCCACCTGACCCACAAGCGGTCTAGGAGTGAGATGCCATTTCCATGGTTGGCCTTTTCACCACTCGACCATTGGCCTGTGAATCGAGCAATGCCCTCTCGGGATAATTCGTGATGTGATCTTGGAGATGATCCACGCGTGAAAAATATCCTTCCTTAATTAATCCATTTAAAATTCAAGCACAATCAAAGCAATCAACCCTAATATCATCTTCTAGAAAAACATTCCTTTATTCCCATGGCAACTTGTCATTACAGACCCCTGCCATTCATTTGCCGTCAACACAAGCCTTGGAATATTTATCCAAATCACAATGCAACAATCCCTTGATTGAAAGAAAAACATTTAGGGTGTTGTTCAATCAACCAACAAAACTAATTGTATTTTTCCCAAACAATACAATAATAGACGCGACAATAATTCCATCGCATATTCACTCTCCCCCTTGGGGCCGAAGAGTAGAATTTACTTAATATTCCCTCCTTTAGCCTAAGGCATATGCTAAAGGTTCCAATACTATACATGGCGTAAGTTCTATCATTCCAATGCAAATTAATCAATCTAGCAAGAGCATTTATGCCTCTTCTCTAAGTGGAAATTATCTTTTAACATTTTCCTACTATGAAACATTTTTTTCTTGGCTTTATCTTCCTTTCTCCTAAGGCAAGGAGTCACATGTCATCAATGTAAAGTTTACATAATCTCTCCCATGTATGTACCGTGTATATGCATTTGCGAACTTTAAACAATAGTATCCTCGGTAAAGATTAATCAAAGACTCATCGATGCTCGATACTTTAGTGTCCCATATGTTGCTTATGCTATGCATGGATTCATCACATAGCAACTAGGTGCAATTTAACTCCCTTTGATACAAGCACTTCACAAACTTCATATTTGAATATTTGAGATACGGTTTATCCATTTCAATGACCTATTCTAGTACCACAAGGTACAGAGCCTAATGCATCTCTTAGGAGCATTAAAACAAGCATCTATCAATTTGAAAATATATTACTTATGATCGGTACCGCAATTGGATTGATAGTGATGCCTTCACCCGAAGCTTTGTTGCTGGTTGTAGGATTGTCATCCACATGCGACATTTTTCGCTTGGAGGCCATCGTCCGCAAGTAGACTCAAGAGATTAAGGTGGTGAAATAGATTTGAGATGGGAGAGTGAAAGAGAAGATGGTTAAATCAAAGATCGGGATAGAGGAAACTTATGCAGCCTCTCGGGGTAACTCTTCTCTCTCTCTCTCTCTCTCTCTCTCTCTCTCTCTCTCTCTCTCTCTCTCTCTCTCTCTCTCTCAAGCTCTCTCTCACAATCTCTTGGAGAGTTATACTCTCTCTCTCCCTCTCTCTTGCAGCCTTTCGAGGTCTCCTTATGCTCTCTTGTGCCTCCCCGTGCCTCATATTTATAATGAATTAGAGAGAAGGGAATAAGTCTGAGAACAAGAGTGGAGGGGCTCTTTGAAGACTCAGTGATCTAATGCTCAGATCATAAATCTGATGGTTGCATTGGCTCCAAAAGGAGGGTAAAATTTCAGGACACTTGCTTAGAAAGCTTTGAGTTCACTCCTTCTTTTCTATGTTCGAAGTGATGTCTACTACCTATAGACTACGATCACGGTGCGCGCGATTTTGCCAGTCACTTTTCTTTATTTCTCTTTTTATAAAATCTCTAAAACTAACTAAAACATCACTTGTCTTTTCTTTTAAATGGCTTTTAGCTCTATCTTTTTAGGACAATATCTAAAATATAATAGTTTTTTTTTCTCCCAAGAATCTAATATTTTTAGACCATTCAAACTATACACATTAATACTAGTGATTAATATGGCTCATAAGTCCCGTTCACATTGTACTTTTCATGAAGGGTGGCTACGGTCCTTATCAATCCGAGAAAAATGTCAGATTTATGACTCTCGATTTTTTTAATATATTTTTAATTGAATGAAAATTATTAGCTATTAATGCTAGTCAGTTTTTACCTTAGTTAGTCTTTAGTTAGTAATCTTACTGACTTATTAATTGATTAACTAACTTTCGAACTAACCAACGAACTTTTATTGCGTGGAAATATTACATCCTTCCCCCCTTAGAGAAATCGAGATGTCCTCATCTCGAGAGAAACTGGGGAAGACAGGCACTAATGGGGCTTATGACCTGTGGGTTAAGACCCACCATGCATCCGCTGCGCTACTCTTAATGTTTCAAGTAGTGCACTCATATTATTCGAATTAACCATAGGTATAAGAGTAGGATTTATTCTCAATTGTGTTACATGTCGATTAAGCTTCTAGGAAATTTAGTCCTCCTAATAAGGTTTAGTGGGCTCTAGATCTAGGTCTTTATCTGATTCGTCTATATATCCATAGATTGCACCTGTGTAGCTTCGTTTTCCTGGAGGCTCAATGTCTTCTGGACTTAGATCAGGGCAGTCTGCTTGCATGTGTCCTAGATCATTACAATGGAAGCATTGATGGTAGGGACATCTCCTACCGATGTGCCTTATCTCTCCACACATATGGCATCTCTTATCCTGATCTCCATAGTCATCTTTGCTACAATTGCCCAATTTAAGTTCTTGGACGATTGGATTCGCTCGGAGTAATGTGTCCATGAATCGAACAGTAATCAATCATGTATCATCATGAAGTTTTGCTCTAATACCAACTGTAACGTGTCCGCTTAACCACTTCTGGGATAGGTCTTAGCAGCCCATCGAGAGGGGAGTCTAGAAAGCACCACCTGGAACTCGCAAGGAATGTCACAAGGTTTACGATCTAGGTCTTCCCGAGTCTGCCCCGAAGCGGAAGTATCCGGCCGTTCCCACTTAGGACTGACCTGAAGTCAGGGTTTCTTTCCTATCAGCCAAGTCTCTAGGAAGTAGCTAGCGTCGAGCTCCAGATGACCCAGTTTGAGTAGGAACAACAGAGTCGAAGCAGATTTATGCTGCACTTGGTTCATAGAGAATGGGAAACGAGAGGGCACCGCTCAACCTCTCTGCCCGTAGGGCATAGTCCCATTCGGGTCTCCTAAAATGGCATGAATCGGGTTCTAACTTAACAATACCTAAAGTCATCCGATGGTAAATCCTTGTGAGAAGCCTCCCAGTTCTCTAGGACCACCTAGCCATAGGACGAACCCGTCAGGGGATTCTCTCCACCCGCTTCCCTTGATAGCTTTAGTTGTCTAATTAGGTTTTACCACATTTATGTGCGACATTTAAAATCAGATTCGTTAATAAATCCTTTTAGGGCACAAAGTTCGTTCACGTAATTTACAACACATACACAAAAACAAAACAAGCAGTCCTTTTATCAAACAAGTTCCTTAACTTATCTTTAACTTAATCTTTGTCTCCTGCCCATACATGAGAATTATGTATCCCTTCTATTCAATAGAAGTACCCGGTCCAAATATGATGGCACCAAAATTTCCATCCTTTATCTAGAATAGAATCTTCCAATGTCCCAGACATTGGGCTCATGGGGATCTCCAACTCCATTCTGGACAGGCAAGGGGTGTCCAGAGCTCCAGCTGACCCTCAAGCGGTCTAGGAGTGAGATGCCATTTCCGTGGTTTGCCTTTTTACTACTCCACCATCGGCCTGTGAATCGAGCAATGCCCTCTCGGGATAATTCGCGATGTGATCTTGGAGATGATCCACGTGTGCAAAATATCCTTCCTTAATTAATCCATTTAAAATTCAAGCACAATCAAAGCAATCAGCCCTAATATCATCTTCTAGAAAAACATTCCTTTATTCCCATGGCAACTTGTCATTACAGACCCTTGCCATTCATTTGCCATCAATACAAGCCTTGGAATATTTATCCAAATCACAATGCAACAATCCCTTGATTGAAAGAAAAACATTTAGGGTGTTGTTCAATCAACCAACAAAACTAATTGTATTTTTCCCAAACAATACAATAATAGACGCGACAATAATTCCATCGCATATTCACTCTCCCCCTTGGGGCCAAAGAGTAGAATTTACTTAATATTCCCTCCTTTAGCCTAAGGTATATGCTAAAGGTTCCAATACTATACATGACGTAAGTCCTATCATTCCAATGCAAATTAATCAATCTAGCAAGAGCATTTATGCTTATTCTCTAAGTGACAATTATCTTTTAGCATTTTCCTACTATGCAACATTTTTTTCTTGGCTTTATCTTCTTTTCTCCTAAGGCAAGGAGCCGCATGTCAACGATGTAAAGTTTACATCATCTCTCCCATGTATGTACCGTGTATATGCATTTGCGAACTTTAAACAATATTATCCTCGGTAAAGATTAATCAAAGACTCATCGATGCTCAATACTTTAGTGTCCCATATGTTGCTTATGCTATGCATGGATTCATCACATAGCAATTAGGTGCAATTTAACTCCCTTTGATACAAGCACTTCACAAACTTCATCTTTGAATATTTGAGATGCGATTTATCTATTTCAATGACCTATTCTAGCACCACAAGGTATTGAGTCTAATGCATCTCTTGCGAGCATTAAAACAAGTATCTATCAATTTGAAAATACATTACTTATGACCGGTACCACAATTTGATTGATAGTGATGCCTTCGCTCGAAGCTCTGTTTGCTGGTTGTAGGATTGTCATCTGCACGCGACACTTTGCTTGGAGGCCATCGTCCGCAAGTAGACTCAAGAGATTAAGAAGATGGAATAGATTCGAGATGGGAGAGAAAAAGAGAAGATGGTTAAATCGAGGATCGGGATAGAGGAAAATTGTGCAGCCTCTCGGGGTAACTCTTCTCTCTCTCTCTCTCTCTCTCTCTCTCTCTCTCTCTCTCTCTCTCTCTCTCTCTCTCTCTCTCTCTCTCTCTCTCAAGCTCTCTCTCACAATCTCTTGGATAGGTATACTCTCTCTCTACCTCTCTCTTGCAGCCTTTCGGGGTCTCCTTATGCTCCCTTCTGCCTCCCCATGCCTCATATTTATAATGAATTAGAGCAGAGGGAATAAGTCTAAGAACAATAGTGGAGGGGCTCTTAGAAGACTCGGTGATCTCATGCTCAGATCATAAATCTGATGGTTGCATTGGCTCCAAAAGGAGGGTAAAACCTCCAGACACTTGATTAGAAAGCTCGTAGTTCACTCCTTCTTCTTTTCTCTATTCGAAGTATTGTCTACTACCTGTAGACTGCGATTGCGGCTCGCGTGACTTTGCCAGTCACTTTTCTTTATTTCTCTTTTTATAAAATCTCCAAAACTAACTAAAACATCACTTGTCTTTTCTTTTAAATGACTTTTAGTTCTATCTTTTTAGGATAATATCTAAAATATAATAGTTTCTATTTTTGCCCAAGAATCTAGTATTTTTGGACCATTCAAGCTATACACATTAATACTAGTGATTAATATGGCTCATAAGTCCCGTTCACATTGTACTTTTCGTGAAGGGTGGCTACGGTCCTTATCAATCCGAGAAAAATATCAAATTTATGACTCTCGATTTTTTTAAATATATTTTTAATGAATGAAAATTATTAGCTATTAATGCTAGTCAGTTTTTACCTTAGTTAGTCTTTAATTAGTAATCTTACTAACTTATTAATTGACTAACTAACTTTCGAACTAACCAACTAACTTTTATTGCGTGAAAATTAATCATTTTGACACATTATTGGTAATAGCGGGAAGTTTAGGAATGTTGGGATTTGGATGAAGAGATGGCTTAGGATTTGGATTTGTGTTTGGTGGTAAAGCAGGGGGTCGTGTCCAAGATTTACGAAATGAAAATGGAAGGAAACGGTTTTGATTGAATCTTCAAAAATTAGAATTGAATTGTTTTGTACTGAAGTTACCATTGTTTGAAAATTGTTGTGGTCGCTTATCTTGTCCTTGAATCTTATCTTCAGCATCATGGGCCAAGGAAATTACATCTTCGAGAGTCGTTGGCTTAAACATGTTCACTTCCGCATAGAAGTGACCAAGTAACCCAGACATAAACTTGCGCTTATGAGTCACCTCAAGTACATCTTTGAGCATTCGTAGTTGCAATAAAGCATTCCAAAAATGCTCGGTATATTGGGAAATAGGCTCGCGATCTCTTTGCAGAAGATCCCATTGTTTGATTGCTTTTTCGTGGAATTGGGATGGAAGAAAATTCTGCAAAATTTTATTTTGGAAAGTCTCCCAAGTAGCAGGACAATCAATGCTTTTGTGGACAACAATCCACCATAAGGATGCTCTATCCACTAAATGATTAGTGACACACTTAATTTTATCTTTTTCAGCATACTGTTTTTCATGAAAATAATCATCAAACTAGCTAATAAAAGCAAGTACAGTCTTTCCATTGTGTGACCCATTGAAAGTACGAAATTTGAAATTTCTTTTACTTATCTTTGTTTCTTTTTGAATAGATTGCGCTTCAAGTGTCACATTGATCATACGTCGTATAATATCTTCAGATTGCAGTCCATCTTGATCGGCAGTAGATCGTTGCAGACTGGCCAATTGAGCTTGCAAAGTTTAACGTGCTCTTCATTCCTCTTGAAGCTGCATCATAATTAGGTCCAGTTTTTGCTCCATCGTTGGTTTCGGTAAATCACCTTTGGCCATAAAATCTTCCATATTTTGATCGATCATCCTGTAAAATTTTAAATAACCTCACACACTTGAAATCTTGTTAGCAGGATGCGCGTAGCTTATGTTCGGGGTTACAAGGCTTTTTTTTTTAAAAGGTGGCTTTTGATGATCTTTCTTCTTTACGGCTATGGAAATTGATGTCGGCCTTCTTCCAAGGGGATATGTCATCCGTGTAGACTGCATATAGCAATCTGTGTGCTGGAACTTAGCTCTGTCAGAGTGCAAGTGCGAATGGGGGCTTGCAAAAAAGTTAAAACCGGCTCAGGAGTTGCTATGTATGAACTTCTGCTATGGGAGAGACTTAGAATCCTTGGGAATTTATCCTTTAGAGCTTAATAAGCTTTAAGCTTTAGTAATCTTAGTAAAGCTTAGTCTTTAATATAAAAGAAAAAATGTGATCTCCCTAAAATAAACATGACAAGACGGCGGCATGAATTGGTTGACGTCAACTGCAATAAACCCATACTCCCGCTGTCGTCGATGAATTTTAGAGTGAAAAAGGGAAGCTTAAGCTTTTGTTAAGCCTTAAGCTTAGTATTAATGAAATTCCTAAGTTTCTGTCTTTGAGAATAAAGATGACTTTCAAAGAGACTTCCTCGGTGGTCCTCCGCCTATAGAGGCTGGTCCTTCGCGATCTGAGTGCGTATCAGGGGGTTCTTCACCACTAGGAACGCGATGGTATTGACGGATTGTCACGAGACTGACTGTAGAGCTCGATCATTCCAGGAGATTTGCCTTCACGCGATATGGTAAGCGATTGGAAGCCCTCGATCTTAGCTTCACTCTGATACCATTGGTGCACAAATCAGATGTCGTATGCATACGTAGCGAGCGCCCGAAGGTCCCCAAGAACAAAGAACTCTATTTTTTGCTCAAAAACCAAGAGAGAAAATTTGCATGACATGAAGCAAGAAGACCAATTGGGTACAATCTCCCCCCATGCCTTATGTGAGCGCTCCACAAAGCATGTATTTAAAATATTATTCATCTCCAAGCTCAAAAATAGCCCAAATTTACAATTACACGCTTTAGCTTTTGTGTTTTCTTTTGTCCAAGTAAAGAATAAAGCGATTGGGCGCCCAAAGAGTCGAGCTGTGCCCAAATACAATGTCTAATAACGAATATTTAAATCGTGTGCCCATGCAGATATAAAATAATAAATATATGTCAATCGCTTTAATAAATAAATGTGTCAAAATAAATATTGGCACCACGCTTAAGATGCGCGCCCTTCAAAAATGATAATTTCTTCATAATTAACTTGAATACACACTATTGCCCAGTGATTTCCAATGCCATCGCCACCTCCTCTACACATCAACTGAAGCATTCACAATTGTTAAAAAATAATAAAATTAAATCGACAAAAGTGAATACCTAACAGTCTTCAGCTACAAAATAAATAAATAGGTTAGAACTCAGTCCTAACGTTAATTTATTACAAGTGCGCATTCTAAACTCATAAACGTCCATTAATTTAAATTGTTAAAATTAAATCGACAAAAGTGAATACCTAACAGTCTTCAACTACAAAATAAATAAATAGGTTAGAACTCAGTCCTAATGTTAATTTATTACAAGTGCACATTCTAAACTCATAAACATCCATTAATTTAAATTGTATTTTGTAGAATCACCCGCTATGGAATCACCCACTTGCACATTAAATTAACGAGATACCCGAAAAGGACAGGCGTCCCCATCGACTTTTCGCACAAGGAATCCACCTTGTGTACGAGCCCCGGCAATAAATATAATTTTACGGAATCCACCGCAAAACCTCACGGAATCCACTGTGGAATATACCTATTGGCATCACCTTCTCAAGTGGAGTGGATATCCCTAATCGTGATTGTGCCACCCAAGAAGAAAAAGAAGCTTCGGATTACCAAAAGCTTAATGAGGCTACCATTCATGATCCCTTTCCTCTGCCTTATCTTAACATTATATTGGATGAAGTAGCATAGCATAAGATATATTCTTTTTTGGATGGATTTAGTGGGTATAACCAAGTTGGATTAGCTTTCGAAGATCAAACAAAGATAGCTTTCATTACCACATGGGGAGTGTTTATTTGTATCGTAATGTGATTCACCCTTAAGAATGTTGCAACCTCCATCCAACATGATATGCAATAGATTTTCAACCCCTACTTGACTAATTTCATGAGGGTTTTTTTAATGGCTTCAATGTCCTTGAAATTGCACTTATTCACGTCTTACATCTTTAGTTATGTCTCACGTGATGCCAGGAGTTCAATCTAAGTCTTAATCCCAAGTGTGTTCATAATCAAAAGTAGAATGTTATTATGACATGTTATTTCTAGAGATGGCATTGTTGTTGACCCTCAGAAGGTAACGATGGCTATGCATGCTACGATATTGACCTCCCCCTCTATTGTGTTTCAATTTCTTGGTCAAGTTCATTGGCATGGTCAGCATTTGCATCTTTTGGCCCATGTGGCCATTCCTCTAAACTAGTTGGCCCATGTATTGAAGCCTACCTTCAACTAGGATACAAATTAGGATTTAACCTTACAGTGCCTTTCGATAATGTTTTCCAAAGCCCCAATTGTGATCCCTTCAAACTAGATTAATCCTTTTCATGTGTTCATTGATGCTTCTAACAGTGCAATTAGAAGTGTTTTAATGTAGGAGGATGCAAAAGGCTGGTTTTGGCCCATTTATTATGCCAACTGATGGCTCTCGGTGGCATAAAATGATTATTCCATAATTGAATGGAAATGTCTAGGAATGATCTACTCTATTAAGGAATTTTGGCATTATTTAGTGGGGAATTCTTTTGTCTTTCATGTCCACCATTCAAATTTGGTCTATTTGGTGAATAAATAGAATATTAGTGGCTGCTTGGCTCACTAGATACTTTTACTTTGGGAGTTTAGGTGCATAGGCCTAAAGCGTAGTAGGTCATCATTGATTTCTTGTCCTGATTGGATTCGAGAGAGGCTCCAATTGGCATTAGGAGAAATATGGACTCTCTTTTTTGCCCCTTAAGGAGTGAATAAAGAAATATAGGCCTAACCAATGAGAGAGCTCGGATTCCAGATTCATATAACATGAATCTTCTAGCCATATCTTGGTCCAAATCTTCCCTTAGCAATAAAATAAGGAAAAATATGGGAAATACAATGCTGACACTTCATGGAAGTTTGTGACTCAAATTTTTAATTTCTTTTTTTTTATGTTTGACTTTTCATTTCTTTCCTTTTCAGTTTCCCCCTCTTTCTTAGGCGGATCTCAAATTTATCATATCTCTTCCCCTGCTTCTTCTTTCCTGACAAAACCTTACAGCCTCATTGTTGCTTGCCCTATCTGTAACCCTGTGAAATTTCATTTCCTCTACACAAACACAGAGTGAGTTTCACATGTTTTATGAGAGCAGAGCTTGTTCTACCAAAGCCCTAATATTTTCTTCACAAAACTTTACAAGTATATTGTTCTCTTCCATGGATGTTCTATGGTAAAGTTTTATCTCGTTTGGACAAAACTTGTGCAAGTTATGTGCATTCTTTGACATGTAATTTCTTTTGTTTTGGTACTCTAGGAGTCTCTTACAGTCAAGAACAATGATCTTTTGAACACTCAACTTCTTCTTCAACATCTTATGGTTTCTTTGTAAACAAAGTTACATGTATGTTGTCTTGTTTTTTTGCTGCTCCATGGTTAAATTTTATCTCGTTTGGACAAAATGTATGCAAGCTATATGCATACTAAGTTTTTCTTTGCTTTTTTACTCCCAGAGTCTTTGAGGGTGGAGAACAATGATTTTTTAAAAACTCAACTTCTTCAACATCTTTGGGCTTCTTTGCAAAGAGAGCCACATGCATATTGCCACTTTTTTCTGTTGCTCCATGGTTAAGTTTCAACTCATTTGGACAAAGCCTATGTAAGTTATATGTATGCTTTGACTCGATATTTCTTTTGTTTTTGTACTCTAGGAATTTGTCAATGAAGGAACAATGGTCTTGTTATAAGTCAACTTCTTGTTCAACATATCTGGGCTTCTTTGTGAAAAGAATTGCAGGTACAATGTTTTTTTAAAATTGCTCCATTTAAATTTCATTTCATTTGGAGAGAACATTTGCAAATTATACACATGTTGACAGGTAACTTTTCTATTTGGTTATCATAGATGTCTTCACGGAGGAAAAATATCAGTAACATACTTGCAATGGAGGTCTTCAATAGGAAATATAGTGGCTGTAATTGGATTTGTGATAAGTAGTATAAGTTGGATTGGATTTTGATGCACCCAAGTACTCGAGGGAGTTTCAAGGCCAGGCGTAAGGATGTTGCAAACCCTAGCAAACATTGGAAATGTAGAATTTTAGAGTTCATAAAAGTGTTCAATGGAACAAATACAGTAACAGAAGTGTTGATCCAACATGTTTATACGCACAAACAAATCTATGTACACTTACAGTGTTCTAATTCAATCTTGTTTTACTGACAACACTATATCCATCAACTTTGCATGAATGGCAGAATGTGAAATGTTTGAGTGGCAAGATACATGTTTGGTATGAAGATATAGGTTCTTTGATCTATGATAATAACTCTACAAGTCAACTTGCAACTCAAAATATCTTTTTTTATAATTCATTGTATGTAGTAGAAAGCCAGAGATTGCAACATGTCCCATTGTTGCCACTATCTAGTGGTGAATGGTTGATTGGTAGCTTGGAGTTGTCAGGAGCATGCAGGTCCAAGATAAAATCTGACATCAATAGTACTATGAAACCCACCACAGGCTCCAAAGATGTGCATCTTAGTTAGTTTATTCCATTCTCATTGTTTGCACATTTGTTTGGTTCATGTGATGTTCTGAAGAAAACAAAGATTACTTATCAATGCAATTGTCCATCCTAGGAATGGATGAGTCAGCTATTGGGTGAGTCTTGGCAAGTCAAAAGAACACATTTTGATGAGATGATTGAATGCAGGGTCAACCAATCAGATCTCACATTCAGGTAAATCTTTTTTACTACTTTGAATGCCTTGCTTTAATTGACATAGGTCTTGCTTAGATGAATTGTTGTGTTATTCACATGTACTTACCATTATTTTTGTTTTTATTACAGGTATTTCATCACTAGACAAAATCTGTGCATTTGCTTTTGATATAGAAGATGGCGACTTTTGTGAGGGGAGTGGATAAGCTTGGATCAAGATACCCGAGATGAGACACATACATCTCTCATAGATGTGGTTATCTTGTGGAATGGTCATAATCCTTTTGTGGTTAGTGCAAAGAGCCATTGGCCCATTTCTTTTCTGAGACAAGAAATCCAATTAATGTCCAATGAGCCCCTCTACAACTTCTATTTCAAGTTAGATAATAGAAAAGTCAAGATTTGTAGTGAGCAATCCATGACATGTAAACAATGTGCTTCTCCACATATCCTTGAGATAGTGGAATCCTTGTAAATTTTGTTGATAAAGAACGACTATAAACTTTTTTTAAACTTCTGAGTATTTTCAATTTAGATAATCTTAGTTTACTATGATCCAAGCGTGCGATAATACATACTGTAATTAGTCAATCGTGCTGGTTAAAATCATAATTAAATTGTAGGTTGGAGTTCTATAATCTATGCAATATTCTCTTTGCATAATGATATATTATAGCTCATCTCTTCTACTTATTTCTTAAAATTAAATATTAAATTGGATCCATGGGATTTTGAAGGTCTTTCAGATTTCTTTTCTTAAAAATTTTCTATATTTTCTATAGTTGGACTTGCATATACTCAGCGATCCAAGTATATTCGAGGATATAAAAATGTAAAACGAAGCATTTGTCTGTATGAGTAATTTTAATGATTACTTTAAAGTATTGAAATAAAAAAACTAAGGTAAGAGTTTTAATTTGAAACTTTAGAGTTAAAAAAGAACCTTTATTTAAAACCTTAGATATATAAAAGCTATAACTCCAAACTCATTTTCACTTTCATTCTCTACTTCCCTACACTTGAGCTCTCCTCCCTTCTCTCTTTGTGTGCCATGGCTACCACTCCCACCTTCATCGCATGGATTAGCTCCACATGCTACACACAAATAGGAGCCTAGATATACCCTCGGTTTTGCACGACCTCGAGTCTAGAGAGCTTGTTTTTCGTCGTAAGCCTAGCTCTAGTATACTAGCATCGTTTTGTGATGTAGCAAACCCTCTCACCTGCTCTATTCTGGACTCTGCTCTTAGATGGGTTCCCATAGATTTCCTATATAGTTTACGTATTGGATCAAGCCATGCAAAGGTAATAAATTGAGCCCTTATGCATGTGGGGCAGTATCTCCGTGCCAGAGCAGTCCCCACCTCATCCCAGGACCATGCCACGATGGATCTCATTGAGCGCGATGCAGCATTTGCCATATATGTTTTGTGCACTAAGGTGCAAGAGGATAGTGAGGAAGACATCAACACATCCTCTCAACCATAGCTAGAGTATTTCGAGAGGTAGCTTGAAGAGATCACACTCGATCTGAGAGTAGAGGCAGCACAAATCTTAGCCATTGTGTACCCACCTCCTTGCCCTGTGTTGAGATGCCGAGAAGCGATGAGCCACCCCTCGCTTCTCTCTATGCTATCATCATCGAGGGGGTGGAATATTTACTTATGCAAGATGTACTAGAAATTTTGGAGCTAAGGGAAGAAGAGCTATATTGTATCATGGTGCATGATGCACCTGATGGTTTTATAGATTTTGATATACAAGATGCGCCAGCACATGTTGATGAGGTGGCTCGATATGATGGCATGAGTGTCGATGACATCTCTGCCATTGTGAGCATCCAAGAGCAGATTGAGAATGCAGTGCCATAGTATGAGATCTCACATGAGGAGTTCGAGCAGTTGCAAGAAAGCATTTTTGGACCTCGACCCAACTATGCAGTACCTTCCCAAGAGAGAGACGAGGGTGGCCCATCTGCAGGAGCAGACCTGGATGCTCCATTATAGCAACATATAGATGATGCAAAGAAGGTAATGTTATCAAATTAATTTTATCGGATTTGCATCAAAATTTACCAGTAGGGCCTCTATGCCCTAGGGAGTGTGCACATCAAATTTTGTTGGGATCGGGCCCCCAGAGCTACCCTGGCAGATTCAAGCCCCTAGACATGAGCCTCCGGCCAGGGCAGCTCTGGGGGCTCGATCCCGACAAAATTTGATGTGCACACTCCCGATGCCCTAAAGGCCCTACTAGTAAATTTTGACGCAAATCCAATGTATATATCTTTACCACACTCCATGCATAGTGAGTTTGACACAGTGAGTCTGACACTGAACTTATGTGATGCAGGACATTGTCTATATAGATGAATTTTCATCTAGACAAGGAGGCCGATCTAGTAGCCAAGGAAGGGTGCAGGACTCGGCATTGAAGGAGTATATCGGCCAGCTTGTGAGCGACATTTTTGTATTCCATAAGACATGCTCTCCGGCTTTTTCTGAGAACTTCTTGAAGTTGAGGGCACTAACAAAGGCTAGGCCCTTCAAAACCATCCCAACGAACTCTAGCTTGGAGAAAGTAGTGTTGCTTTGACATTCAAAGCTCCTCTGCTTATTCTCTAGTACTAGGTCTGGGCCACTTTTTTCCATGGTAGCCCGTGGCATGGTTGCTGGTGTTGAAGACCCCAATGTCATTAAGGCAGGAACTACTAGGGCAAAATGTGTTGTTGCCTATTATCATAAATAGCTCTGACCATGGGGAGTCTAGCTCAAAGAAGCCTCTAGGAGAGAGTAGATGTACTTAGTGTCAAATGATATCTCATCACCAATGTAATGTAATTTGTAATCTTCTCTTGAAGTAATGAAAATCGATTTGTGTGCAATGTAGTTTGTCATACGTGTCATTTACTATTGTTTTTTTACTTGAATATTATGTTTATTTATCGGATTTATACGCAACATGATTCATACCCTAAATTTAATACGTAGTACTTTATCGAGTTCGTGCACAATATGTATTCATTCAAACACATGTAATGATAACTCAAAGACATAAATCAAACAAATAACAAGCGAATAAACAAAAATAAGACGCATGGGATCCATTTTACATGGGATCCATTACAACCAGGGTTTTACAAAATCTCTTTGGAAGCTACATTCCGTATATGTTTTGGTAGTACACCCCTATCGTTGTTGGTCTCCGCGAGGACTATCCTTTCATCACCGAAAGAACCTCACTATCCGCAAATCCCTATTGGTAACGGTGACTCTCCTTGCATGTATTGCTACATAGAGCGAGTCTCCAAACAAGTCGCTGACATAAGCTTCGGTAGCTTCCTGTAGTGCAAGGAGGGCTTGGGTAGTCCAGCAATCGGGTTATTGCAAGCGTGTTCCATCTGGGAAGTGCCTCCTGTTGTTCTTAATGAGTATGCCGTCCATAATCTCACGTACTAGCTTATGGAATGGAGCCTTTGGTATCAGGAGGTGCCTGGTCTCCTGGTAATGGTGAATCTCACGAAGAGCCACTATGCCTAGCTTCCATCGACGCTTGCGATGCTAGCATGGTGGTGGTGGTGGTGGTGGTGGAGCTAGGGGAGATGGCCTCTGCATAGGATTTCTAGGGGGTGTCTCCGAGCTGCTTGCTTGGTGTGTGCCATGTCTTTTAGGAGAGAAAACCCAAAACTCAAAAGTGAAATGTGTAAAATGAGGTGAAACTTTAAACTTATAGCAAAACTTTCAAAAAATCCTTAAACCTAAATTAATGTATCCAGGCTTTGGAAAAATATGACCAGTGATCTGATTGATGTGAAATTTTACATGTGGACTCCTCTAGGGTACATCAACTACCAAAAAAAAATTGGCCTCATCAAAAGTCTCTAGGATATCTATCCGAAGGCTAGCATCTGGGGCCTTGAATCCCCAGACGTGAGCCTCTGGACAGGTGTCCTAGAGTGGGCGAAGTTTCACCAGACTTTGATTTATAAAATTGACGGTTCAAACATTTTAAAAAAATGCATTAACTAGATTATACTTCACTGATAATAGAAAAACTCACCACCGCACTAAGTGTACGCAATTGCATATTAAATGTGTTGTCAACCAAACTACATGAAATATTAGAAACTTGAAAATTCACAAAAAATAAGTCATAGGTCAAATGGAATATCACATATCGGATATAGTGTTGTCAAATCACTAAATACAGTAAAGATATAGTGCATCGTCCCATGTACAACCGATCACTTATATGTGCGTGATTGCGCATTGAATTTATCCTTAACAAAACTACCTTCAAAATTAGAAACTTGGAAATACGCACAATGCAAATCATGGCAAAATAGAATAACAAATATCAGATTTGGCATTACGAAACCATGAAATACACTGTAGATAGTGCATTGCATGAAGTACAACTAGAGCTAGGCAAAATTTAGCTCCATTTTGTAGACCACTATTATCAAATACTTGAAGGTCTACTTGAAAGATAAACCAAAACTAAGCTCCTTACAATCTACAATCAAACCTGAGCTAAAAACATAGATCTAATTACAAGGTAGCTTCTCAAAGTATATTGTTGACATTAAGATTAAATGCATCCTTGTTGTTGCGAATCCTATGAACAAGAACCATATCTATGGGCTTAATAGTGATATGTCGGGCATGAAAGGATAAAACTTGAGAATCACCTATTAGATCAATCAAGTAACTTTTAAGTGCTTCTTGGAGAGCAAGCAAGGCTTGGCTCGACCATCACCCCACATTCCTTGCCTGGTTCCTTGAAAAGAACTTGTGATGATGCCCTAACTACAAATCTTGCAGCATTTTTTGCACCAACCTAGAGAATGGTGCCTTAGGAATAATCAAGTTGGCACTCTTCTGGAATTTCTTTATCTCACGTAGCGCAGTTGGGCATGGTCTCCATCTTTGCTTCTTATGTGTTGGAGGACGTGTATTACCAGTTGGAGCAGTAGTGGAAGGTGGAGCAACTAGAGCACGTGGACCACCATTTCTGGACAATGGTGAAACATCATTATTGACCACACTAGGGCCACCATTGTTGGACACAGTAGCACCACCATTATTAGCTACAGTAGGGCCACCGTTGTTGGCCACCAAGGGACCTTTGTCACTCACAGTACGCTCACTAGATTTGGAAGAGTGTTGAGCTCTTACTCTTGCAAGTGCCTTCTTGATAGGAAGCTTGGAACATGCCATGGTTGTGATAATGAAGGATAGAAAGGTGGAGGGTAGAGTGAAGAGTAATGGGAAAAAATGAAAGGAGAGACTTGACTTAAGTACGAAACTTTTAAACTTACTGTAGTGTAAATGAACTTTAAAACTAAAAAACATAGTTCGAAATCGACTTTGAAAAACATAGTGACAAACCTTCGAAATTTTAAACAAAATTTGCAAAACATATCATGTTAAATATAGGAGTATTGATGTGTCATATCCTGGGTACCTATGCTCTCTCGTAGACTCTAAATGCATCAAAAGTACTATCTTTATCTAGGTCTGCATTTCTTGACATCTCTCTCTTGGGTTGCCAACCATTCTACGTGGCATTGTCTAGTTGTATTGTTTTCATATCTTGCTTTTCTCACTTCATATATTATCCTACTTATAAATTGTGCTTTAGAGGTTTTGGACTTCTTTTCTTTTTCCTCGTATCGTATCTCTAATCTCCTATACCACCATTGTAATAATTGCCCCATAGAATTGGAATCATTGATGCCACCTCCATGATCAGTTGCCTTTTAAAAAGTAGAGCGAACTTGCCAACGAGATCGTTCTATACCTTGAGTTGACCACAATACCAAACTTCCTTGATCTGCAAAGTATGGACCATGTGCTTCAAGTATATGCTGCACAAGAAGAGAGATTAGAAACACAAAATAATTCGAAATGATGATATTTTTTTGTAATGGTGACAATACTGACCATGTAGTGTGTTATACTATTTGTAGTCCATGCCTCCACTATGGACTTGTGAAATTTAGCAATTGTCTCTTTAAATGTATTGACATCACCATCCCTAAACCTCAACTTTTGTAAGAGAGCTGCTAATCTATCTAGGTGTATTCACACTTCTGCCTTTGCAATCCTCATTTTTCCCCCATTGCTCAAATCCAGAACAGCAAGGTGCAAATTTTTCCATGCTTTATACTTCTCTGGTTGTTTTATAAGTATATTTCCTTCCTCATCTCGAGGTGGAGATATAAACTTCCTAGCCTTGGGTTTACCAAAGCATGGTTTACAAGGGATATGTAACGTGTCCACCTTTCTTTTCATCAAGACACGTCTTAGCAATCCACCGGAAAGGAGGTCTAGAAAGCTCCGCCTGGCACTCCCATGGAATGTCATGGGATTTGCGATCTAGGACTTTCCGCGTCTGCCACGTAGCGGAAGTATTCTAGCCATTCTCACTTAGGACTGACCTGAATCCTAATGGTCATTTCCTAAATCTCAACTAGCACCGGAACTACTTTATGCAGAAACGCCAGGGCTGAAGCGGATTCATGTTGCACTTGGTTCAAGGAGAATGGGAAATGAGAGGGATGCAAGGCTCGACCTCTCTGCCATAAGGCATAGTCCCATTCCGTTCCCCTAAAATAGCATAAACTGGGATTATTGTAACCTAGACTCTAGGTCAGCGCCCTTGCTATTCATTTCCTTTGAACGATCTTCTTGCTATCCATTATGATTGAGAAAAGTTCCCGACCAACCGGGACCACCCATCCGTAGGACGGACCCATGGCCACATCCACCGCACTTTCCTCAGGTTATTTTAGTTGTCTAATTACCTACCACATTTAGTTGGACATGTATCAAGCAGCTTCCTTAATTAGCCCGTTAGGCAGCGGTTCCTTCACATAATCTTAGCACTTGACATAGAAAAGCAGTGTCAAACAAGTTCTTTTTCAACAGGTTATCATATTAATTTTTGGAATACATTTATAAGGTCCAGCCCGTAGGCTTATCCATAAACCGCCCGAAGGCTATCCAACAATCCACAGGGATTACTAATCCAAGATTCTGCCCATAGACTAGTATGCGGGCCTCGAGATCTAATCCTGAGTCACGTTGGCCTCTTGTGCAGGGCCCAGAAGGCAAGGGATTTACGGCCAGAGTCCCCCTTGGCACCCAAGTGTCCTCGTGCTCCAAGTAGCGCTCAACGGAGAGACCTCTCACGGCGGATTTGGTCCACCTTCCCGATGCAGTTAACAACCCCCTTAGTTAGGGTCAGATAGATAGTTGGGGTAACTGAGGCTGCCTCTCCCTTTAGGCCTTCAACCTGAAGCATTAGATATATTTTCATCTTTTAATTCCTTGAGCAAACAAAGCAAACCGTGTTCTCTAAACTGTTACAAGCACAATCATTTCCAGTGGTCGTTAATTTAGCCAACTGCTAAGGAGTGAATCCTTCTCTTCGAATGCACCCAGCATTCGATCCGGGATCAATTGCAACTTGGCAAGATCCCCAAGGGTTTGTTTGTTAACCCTTATGTCCTTGGGTTAGGGCCGTACCCTATTAACCCAATTTAATCAATACCTTAAGTTTTATTAACAGAAAATATATTGCTCCAAATTATTGATTGGTCCTTTGCTTCCAAGCAAATATCTAATCCCCTTATCTTGGTCACTTTTCCCAAGAAATGTACTATATCAGGACGACTACTCATCCTCTTGCAAGATAAACTTGCGCAAGAATCTACCAATCTCATTCCGAGAAATTGGCCATTCTCGTATGATCAAACCACAAGATCATCCGACTCTGCAACTTGTTGCACAAGTGTCGCATCTAATTTATGGGACTATTTCACCCATCGAACGGTGTCTTCTAATCACGGAATCATGATTACATAGGAAACAGGGTTTAGGGTGTCTTCATAACCAATCCGTTCTTGATAGCACTAGGCCGACATCGTCGGTCCTAGGGTTCCAACTCAATCCGAGTTTCATATTTTTAATGAGCGATCCGTAGGGTAGAAACCCTAGATCGTTTCTTGCAAGTATGTCCTATTGTCCCTACATTCCATGAATGTGGGCAGGTCTTTCGGGTATGAGAGTTTCAACTTGGCAATAAGTGCGACTAGGTCACATCCTCAATGTGCTAAACCCTAATTAGCATTTGGGATATGTTGCATCGATTTAACCATTTCTAAGCGAATCCTTTGTAGTTTAGGTATTTTGGGTAATCCAGATTACTCGTCTTATGACAAGGATGAATTATTTCTAAAGATTTTGTCTTGATCAAAGAAGGGAAAAACTAGTTGCATTATGTCATAATTCATGTAAGCATGCAATTCATTTCCTCTAGATTTGCAATCCCTAACTTTTCTTGTTAAGACCAAGAACATGTTAAAATTCACCTAACTTCTATTGATCCTACTAAGACATGCCTTTACAATTCATGCCACTAAGCTTCTAGGGTTTTTGGTTACTACGAACCATGCAGCCTTTCCTTAACTACACCGCAATTAAATGATATTTAGGCCAATTGACTAGAGTTTAACCTACTTCAGCCCTAGAATCATTTCCATGCCTTGCAAATTCCTACAGTTGTTAGCAATCTTCTTTAATGAATCATTGCGAAGAAAGAGATGTCTAATAATGCAACAAGCGATTTTATCTTTCCATGCATAATCGAAGTGTACAACAATATTTTCGACTTTGTAAAGATGATCATTAGTTGATCTAAATTCATTACTTTGCAATGCATAAAAATAACTTGCTAAGAATGCATAGACGTCTTATGTCCTTCTTTCGTTCGTTTCATTTAAAAAAAAACTATTGACCAATCTTCATTCGAGTTATTACCTTTAAAAATAGTCAATGTAATTCAATCACAAGAGTGCATCTTATCAAACTAGGTGGATTTGACAAGCATAAGCAAAACCTAATTCCATGAATTAACCATGCATGTTTGTAATACCTCGACATAAATCAAGAAATAGGAAGAAAACCTAGACTTGTGGATTCGGTGAAATGTCCACATGAATGTTAGGAGATGATCCTCTTGCGGTTGCGCCTTGTGCCTTTTTAGGGGCCATCGTGAATTCAACCTTCTTGCCTTGGCCGCAGTCCTATGATCTTGGCCCGTCTCCCTCGCATGCGCAATTCCCTTTGAGATTCGGCTTCCTTGATCGATGCACTGTCTTGCAAAATTGGGCTTTGGAAGGCCTTATAGGCTTCCTCCTGTAATGAAAGCAATCAACCATGGAATGAAATCTAACTGAAAATGAAAAATTAACTAAGCTACAACAAAGAATTAACAAATCTATTGCACCAAGACATCCTCATCATGTATTAATGGTTGGGGATTCAAGAATACATGACGGCCATGGCTGAGTGCTTCAAAGCTAAGAAGAAGCTAACTCCAAGAAAATGTAAAGCCAAGATTATTGAATGATCAAAAGATGTCTTGCCTTTGGCCTCTAGTCCCTTCTATTCTAACCCTCTTCCAAACTTAAGGGCTGTTCACACATGTACACATAGGCTAGGGCTAAATTTACAAAGGCTGGAATTAATCCAAGGTGCAAATATTAATGTTGTATTTTCCTTCATGACAAACCATCCCGTCCTGAAGATGGTTTTGTCCTCAAAACCAAGAAGTAATGGCCTAAATCCAAGTCAAGGATGATAGTAATCGTGCCCATTCATCTTCCAAATGATAAGAAAGCACTGTCCATGAAAAGAAGACCTTTTGCATACCAAACTGTGAGAAAACTGGCTGCTGTCCAAACAGGGCTGATTCACTAAAACTGCCATAACTTTTGATATATTGGTCCAAATAAGGCGTATGAGGTGTAGAAACGAAGTATACACTCCAAAGCATCACCCCATAACATCAGAATCAAATTTTGATGAAGTCAGGACAGTTTTATTGTCTGCATAAATTTCATACAACAAGCTGTCTCTGCACAGTCACTGCATACTGCATCATATATCATCCTGTAATAACCAAGGAAAGTTACTGACATAAGTGGATGGTTGCCAAGAAGACTCTTCAATGGGCAAATTCTTCCACTTAATGAGATACTCAATGAGAGTACGATTTTTGAGAACTTTCTCTCTCTTTCCAATAATGCTTTCAGGTTCATATATGATCAGTCCTGCCTCACCCAATGGTGGTAACTCTTCCAATACTTGTACATCGGGCCCAACATACTTCTTCAGCTGTGAAATATGGAATACATCATGTATTCTAGTGGAAGATGGTAGCTGAAGTTTCTAAGGAGGTTCTCCAATTTTGTCCAAAATCAAATATGGCCCATAAAACCTATGAGCAAGCTTGTTATTCCCACCCTTTAATGAAGCATAATGCGTCTTGGGCACTTTGAGAAATACCCAATCTCCAACCTTGAAGTCTAAATGTCTTCTTTTCTCATCAGCATAGACCTTCATTACGTCTTGTGCTTTCCTTATGCTGTCCTTGCATTGCCTCATGAGCAACTCCATTCTTTCCAACTCTTCCTTTGCTTGTGGGTTGATGTCTTCATGGAATAAAACTGATGGAAGTTGGACTTTATACCCATAAAGAGCTTCAAACGGAGACATCCCAATGCTCATGTGATGCGTGTTATTATAGCAAAATTCAGCAAGGTGGATCCAACGATCCCATGAAGCTTGTGTGTCATGACAATAATGCCTAAGGTACACTTCCACCCAATGATTGACTCTCTCCATTTGCCCATCGGTCTGAGGGTGATAGGCCGTGCTAGGAGTGAGGAAAGTACCCATAGAGGAGAATAGACTTTTCCAGAAGTTGCCCATAAACTTCGAATCACGGTCTGATACTATTCTCGTAGGCATACCATGTAGTTTGAACACACCTTCCATAAATTGCTCGGCGACTTGCCTTGCTGAATATTGGACTTTAGCTGGGATAAAGTGGGCTGATTTGGTCAATCTATCAACTACCACATAGATACTGTTCCATCCATGACTGGTAGTAGGCAATCCCGTTATGAAATCCATGGAAATATCTGTCCATTTGCCCGTAGGTATGGGTAAAGGCTGAAGTAAGCCGGCTGGTAATAGAGTAGAATCCTTATTTTGCTGACACTCCAAACACTGAGATACATACTCTTTAACATCTTTCCATAGACCTTTCCAATAAAAGCTTTGATGAACTCTATCAAATGTCTTGAAAAGGCCCAAGTGACCAGCCATTGGCGATGAATGCATCTCTTGAAGCACCTTCAGCTTGAATTTACTGCTGGGAATCAAGTACACTTTACCCTTAAACCATAAGAGGCCATTATGCACTTTAAAATTAGGAAATTCAGCATCACACCCTTGCTGTAATTTCTGTAAAATATGGGCAGCATGCTCATCAAGCACATATTCCTCTTGAATGTCTTCAATCCAATCCTTATAGATGGTAGACACAGTAGATAGACTGCATGCCCACATTCTTGATAACGCATCAGCCACCACATTATCCTTGCTAGCCATGTATGATATTTCAAAATCATATGATTGCAAAGTGGCCAACCATCTCTTTTGCTTGGGAGAAAGATTGGGCTGCGAGAGAAAATATCTCAAGAACCTTCTTAGGATCCACTTTGACGCACTGAACCTTCTTTGACGCACTGAACCTTCTTAGGATCCACTTTGATTCCATCTTCTCCCACTATATGACCCAAGTACTCAACTTTCTTTGTCATAAAAGAGCATTTAGTGGCCTTGGCAAACAGTTTGTGTATCCTCAATATGTCAAAGACCTCTTTTACATGTTGCAAATGGTCTTCTTTATTCTTGCTATAGATCAAAATGTCATCAAAGAATACCAAAACTGTTTTAAAGAGCAATGGCTGAAGTATCTTATTCATGAGAGACTGGAATGTGGCTGGAGCATTTGATAACCCAAAAGGCATAACCATAAACTGATAAAGACCCCTCTTCGTCCTGAAGGCTGTTTTGAATTCATCCCCTTCCTTCATGCGTATTTGATGATATCCCGATCTCAAGTCAATTTTGGAGAACACCCTGGCATCCTTCAATTCATCTAAGAGATCATCTATTCTAGGTATTGGATACCTATTCTTAATAGTGACCTTGTTGAGATTGCGGTAATCAATGCACATTCGAAAAGAGCCATCTTTCTTCTTCACAAGAAGGACTGGAGAAGCAAAAGGCGATTGGCTTGCCTTAATGAGACCCATTTCCAAAAGCTCTTTGACTTGGCGTTCTACCTCTTCTCTTTCCACTTTGGAGAGGCGATATGGTGGTTTGTTGATGGGCTTTGTATTGGGCAGCAAGTCAATGGGATGATCCACTTCTCTTTTGGGAGGAAGAGAGGTAGGTGGCTGAAAAATATCATCATATTCTTTCAGCAATTTACAAAGACATGGGTCCATATTGTTGGTAGGAGAAGAGGGCTGATCCTCTTCAATCTTGGAAAGAAGAATGGTGAACATACATGCCTTTGCATTTATCTCTTTCTTAACCTTCTTGGGGCTGATCATCTCCATTCTTTTCTTTTCAGCTCCATGTAGTGTTACTTGTTGTCCACACCATTTAAACTCCATTTCCATGTTGTTGAGATCCATGGTAAATCTGCCCAAAGATTTCAGCCAGTTGCAGCCAAGTATTATATCAATGGGACCCATTTCTAATGCAATTAGGCTCACTGATGTAGTGCACAATGGGGAAAAGGTGATAGGTACATTTGGACAGCATTGATTGCTCTTCTCAAAATTTCCATTTGCCACTTGGATTTTGAGTGATGTAGGCATTTCATGCGTATTCAATTTCAGCCCATTGAGTGACTTAGCATTAATGAAGCTATGTGTACTTCCCGTATCTATGAGTATATGAGCGGTCCTTCCCTTGATTTGACCTTTAAGGCGTAGGGTATTATCCCCTCTTGAACCACTCCATGCATCGCTTGATATGGCACATAGCGATGGATGTAAATCAGTCCATGAATCATCCAAATAATGACCGCCCGGGTCGAAAGGAAACCCATCCATCGGATCATAGAACTCATCATGGACATTCTCTTCATTTTCATGCGCCTCTTCTTGAGTTGTTGTGACATCAAGCTGAGCCAAGATTCCTTCAATAGATTCAACATCGGAATCATCCTCAATGATCATGCTAATCTTCATATTTTTGGCCTTGCATTTGGACTTATGATCGAGTGACTATTTCTCTTCACATTTGTAGCATAGACCTTTAGCATACATATCTTTGAGCTTGTCATTCGATACATATTTGCCTTGAGTAGGGGCTGAAGTTTTAGCACTTATATCAGTCCTCTTTCCATCAAATCTATTTTCAGCATTAGGTCTGAAATTACTGCTTTGTTTTGACCCAAAAACTGTAGGAAAAGTGGGTATCTTGCTGTAGGTATTGCTGAAAGTATTTGATGGCTTCCCAATATGCTAAAAATCAGTTTTAGCATGCCCATAATGGCTTGATATCCTTGGGAACTGCGTAGGCTGAAAAGAATGCCCTGTTTTTGGCTGAAAACCCTTGTATTTCTGCCCATAACGTTCAGCCAATTGAATGGCAGCTTGTAGGGATGTAGGATTCATGGCTCCAACTTCAGAAGAAAGAATAGGTTCCAAACCAAATATGTATTTATTCAACTTGGCACTATCGGAGACCCCATGAACATACATCGAGAGGTTCAAAAACTGATTTGAGTACTCTCTAACCGAGAGACCACGTTGCTCAAGTGCATACCACTTTTTCTCTAACCACTCTTTTTCAATAGGGGAAACAAAGACTTCAATCATAGCATTTTTCAATGCATCCCAAGACAAGAAGTCATGTCCCATCCTCGCCATATATCTCCACCAAGTGTGAGCATAGCCTTCTAGATGAAGGGCTGCAAATTTTACTTTGGCATTCTCGGGCCTTGGGTAAAGGGAAAAATACATCTCTAACTTGTCAAACCACTCCTCCAACTCCGTGGGTGAAGGGTTTTCTCCCTTAAAGTTTGAGATAATTATTTTCTCCTTGTACTCTCTCTCGTATTGAGGAGGTTGCCCATTAGGGTGCTGCTGCCCACTATGGTGTTGTGGCCTAAAAGAATTGCCAAAAAGTCCTTGCCTAGGATATTCATTATTTCCATGTCCTTGTGCATAAGGAGTTTGCTGTCCATAATGCATACCATGACTTTGTGGCTGGAAACAATGTCCTTGAGGCTGAAAGTATGTGTTGCTCACATTGGGAGGTTGTCCATGCATCGGTGAGTTGAAAGGTGGTTGCTGCCCATTATTTTGCTGATTCCAACCATGATTTAACATGGGACTTGGCCTATTGGGCTGCACTTGAGTAGAGAAATTATGTTGTGGCTGTCCAAAAGCATTTGGGGCTGAATTCACATGTCCATGTGGCTACGCATACGAGTTTGGGGCTGAATTAACATGCCCTTGCTCATAGCCACCAACATTTGCTTGAGGGTAAAATTGCTTGTAGAAAGAGTTGCACCCATGGATGTCTTCATCATGCTTTGAGTTTGTTTGCACTCTTTCTTGAAGATCCTGCCCATGTGGCTGAAAGTGACCCTTTTGTTGATGGAATTGTGGCTGAAGTGAAGTGGGATGAACAAATTCCTTAGCTTTAGATGACTCTCCAACTTCAAATTGACCTACCACCTTAGGAGTAGGTGGTTTAGGTGGTTCTTCAGCCCTATGAGGATGTGGGATATTAAGACCAGCTGTAGGCAACATTTTCTCACCAAGAAGTGCTACAAGCTTGTCAATACCCAACCTCATACCCTCGAAACCTGATTTCATATCCTTTATGTCATTTGACAATTGTTGAAAACTGTTTGAATTCATTGAGATATGAGACGTCTCTATGGGTTGATTGGTAGGGGAGTGGGTGGAACTTGCATCGACCTCATCGTTCTCATAATGCATTCGGTAAATAGCATCTTGAGAAGTGTCATGTTCACCCCTTTCCTGTTGATGTTCATCCCTTTCCTGTTGATATTCCTTCAATTCTTCATTGATAGTATCCAAAACAGGGTCTCTCTTCTTATTCCTAGCCATGGGTTGATTTCTGTCCTGAATTTCCTGCAGTAGAAAAACTTGATTATCTTCACTTCTAGAGCTCCAAATTATGAGGTCTTTGGCTCTGTTCAAAGCTTGAAGAGCCCTCTATCCAACGATCTATCAAGTGCAAAAAATGGATGAGTACAGAAATTTCTGTAAGGGATTTTCTGTTGCTGTCTAAAAATTCCTGCAGGCAGTGAATACCCTGTTCTAGTCAATTAATGGCTTGTACCATCAATACCAAGCATGTACCAACTTCATAACCCTGTAGGAGAGTCTCATACGTCTGCCCATACTGAAAATGACCTCTGTAACCAGTAAAATGGCTGTCTAACTCAATGTAGACTGCAATCTTTAATGAGGGTATGTATACATACTCTGTTCCAAACTTTAATGCTGAACCATAGTGTCTTTACCATAGAATGCATACATTTTATTGTAGCCATATGTCTTCATACATTTGCCATACCATACATTTGCCAAAATCTCAAGAACTCACTGCCCATAACTCATGCTGTAGGCTGATTTCAAGTGCCTTTGAGATTTGTACCTGCACCTAAACTTGAAAATACGTGGGATCCGAGACCCGAGGGGTTTGCAAAGTTTCCTCTCGGGCCGGGTTGCGCTCCCCTTCAGGGTCCTCATCGGTAGGGGAGGGTCACCTCTCTTTTGTCCTACCGACTCGCCCGGCATCCACTTTTCCTCGTGGGCAAGTACATGGCAAGTGAATTCTAGCTCTAAAAATCAGTATGATATGCATGGAATAGGAAAGAAATACAATTGCCTTTCATTTGCCCTTTCATGGTATGCAAGATTGGAATTGAAAAGGCTGAAATGTAAATGAGAAATGGAGAGGTATTTACCTCAGCAGTGACTCACTGCTTACAAAGCTTTTCTCACTTACCAATTGGGTAATGATTTTCTTATGATCAAGAGGCAAAATAGGCAATCAATTTCATGTCAGGGTTAGGCAATAAAGATTGAGTAATGAAGCTCAAGAAATTACTGATTTCAGTGAATGAAAAGTAGATGGGTAATGCTCATTCATTATGGAAGAGTTTGAGACATTTAGAGATGGTCATTTCAGTAAATTGAAAAGGTTTAGCAAAGACAATGACTGACATAACCTATAGGCTTCATGTAATGCATTAAACTATGAATGAAAGCTTCATTAATCCTCTTATTTCTCTTCAACAATTGGAAATGAGATCAGCAATTGGATGTAAAGAGAAATTAAGAGTGATTAGAGTACCTCATTTAATTGATTGGAGAAGAGCATTGTTGATGGAATGACCTTCAATCCATAATGCTTGACATAGGTGAGTTAGCTTGATAATCCTTCTAAAATCAGTCCAAGAGATCTTCAATCTTCAAGAATAATCCCTTCCTTGATAAGCTTCAGCTTCATTAATCCCATGAAAGCTCCATGACTCCATGAATGCTCCAAATGAGGGTTGATGAAGACCGATTACCTTCTCTACTTGAAGTAGGTTGCAATAGGTAATAGAGAGGGCTTCAATGTGTCCAAGAGATCCCGAAATTTGAGAGGGAATGCCAAAATTCAATGGCATGAAAGCTTCATGCTGTCCATTGAACACCTAGACCTACATTGGCTTCAATCTCCTTCAATGTCGGTCCAATGTTGATGGATTCTTGAGGGGAAATGGTTGAGGAAGCTTCAGAGATGCTTTGCCCACAAAAACCCCATGATTTGCTTTAAAAATTTCAGGAATCTTTGATGCTGTTCCAAACTGCCATAGCTAGGGTTTTGAAGAAGAGGGAAAACTCCAAAATAGTAAGAACCTTGAAGAAACTTGTGAGAGATCTCTTGCCCAGGGTTTGAAGATCATTAGCAATGCTTAAGAAACATCATTTCTCTGAAATTTTTCCACGCAGTAAGGGAGTATGTGCAGGCGGCGCAAACAGCGTGAGTACATACTCACGTACCAGAAATCCACGATGAAGCTAAGTAGCTATGTTAGCTACTCCCCTTGAAGCTCTTGAAGCAGGGAAGAAGGTCATCCAATACATTCTCATGATAGAAGTGAGAAGGAGGAGATTTGATGTTGTCTTGGCCATGGATTCTTGTGGACAGCTTGAAGGAAAAGAGAAGAAATCCTTTGTTTCATGAAAAGTAACTCTAACTTTTCCTTCCTCTAAATCCTGTAACCATTAGTTTGTCCACTTACCCAAATTTTTGGCTCAAATCTTGATCACGTCCTGCTATTTTGGCTGGAGCCCTCCATTTCTTCCAATAGTAATGCCAAGAATCACCATCTTCATCCCTGTTTGTAGCATACCTTCACATGTAACTCCGGTTTGAAGCCTTCATGTCCTGTCAAGTCCTGTCACTCAAATTTCTAACTATGGTTTGCTCTCTCTAGCCTAGGAAACTGAATCTAGTACTTGAAAATGACTTCTGCAAGGATCTAAGCTACAGCTCTGATACCAATGTAATGAAAGCAATCAACCATGGAATGAAATCTAACTGAAAATGAAAAATTAACTAAGCTACAACAAAGAATTAACAAATCTATTGCACCAAGACATCCTCATCATGTATTAATGATTGGGGATTCAAGAATACATGACGGCCATGGCTGAGTGCTTCAAAGCTAAGAAGAAGCTAACTCCAAGAAAATGTAAAGCCAAGATTATTGAATGATCAAAAGATGTCTTGCCTTTGGCCTCTAGTCCCTTTTATTCTAACCCTCTTCCAAACTTAAGGGCTGTTCACACATGTACACATAGGCTAGGGCTAAATTTACAAAGGCTGGAATTAATCCAAGGTGCAAATATTAATGTTGTATTTTCCTTCATGACACCTCCTCGAAGCTCGGAGGAAAGAGAAGTTATCTTTAGGGGGGTTCAATGGGAACACCCTTAAACTCGGCAAGGATATTGGCCTTGTGACGGATGAAATGAAAAAGGCCTTTAAATTCTGGATATAAAATGGCCTTCACGAGAAGGGATAAAATGGCTTTAAAGGACTTGGGTGGAAAGGGTTTAAAAGGAAACCCGGGGGGTAAAAAGGTGTTGTGGAAATGCTATGGAAAGGGCTTTAAAAACCGGGCTAAGGTGAATCCACAAAAAGGGTTTACAATCGGGTAAATGCATTTTGGGGGATGCAAGGGGGAAAAGGGTGCTTAAATCCCGGGGGGTGTAAAGACCGCTTGAGAAGGGGCAATGGAAAAGGGGGCTTAGAAAGCCCCCCTTAGAAGCTTCCAAGAAGCTTCTTGAAGCTTCTGTAGACGTGTGCCGTGGAAGAGGGAAGTGGCGGCACAGCTCATAGCTTTCCAGCGGCGGCAGATGCAGCAGTCGAGGTGCTCTATAGTCAAAGAGGGAGGCGGCGTTTTGACTGGCAATGGCGGCTCTTGCGGCAACTCCTCACGGCGCAACTCATAGCTCTTCTCCTTCTCTCATGGTCTGACACAATCAGCCTCACGACTCTCTCCTTCAGCCTTACCACTTCCTCCCCCCCCCCCCCCTGCCCCCCCCCCCCACATGGCCTGATGAATGGCCCGATCCCCCCCACGTCGTCCAGCTATGGTGCTGATGCACCCGCGCCTTGCTCCCTCTCCTCCAGCACAGCCTTCGGCTAGGGAGAAAGAAGGGTTAATAAAAAAATTTGCCATAAATCTATCAATTATCCTCTTGACCTCCTCCAAGAGGAGGTTCACATGTAGATATGCGGGTTTTTTTAAACCTTAGTCTCGATTTTTGCCAGTGGAGGGTCATGTTGTGTACAACATAAAGATCGCACCGTCCGTATCTTCAATGCCGGAATTGTCATTGCATGAGACTCACGCAGCTAGTAATATTTTCCAACAGAAATATTACATTCTCTCCCCCTTGGAGGAATTGAGATGTCCTCGTCTCGAGATAAACTGAGGATATTGATGGTTGATAGTGCTTTCATCCAGCCAAGTGGCATTCTTCTCAGGATAATCTTTCCATTGGACGAGGCATTCTCTTAGGGTTGTGGATCTTAGTTGTCTCTCCCTAACATCTAAGATCCTATCAGGCCATAGCTCAAGGACTCCTTGTCTAGGCATTACAACTTGTTGGTCATCAAGTACATGGCTAGGATTAGGTACATACTTCTTCAATAGGCTGATATGGAATACATTATGAACCTTTAGGTTCTCAGGGAGTTGCAGTCTATAAGCATTAGTTCCTAGGCACTTGAGGATCTTGTATGGTCCACAATACCTTGGACTTAGCTTCTTGCAATCCCCTAAGGATAGGGAACTCTTCTTTGGTCGTAGGTGAATGAAGACCATATCTCCTTCCTCGAAGGTTCTATCTTGACGCTTCAAATCCGTGTATGCCTTCTGTCTATCCTTGGCGGCTTGGATGTCCTGTCTTATTGACTTTACTTGGTCATCCATTTCTTCCAACATCTGCCTTGAAGCTTCAATCCTCAAGGTTGGATCTGAGAAGTTTAGGGGACTTTGATAGTCATGACCATACAATGCTTGAAAAGGTGTCATCTGAATGCTTTGTTGGTAAGAAGCATTGTAGGCAAATTCAACCAAAGGCAAGTATTGAATCCACCTTCTTGGCTCACGGCAGCAGTGTGCCCTAAGCATATCCTTGATAACTTGATTGACTCGCTCCGTTTGGCCATCAGTTTGGGGATGGTAAGCTGTACTAAAACAGAGTTGAGTCCCAATGGCTTCAAAGATAGCTCTCCAGAAGTGTGACGTGAAGAGAGAATCACGATCACTAATGATTCTTCTGGGTAGCCCATGTAGCTTGAATATCTCCTTGATAAATAACCTTGCAATGTCTGAGGCTTTATAGTTTTTCTTTACTGGAATAAGGTGTGCAACCTTAGTAAGCATGTCAACCACAACCATGATGGAGTTATATCCTCCCTGAACTTGGGGTAGGCCAACAACAAAGTCCATACTGATGAATTCCCATTTCATTTGGGGAATGTCAAGTGGTTGTAACTTCCCTCGCATTTTGACATGTTTGGCTTTGATACGTTGACAAGACAAACACTCAGTGACATATTTGAGAACGTCACCTTTAAACTTCTCCCAATGGTAGCTCTTCCTAACTGCATTGAGAGTCTTAGCATAGTCAGGATGTCTTGAGAAAGGGGAATCATGAGCTTCCCACAATATCTTCTGCTTAAGTGACTGGCTTGCCGGTATGCACAACCTCGTTCTATAGTAGACAAGTCCACTATTGATAGAGAATTCATGATATTTAGCCTGTAGCTTTTGGTCCTGGTCCCTGCTAGGGATCTCCCTTAGCATCTATTGATAGGCTGGGTCATGGCATGCTTCCTCTCTAGCTAGCTCAAGTGTAGGGTTATTTGGCATGGACACCTTTATGGCTAGGGATCTAGCTGTTGATGGATTTTGCAAGATTAGAGAATTAAGGAATGCCTTGCGACTGAGTGCATCGGCAACTACATTCTCATTTCCCGGTCGGTACTTGATTTCAAAATCATACTCCTCCAGCACTTCAATCCACCAACGCTGCCTCATATTGAGCTCGTTCTGGGTAAAGATCCACTTGAGACTTTTATGATCAGTCACTAGAGTAAACTTGTTACCCAACAGGTAGTGTCTCCAAAGCTTTAAAGCATGGATGACAGCTAATAGTTCTAGATCATGGGTAGCATAATTCTTCTCATGGCTCTTCAGTTTCCTTGAAGAGTATGCTACAGAATGACCTTCCTGCATGAGCACACATCCTAAGGCAAGTGTGCTAGCATCAATTACTACCTCGAACTCCTTATTGAGGTCTGGAAGTTTTAGGATAGGTATAGATACCAAACTTTACTTCAATCTATCAAAGATGGTTTGTTCGGCAGCTGACCATGCAATGGATGTTTGCTTCTTTAGTAAGTCCGTTAGAGGTGCTGCAATCAAAGCATAGTTTTTTATGAAGACCCTATACCATCCTGTCAATCCAAGAAAACTATGTATTTCTTTGACAATTGTTGGTATTGGCCATTCTAGAACATCTCTGACTTCGGCCGGATCCACTGAGATTCCTTCCGTTGATACGATGAATCCCAGATATTCAATCTGACGTTTGAAGAATACACACTTCTTCATCTTAGCATAGAGCTTATGTGCTCTCATTGTCTCAAGGACAATCCAAAGTTGTGGTTCATGATCTTCTTCATGTTTGGAATAGACTAAAGTGTCGTCGAAGAAGACGAGTACGAAGTCATCAAGATATGGCCTAAAGATATCCTGCATTAACCTGTTGAAGGTGGCAGGCGCATTCGTAAGCCCGAATGACATAACTAGAAACTTAAAGTGTCCATATCTTGTGTTAAAGGCTGTCTTTGGGATATCTTCTTCCTTGATCCTTATCTGATAGTAACCAGACCTGAGAGCAATCTTGGAGAAGATCTTTGCACCCTGAAGACGATCAAGAAGTTCATCTATTCTGGGAATAGGGTACTTGTTCTTAACAATTGATTGATTCAACCCTCTGTAATCAATATATAGTCGAAGCGTTCCATCTTTCTTTTTCTAGAACAGTAATGGAGCTCCCCATGGTGAACTGCTAGGATAGATGTAGCCCTGATCTAGCAGTTGCTTGAGTTGTTCCTTCACCTCAATTGCTTCCGGGATGGACATTCTATAAGGTCTCTTTGCAATTGGTGCAGCTCCTGGCACTAGCTTGATCTCATGATCCGCTTCTCTTTGAGGCGGGAGTTCTGTCAACTCTTCAGAAAATACGTCCACGTATTCCTTTAGCCATGAAGATCCTTCACTAGACTCTTGCTTCTGATCTAACTTATTGAGCTTAATCAAGTAGACAAGTAGTCCCTTTCTGACTCCCTTTATAATCCGAGATGCTTTGGCCAATTGAATTTTTGGCTTTCCAGCCTCACCTTGAGTTGTGATCGATTCCCCTTCAGAGTTTCGAAAGGAAACTTGGCCTTTTCCACAATGAATGTGGGTGTCATTAGGTTTAAGTCAATCCATTCTGAGTAGACACTCATGGATACTTAAGTTTATGACTCTGAATTTGACTGAAGTCGTCTTTCCTCCCAGAAAGAATTCCACCTTAGCAGTTTTCCTGGTACAAGTAACCTCACGACCATTTGCTAATTCCACAAGCAAGGTAGGTGCTTCTACTGTGGCTATTTCTAATCTTCTTGCACAAGCTGGTGAGATAAAGGAATGTGTACTTCCACAATCAATCAAGGTTTTGAAACCTTTACCTTGATAGTCTGATGGCGTTTGAATCACCGAAAACTGGCAATTCGGCCCTTTTTTATGAAGAGCGACATGGACTGTCACCCTTTCAAACTCTACTTCCATGGTCGGGTCTTCTTCTTCGCACATCTCCCTATTGGCAACACAGGCGGTTCTTCCTCTGCCTCGAGTAGTGGCTCCCTGGCCACGGCCAGTTCTTTGGAAAGGTGCTTGGCGATGTCCTCCTCCAAGATTGGGACATTGCCTCTTGAAATGACCGGGCTCATTGCATGGAAACAACGGAGGTTTTGCCATTGCTTTGAGTAGGGACAAAGTTGTTGACATTATTAGTCCTTGCTTTCTTTCTTTGTCCCCGATTCTGACCTTGAACTCTCTTCATTTGAAGCCTATATACTCCTCTGTTCGGGTCATTATAAGACCAAGTTTTGTTACCTCTTGGCCTAACCTGCACCTCCTGAATTATAGGCGCAGCTCGAATGAGTGCGTCCTGTAGATCTGATGGGTGGATAGATTCGAGATGAGTATTTACTGGTGGATTTAAACCAGCACAAAATTTTGACACCTGCTGTGTCATGTCCATCTGTGGCGCATACTTAAGAAGTGAGATGAATTTAGAGTAGTATGCATTAAGAGTGAGTCCCAACTGTTTCAGCTGGTAGAACTCATTCATTTTCTGCGTGCGATACGCAGGTGGTAAGTATCTTCCTTGCACAGCTTTCTTCAGTTTTTCCTAGGTAACGGATCCTTCTGCGATCCCTTGATCTCTACACCATTGCTTCCACCAAAGCCTGGCTTCGCCAATGAGCTTCAGCTTGGCGAGCATAGCCTAGTTGGCGGGTGCAGTACCGGCTACTTCAAAGTAATCCTCCATAGACTCTATCCAAATTTCAGCATCCGCTCGGACAGTCCTACCTTTCCTGTCAAATTCAGGCAGCTTAATCTACTTGAGAAGAAACTTCTTCTCCTGGATCACGGCTGTACTTGATGTAGGAGATGAACTGGGAATCTGTACCTGGGGTTGTGCCTAGATAGAGGTTTCTTAATGTTATCTCTTGTTAATCATTATGATTTATATTTCATCTCCATTTCAGCTATCAACCAAGCAATCTAGCCACTTAACTTTTTATCAATTCTCATAGACAAAACAAACATTGATAAAAAGAAGTCTTATTCCATTTATATGGGTCTAGCCCTTTTGGAGTGCAATATTTCTTGAGATGATAGGGCAACTGTTTACATTTAGTTTGGGGAGAATAATGTTGTATTACATTTATCTATGGGAACTGGATAATAGTATGGTTTCGAGTCATGGATCTTCAGGAATCGGTAAGTCATCGGAAGATTTGGGTATCCTTTCCTTTGAAACCCATTTTTCTCATAGTGCCCCAACACCTTGATCCTCTTGGCGGGGATTACACAGGTCACTTCCTCGTATACATATGAGTTCAGTTCAACCCTCCGACCTTGAATATGTAAAGTTGAGTTTACGTGAGCTTCCACAAAAATGAACAGCTTCACGATCTTCAGGTCTTCCAACCACTTGATCCTCTTTAGGTTGGTTTGAAGCTATGCAAACTGGTGGGCAGCTATGTAGTAGATTCCTGAGTCACCCGTCCATCTTCGTTCCACATACAAACGCGATGGATTATAAATACAATCTAGGATGTTCATCATCTCAAACCTTTGTCGATAATCCAGGGAATGCATCGCGGTCATAAACATGACTCGAAACACTAAGAACCTGTTCATGCTTCATAATTCTGCAAGACAGCATCGAAAGTAAGGAAATGTTCTTTAACAGCAACATTTGCTTTACTTCTTCTTAGTAAGATTTAAAAAAACCAAATCCTTCGTTGGTTCACTCTGATACCAACTGTAACGTGTCCATCTTCCCCTTTAGGACACATCTTAGCAGTCCACCGGAAAGGAGGTCTAGAAAGCTCCTCCCGGCACTCCCATGGAATGTCACAAGGTTTGCGATCTAGGACTTTCCGCGTCTGCCACGTAGCGGAAGTATTCTAGCCGTTCCCACTTAGGACCGACCTGAATCAGGGTTTTTCCTAATGGTAATTTTCCTAAATCTCAACTAGCGTCGAACCCCGAGCGAACTACTTTACGAAGAAACGCCAGGGCCGAAGCGGATTCATGTTGCACTTGGTTCAAGGAGAATGGGAAACGAGAGGGATGCAAGGCTCGACCTCTCTGCCATAAGGCATAGTCCCACTCCGTTCCCCTAAAACAGCGTAAACCGAGATTATTGTAACCTAGACTCTAGGTCAGCGCCCTTGCTATTCATTTCCTTTGAACGATCTTCTTGCTGTCCATTATGATTGAGAAAAGTTCCCGACCAACCGGGACCACCCATCCGTAGGACGGACCCATGGCCACATCCACCGTACTTTCCTCAGGTTGTTTTAGTTGTCTAATTACCTACCACATTTAGTTGGACATGCATCAAGCAGCTTTCTTAATTAGCCCATTAGGCACCGGTTCCACATAATCTTAGCACTTGACATAGAAAAACAGTATCAAACAAGTTCTTTTTCAACATGTTATCATATTAATTTTTGGAATACATTTATAAGGTCTAGCCCGTCGGCTTATCCATAAACTGCTCGAAGGCTATCCAGCAATCCACAGGGATTACTAATCCAAGATTCCGCCCGTAGACTAGTATGTGGGCCTCGGGATCCAATCCCGAGTCACGTTGGCGTCTTGTGCAAGGCCCGAAAGGCGAGGGATTTACAGCCAGAGCCCCCCGGCACCCAAGCGTCCTCCTGCTCCAAGTAGCACTCAACGGAGAGACCTCTCATTGCAGGTTCGGTCCACCTTCCCGGCACGGTTAACAACCCCCTTAGTTAGGGTCAGGCAGACAGTCGGGGGTAACTGAGGCTGTCTCTCCCTTCAGGACTTCAACCTGAAGCATTAGATATATTTTCATCTTTTAATTCCTTGAGCAAACAAAGCAAACAATGTTCTCTAAACTGTTACAAGCGCAATCATTTCCAGTGGTCATTAATTTGGCCAACTGCTAAGGAGTGAATCCTTCTCTCCGAATGCATCTAGCATTCGATCCGAGATCAATTGCAACTTGGCAAGATCCCCAAGGGTTTTTTTGTTAACCCTTATGTCCTTGGGTTAGGGCCGTACCCTATTAACCCAATTTAATCAATACCTTAAGTTTTATTAACAGAAAATATGTTGCTCCAAATTATTGATTGGTCCTTTACTTCCAAGCAAATATCTAATCCCCTTATCTTGGTCACTTTTCCCAAGAAAGGTACTATATCAAGATGACTACTCATCCTCTTGCAAGATAAACTTGCGCAAGAATTTGCCAATCTCATTCCGAGGAATTGGCCATTCTCATATGATCAAACCACAAGATCATGCGACTCTGCACCTTGTTGCACAAGTGTCGCATCTAATTTATGGGACTATTTCACCCATCGAATGGTGTCTTCTAATCACAGAATCATGATTAGATAGGAAACAGGGTTCTCATCCTCTTGCAAGATAAACTTGCGCAAGAATTTGCCAATCTCATTCCGAGGAATTGGCCATTCTCATATGATCAAACCACAAGATCATGCGACTCTGCACCTTGTTGCACAAGTGTCGCATCTAATTTATGGGACTATTTCACCCATCGAATGGTGTCTTCTAATCACAGAATCATGATTAGATAGGAAACAGGGTTTAGGGTGTCTTCATAACCAATCCGTTCCTGATAGCACTAGGTCGACATCGTCGGTCCTAGGGTTCCAACTCAATCCGAGTTTCATATTTTTAATGAGCGATCCGTAGGGTAGAAACCCTAGATCGTTTCTTGCAAGTATGTCCTATTGTCCCTACATTCCGTGAATGTGGGCAGGTCTTTCGGGTATGAGAGTTTCAACTTGGCAATAAGTGCGACTAGGTCACGTCCTCAACGTGCTAAACCCTAATTAGCATTTGGGATATGTTGCATCGATTTAACCATTCCTGAGCGAATCCTTTGTAGTTTAGGTATTTTGGGTAATCCAGATTACTCGTCTTTCGACAAGGATGAATTATTCCTAAAGATTTTGTCTTAATCGAAGAAGGGAAAAACTAGTTGTGTTACGTCATAATTCATGTAAGCATGCAATTCATTTCCTCTAGATTTGCAATCCCTTACTTTTCTTGTCAGGACCAAGCACATGTTAAAATTCACCTAACTTCTATTGATCCTACTAAGACATGCCTTTACAATTCATGCCACTAAGCTTTTAGGGTTTTTGGTTACTACGAACCATGCAGCCTTTCCTCAACTACACCGCAATTAAATGATATTTAGGCCAATTGACTAGAGTTTAACCTACTTTATGCAGCCCTAGAATCATTTCCATGCCTTGCAAATTCCTACGGTTGTTAGCAATCTTCTTTAATGAATCATTGCAAAGAAAGAGATGTCTATTAATGCAACAAGCGATTTTATCTTTCCATGCATAATCGAAGTGTACAACAATATTTTTGACTTTGTAAAGATGATCATTAGTTGATCTAAATTCATTACTTTGCAATGCATAAAAACAACTTGCTAAGAATGCATAGATGTCTTATGTCCTTCTTTCGTTCGTTTCATTTAACAAAAATACTATTGACCAATCTTCATTCGAGTTATTACCTTTAAAAATAGTCAATGTAATTCAATCGCAAGAGTGCATCTTATCAAACTAGGTGGATTTGACAAGCATAAGTGCAACCTAATTCCATGAATTAACCATGCATGTTTGTAATACCTCGACATAAATCAAGAAATATGAAGAAAACCTAGACTTGTGGATTCGGTGAAATGTCCACATGAATGTTAGGAGATGATCCTCCTGCGGTTGCACCTTGTGCCTTTTTAGGGGCCATCGTGAATTCGACCTTCTTGCCTTGGCCGTAGTCCTATGATCTTGGCCCATCTCCCTCGCACGTGCAATTCGCTTTGAGATTTGGCTTCCTTGACCGATGCACCGTCTTATGGAATCGGGCTTTGGAAGGCCTTATAGGCTTCCTCCTCGAAGCTCGGAGAAAAGAGAAGTTATCTTTTGGGGGGGTTCAATGAGAACACCCTTAAATGCCGCAAAGATATTGGCCTTGTGATGGATGAAATGAAAAAAGCCTTTAAATTCTGGATATAAAATGGCCTTCACGGAAAGGGATAAAATGGCTTTAAAGGACTTGGGTGGGAAGGGTTTAAAAGGAAACCGGGGGGTAAAGCTTTGTCATCTACGAAGCACTAGATGAAGCTGCTGCAAGGATATAATCCCCATCACTATCCTCGGGCTGCATAACATTGATCTCTTCAATTTTAACACTTGACTTAGCAGTTACTATGCTACAATAAGACTTTTCCTGCACTTTTTATTTCCCATTGTCTTTGCACCTTTCATTGTGTAATTCATGACACTGTGGTCTTATGTGGCCTTTCTTCCCATAATGATGACAAGTTAGATTTGCATTTCTCCCACGAGACTTACTACGCAACTTGGACCAAGATTTCTGCGAATCCCATCCATGGTCATTACCACGGTCATTCTTTGCTTTTCCATCATGTCGCCCTCTAACTGTCAAAGCATGAGACACAGGAGAGGCATCCAAATTCTTATGGTTTATCTCTTCTTGTTATAAAAGAGAGCTCTCAACATTAGATAGCTTCAGAGTAGTGGAAGAAGCACATAAGGCAATGTGGAATACATCCCAAGACTCATTAAGAGTTCCAAGAAGAAACGACGAAGTGATATCCTCTTTGAAATCAATGCCCTCATGTGAAACCAGGTTCTTAAGAATAACATGAGATTGGCTCAGATGAGCTAACATGGTCACATTCTCTTTCATGCGGAGATCCATAAGTTGTTTCAGCCAATAAACTTGACTTGCAGGACTTTGCATATCATAGAGGTTCTTGATCTTATCCCAAAGCTGCCAAGCACTTTGTGCTTCCTCAACCACATTGTAATGCACATGTTCAATGAGAGACAAGATGAGGGTGGACTTGCGTAACTCATCAAGCTCCATCCATTCACCAATCATTAGTCATAGTTTCAGGCTGCTTTCCACTCAATCTTGGTGGCTTTGTCTATGATTTATGCACCAATACTTGCCAAACTTGGCTCTTCCAATAGGCATAATTCGTACCATCAAGCTTAGTGATATTGAAGATAGCACTGTTAGTGGAAGAACATGCCATACTGCAAGTTGAAATAGTGCAGACAATTCAAAACTACTTGTTATAAACTGCATAAAATGACAAAAAACCCACCAAAACCAAGGAAAAGTGGCAAGAAATGAGTATTTAATGATGCTACCACCAAGTACCATCAAAAGTACATCAAAACTGGATGATTCAGCATGAAAAATACATCACAATCTAGAGATATATGCTTGCTATAATAATTCGCAGCAGTGTACAATGAGAGCTAATACTAGGGTAAAAATAATATTCCAAGTCAACCAATGACTGTCAATGCAAAACCAGCATCAAGCGGGCATCAACAAGCATGTAACAGGTAAACTGACATGAGCCAAAACCCAAGCATGCCAAAAAAAGTCCGTCAATAAAGTCAATACACCCCCCAATCAATAGGGAAAAATGTACATACCACTTCCAAGACCTGACACAAGTCGGTGTCTGCTCAGTGAATACAAAGCTGAATCAACCCAAGTACATCTACACGGACCAAGGTATATCAACCATACATCATCCACGAGGAGATCCTGATCTCAAAGATCCAAAAGCTCAATATGCATAACCCACACTACTCAATGTCTGATAAGCATATAAAGACGCTCCCACTGGCACAAAAGCTGTAAGTGTCAAGCAAATAAGCTCAAACAAAGCAGGTAAGAGCACCAGTGTTGGAGTATCCAAGATCATACATCAGTAAGACATGCAGAGCATATGAGCGGTCAAGTATCCAATGACAGCATCCAATGTCATGAAGACAATCCAAATCAATCTTTGACGAGCCAAAGCAAGACCAAATAAGCTCCAAAATATCCAAAGTCAAGCCCAAACAAAGCTCCAGTAGCATTCAAGTCCAAACAATGTAACTAGCATGTGTAGGTAACATAAGCATCAAGCATGTACCAACGAATCATACATAGACCATAGGTATAACCTCTCTCACAAAGCACGCCAATGTAGACCAATGTCAAGTAAATGCCAACCAATACGGAGCTCAAACAAGGCTCAAAATACATTCTGAAACCATACAAAGCATTTGCCAACCTTCATTTGCATCCCAACAATCATATGAAACACTCGAGAAGCACCCGTGACCAATAGGCAAACCATAAAGTGACTAAATAAGCTTCAGCGTTGGAGTGTATAACAATGATTTACTATGTAAAATTGAGTATTTAAGGCCACTAAATCAGCTCCAAATGATGTCCAATCAATAGACATACATTCCCCTAACATTTGGGGACCATTCGGGACCAATCGGGCATCAAATATCAATGCTATCCAATCATAAATATAAAGTGTTGATGTAACACTATTTGTGGTTGCCTATGGACTGTGGAAAATAGTCTTGGATTGAGGCAAATCAGTCCACAAATTAATGCCAATGATAAACCACCAATGCCAAGCATCAAGGGGGTGTTCAGAAGTGCCAACTGAAATGTTTTCAAGCTACCAATGAGTACTAAGGGAGGGTTGAAGTTAAAATTCTTTTTTGCAAGTCTTCAAGTTGGCCTAGGGTTGATGTTGCTAGATATGTTGTTGATCCACGTCGCATTAATGGGGTGGAAGGGGGGCTCAAGTAGGGCCTAAAGAAGGCCTACACAAAGCCTTGTCAGCCTAATCAGGTAGGAGCCAAGATATGAAATGGGGGAGCTCCAATGGTTGGAGCCATGGTTGCCCCTTCCCACTATACCTTGCAAACTAAAATAAACACTCAAAAGAATGCTTCAATACGTCTGAAGGAATGCCATGAGGGTGCCCAAATGGGCAAGGTAGGTGCTTGGGAAGCTGCGGAGTGATCGAAGTCTCAAAGAGGAGTTGGATATGACTACCAAGAATGAGAACCAATGGTGTAGGGATTTGAATGAATCCTGAAGGAATGCTTCAATACCTCTGAAGCAATGCCTTGAGGGTGCCCAAATGGGCCAAGTGGGTGCTTGGGAAGCCGAGGAGTGATCAAAGCTTGAAGGAGTCAGATATGGCTGCCAAGAGTGAGAACCAATGGTGTAGGGATTTGAATGAATGCTGAAGGAGTCACGGACCAAGCTCGAATGCTCAAGCAACCATGCTCTGATACCAATTGAAAGGTGAGAAGGATCAAAGCTTGCACAGGAGAGCTATGGCGAGAGAGCAAGAGCAAGAAAGAGAGAGACTCACAATGTGGAAACTCCAATAGTGACAATGTGTGACTAGCCTTCCCTTTATTCATTTCTCACTAAAAGAATAAAGAATAAAGTGACATTGATGGGCGCTCGCTACCTGCAGTGTGCAGGCACAGGTACTATCAGTATAGTAATACACAGACGGCTAGGCGGAGGCACCTTTACCCCCAATATTCCCTTGAAAGAAGGAATCATGGGACGCACCAATGACCTTTGTTTTCAACAAAATGGCAAAGCTCAAGCATATAGTCCCAATGAATGTCATGAAGCAGGTGATTGAGATTAGGGCAGTGTTAAGTAGGAGATGGCTAGATCAAAAGCTGCAAGATCTTGAATCATGTCGAGGAGAGGAGGGAAGGTATTAGCAGAACAAGGTGTTTGAAAAGCCTTGGCTTCAAGTCATAGCCACCTTAGAGAGAGACTATCTTGGAGGAGAGCAAACAAGGTGTTTGAAAAGCCTTGGCTTCAAGTCATAGCCACCTTAGAGAGAGACTATCTTGGAGGAGAGCGATGAGGCATGGATGGCCTTTTGTCGAGTACTACTTGAGGAAAGAGGAGATCCCATGCATTTACCCTACCCCACGAAGGCATGGTGTTGACCGCAACCCCGGCACACATGGAAGGTATCACTTTCCCCTGATATTCAATGTGAAAGCCAGTTGCCTCAAGTTTCAAGATCAGGACCTGGCACCTTCATTCAAGTTTGTAGACACATTTTAGAATTGCCCAGATCCAACCTTTATGACAACTTGTAACTATCTGAAGCTCTTAATGATGTTGTTAAGTCAAAAGAGAGCAACTAAGGAAGGGGGACTCCATCCCTTGTTTTTTGATATAAATGTGAGAATAGACAAGTATGCCATGGCGAGGCTAATACTCTGAGCTACCATGCTACCTACCTATTGCCTAAACCTTTTGAATGACACAAATGAAAGTTGGTTCCCTAGCTAATCATCCCTTCTTTCCCTCGACAATGGTAAATATCCACTTGTCGATTAAGACATGCATGATGAGCAATGCCTTCCTTGAGAAATCCATAAGGTAGGGAATAGTTGCCAAAAAACAAAAGAGAAAAGAAAATACTCTTAGGGATTCCCACATGGGAAATGGCCAATGGTCACAATCCATTGGCCCCTTTCTAACCTCCAAAACCCCCTTCCCTCTTATTTCAACCCCCACTTCCCTCATTGTCATTTAGGGTCCTCAAGGGTAGGACAATCCAAGAAATTGGCATACCTATTACCCTGAACACCACCTCACTACACCCAAACTTCTCACCAATTGGGTCCTCAAGTGTGGGACAAGCCTAGGGAATCTCCATTCACCTCGCACAGACCCATCTCCCAATCACACATCCACCCACTTACACCCCACTCACTGCACACAACTTTTCCCTATAGGTACTTTGAAGAGTGAGAGAAACCACCAACAACCACCCCCTCCTTCATTAGCACGTGACCTCTTACCTTCATTGCTCTAAGACCATTCCATGCAAGTCCCAAGCACCTTCATCAGTGCCAAGGGACTAGAACTTATCTACTAGGAGCGAGGTAATGTTAACCTTTTTTGCAAAAGAGCTACAAAAGCAAGAAGCAACAAGCAATGAGCATATATAAAAAGAAGAAATACGTATCAAAAGAAGTGAAAAGTAAGATATGTGCAAGGATCAAGGACAACCCAAAAGTGATGGCCTGAAGATACACTGACCGCATCCAACTAGCAGAACTCAAGGCCTAGAGTAAAAAGTGCTCGTCAAGAGAGGAAAAAGACAAAAATAACATGGAGGCATCGGGCACTCTAGAAAAATCAAGAATTAAAATCAATACCAAGAATGTTCAAATAACATGAATGCTTCGAGCGCTCTAGAAAAATCATGAATTAAAATCAATACCAAGAATGTTCAAATAACATGAAGGCGTCAGGCACTCTAGAAAAATTAGGAATTAAAATCAGTACCGAGAAGGTTCAAATATTTTCTATAAAATCATTCTCGAGCACATTGGGCTCACTCTCGTACAAATCGTAAATTAATGAGCATTTAAGGGTGCATAAGTGCACTGATTTAGGATGTCTAGATAGATCGCAGGACTCTACATGCAGGCATGAAGAGACCACAGACAGTGGGCACCCTTGAAACCTAGGCCCAACCTAAATCTTAAATCAAAGGTCACATATATATGGTGAGAAAAACCTTATTGTAACTATTCCATCGACTAATGTAAAGCAGGCTCATCTCTTTTCTTCTTCACAGTTTTGTTTTCTTCTATGTCTAGCCATCTCTTGCATAGAAGATCTCAGAGAGACAAGGGAAGTCTTGTGAGAGTTTGTGAGCTTGCTCTTGGTTACTATAGAAAAACTCAATTGCTTCCCCTCACCTTCTTGGGATCTTCCCGAATTGAGAGGTGAAAGAGTAGTGATTTTGTTGCAAAGGCATGGAGCTAAAAGGGCTTTGGAGGGAGAGAGAGGGAGAGAGAGAAGAGACAGACTTGCATCGGCTTGGAGAAACAAGTGATCGAGACTGACTCTTTGCATACCAAGGATGATGCAGCGAGAAGTGTGGAGCTTGTGGTAGCATACATCATGGAGTCGTCAAAGCTTGGGAGTTCTCAATGGACATCTAGACTACATGTGGTGAGTTCCCTTGGATTGACTATTTTTCTTTGATTTTCTTCTTTCTTAACAAGTCCAAATTTTCATTTGTGACAAATTGAGTGAGTGAGATGAGACGGTAGGAAACATCATGGGATGAGAGACAGTGAGTAGACTTGGCTTGAGGGAGCACTTGACTAATATGCTCTTTCCATCTAGACTTTTCTTGAGGGAGTGCATGACTAATATGCATCTTTCTGTCTAGATTTGGCATGTAGCCAAAGTGACCCTACACTAGTTCATTTCCCTATGGATCAATGCAAGCATTTGGCACTGTGAAACATGCACTTTGAGTGCATTTTGGGTCAACTATATCATTGGACTCTAGCAAGTGTCTTACAACGAGTTATTCTCCCTATGCAACAAGCTATGACCATGGAAGAATCCCACCAAGGGGTGTCAATTCGACACTTCTCTCTCGACGTCACCATTCAAAAGATTTAGCACACACGAGCTTGTGGTGGTTGACAATGCATGGTGATGTGCAAAAATGGGTGAACTTCTTAAAGACAAAGTCTATAGCTTCCAACTTAAAAATTAATGCTACTTTGGTGATTTTCCTCCACCACACGATCAAGAAAATGAGCTACCACAAATGGAAAATATCAATTCATGAATGTTGAGAAAGAATAGCCTCCCCAATTGTGATTGGCAATCTAGTTTTATGGGCCAAAAAATGGGCTATTTACCAAACCAAGTAACATGCAAACTAGAACTTGGAAGACCAACCACCAACATGTAGAGGCAATGTGATTCTTGCCATTACTTGGGACAAACCCTAGCTTGAGATCAGCTCCCCTTACATCTGATTCTACCATTGGAGCCTTTCCAAAAGTGAGTCCTCGACTTTATGGGGCCAATTAAGCCAGTAGCTTCCAAGAGCAAGAATAGGTACATCTTGAGATTGCTTACTGATTACTGTACCAAGTGGGTTGAAACCTTGCCACCATCAAGGGATAGTTCGACCAACTCAGTTGTGTTACTTGTCTATTTAAAGATATCCTCACTTGGTATGGATGCCCAATGGAATTGGTGAGTGACCTAGCAGTCATTTCATCAACAAGGTCATTAAGCAGCTCACTATGTTTTTTCTCATTACTCGTAAGAAGTTATCGCCCTATTACCCCCAAGTCATGGAGGGGGGTGTAATGACATTTGGGACTGCGTGCTTGCATCTCAAAAAACAAATCCTAGCCGCCCCAAGTGTACATGAAATGACAATGGAGCTCCTGATGAGCCCTCGACACTCGCCCTGCACCGGATCCCATAGTCCACAGAGGGAGTGGATGATGGAGGTCCAAAGCTCTTCTAAGGTCGCATGTACTGAAAGTCTCTCTCCACCAAAAACCTCCTAACACCGCACCTTCTAGATATGCCATCCAGTAAGACTCCCTATGATCTCCCATACTTCAGAGCGGTCTACTGTGGGCTCCAATACCTAGCAGATGGGTAGAGCCTCCAAACCGACCATTGTGCATGACCTTGCCTCAATAATGAATATCGTGTCTTGCATCCCGGTCTCATACAGAAGGTGATGGCCCTAGATGACTTCCTTCTAGCAGAAAGCTCCCCAAGAGATGCATCCAAGGCTGGGAGCCATGCGGCGAAGGATGTGGCATGCTCCTCTCCACACTAGCTACGCCACCTCGCACGACCAAAGGCAATGTTTTGGGGTTTCTAGAAGCTGTTGTGTGCAGCGCTTACAAACTCCCTCCTTCTACATCTCGGCAAGAAAACTTCCCACTTCCAAGCCTCCATGTGCCACCACCAGCCATAAGAAATGTGATACCCTCCTCGGTCTCGAGCTATCCCATAGGCAGAGCCAAAAGGTCCGTGTCAGAACGGCTTTGTGAGGCCCTACTATGCGACGGCTCCCAATCCATATCCTCCTGCATCACTACACGTCTGCCAATCCTGGCAGTGCCATAGCCACTCCCTTAGATCACATTCCAACTCATTAAGTGGCATGCTCTCCCAGATCCAAAGGCGCCACTCCCTGAACTCCTCCCAAAAGAAAAAAGGGTCTAGCTACCATGTCTTCCCTTGAAGGCCAATCACTCGGATCCTCCTCCATGAAAGGACATCAATCCCCTCGTCCTGTTGCCCCCTATCAAGAGGCAAAGCCCCCCCTCCTGCATGGTGAAGAAAGTCCAAGGTGGAGCGCCACCCACTCTATCGGCCACCTGGAGGGGGATGCATGTTGGTGAAAACCTAGTGGACCATACCTCCCCGGGCTCTATCAGCTCTCGTATCGAGGGAACAAGTCACTTCTGAGGTATTGCTACATTTATCTCCCTTCTCCTCAGCTCCACTTCTCTCTGATAGCCTAATACTTGCTGCAACACCTCCTCATTTGCCAACTTGTACACCTCCCACCATGTCTTGATGGTATGAACTAGGCCGGGGCGTCCCACCCAGCCCACTGGATATGGGGGTGCTCACCAATCTGTGCCCCATCCCGATCTTTGACCTGGAGGTTCTAGATCACCAGCTGACGGTCTATCTTCTCCTGGCAGCCTGGGGGGGGTCTGGATTAGGGCCTTGTGGAGGCCCTACCACACGTGGAGCAAGCTTCATAGGAAATGTGATCTGGGGGGTGATCTGGGCTACCGTGAAGATCCATCTCGGGGACGGCCTCCACTTACCATCGAGCCTCGGTCTACACTCTTGAAGACCCTCCTACAATAAGACCTTCCAAGTTTGCCCTCCTGGTGTGAGGCCGTGGACGACTAGCTTACCCAAGAGGGCCATAGTTTGATACTTTGGGTCTATGATCGTGAGCCCTCCTTCTGATCGATGCCATATGATGGTTTCCCATGCCACCTTGGCCATGGAATCCTTGGAGCCGTCTGACCCAAACCACAGGAAGTTTCGCACTTAGGCGGCGAAGTTGCACTACACAGGATGAGCAGAAGCACCAACACGAGGCGATGTACCAGGCCATTGCTAGGAGGGCCTGGTTAACCACCAGGGCTCAACCAGCTAGTGAGAGGTGAGCTGTGCTCTAGTAGGTCAGCTTCCTCCGAATAGAGTCGAGGAGGATTGGAAGAAACTGTTGGCAGGAAGTAATGTCGAGTCCCACCTGGAACCCTAGATAACGGACGGTCTCTACCCTCTGCTTACCCATCTAAATCCCAGGTGGATGCCCCACTCCATGTGCTAGAGTTCAGGTCAGTGAGGGAACCAACCAACTTCCGCCAGTTCATTTTTTCTCCCGCTGTAGAACAAAACACCTCAAGAGCTAGCCTCACTCTCTCCAGCATCAACTCATCATCCTCAATGTAGAGTGATGTATCATCTGCATATTGTGAGTCCAGCAACTCAGTCTCCCCCCTCATGGGAAGTTGGAGGTCACATAACTTGCTCACCTGAGACCTGAGGAAATGGGACATTGCCTCTGCAACAAAGAGTAGGAATAGGTATGGGGCCAGGGGGCAGCCCTGTTGGATGGATCTTTCCAATCAAAACTCCTCCCCTCGCCTACCACTTATGAGAACCCTGCTAGTGGTGGCTGATCTATAAAGTGTGGAGACCCGGCGAATCCAAGCCTGGGGAAAACCCAACCTCACCATGGTGCCCTCTAGGAAATCCTAGTCCACCTTGTAATAAGCTTTCTTGAAATCCAAGAGTAGTACGGCTAGTCTCTGCCCACTGTGCTAAGCCCACTCTGTCGCCTCAAAGAAGGTGAATACATTGTCAAGGATGCTCCCATCCTGGACAAAGCCTGTCTATGTGTCATGGATAATGTTTGGAAGCATGGGGCATAGTCGCCTACCAATCATCTTTGCCAGTGCCTTATAGGCCACTGACAATAAGGTAATTGGTCTCCCACTGGGAAAGCTCCAACATGTCTGCCCCTTTGGGGAGAAGACTAATAAGGCCTGCCGAGAGACTCCTTGGAATCTGTCTTGAAGTGAAAATCTCTTGGAATGCCCTAAGTAGGGCATCCTTCACCACCTCCTGATAAGTAGTGAAGAAAGCCTTAGAGAGGCCATCCTCTCCCGAGCATTTCTGCCCGTCCTGTGTATAGAAGGCCTCCTCAAGTTCCTTCTATGTGAAAGGGGCTAGGAGGGAGCGTCCCATCTCCTCTGTGACGAGGAACAAGATATGATCCCAAACTTGTTGTCTACAAAGTTGTCCTCTGGCCGAGGCTGTCTCCTACTGGAACAGGCGCCTGTAGTAGTTGGTGGCAATCTCCATCACCTCGTCTGGGGCTAGAACGAGTCCTCCCATATTGATCTCGAAGACTGCATATTTGCTCTCGTGAGATGCAAGGCTAATGCACCTGGAAGAACTTCCTACACATCATGTCCCCTTTCCGCGCCCAGAAAGCTGATGAGGTGCAGAAAGAAAACTCCAAGTGCCTGCCCTCAAGGCCAACAATGGTAGCTTGCATGCGCACCTCCTAAGTAGTCAAAATATTGCTATCAAACAATCCATCATTCAATGCACTATTGTGTTCGATCTATTGCCATTAGGGCTTTCATAAGTGTGTTGCCGTCATGACTCATGACTATATTGTTGTCAATATTGTTGTAAATGTTTGATATTGGGCATGAAACTTTTGAAATCGACATACCTACCAAGTGAAGAGAGAGAAAGGCACCATGAGCATTTGCAAAGCACAAAGAGAGACATGACGAGAGAGAGAGAGAGAGAGAGAGAGAGAGAGAGAGAGAGAGAGAGAGAGAGAGAGAGGGGGGGTTACTAAGGGACACCCAACCCTTTTCCAAAGTGTAGGTACGCACGTTTTGAAAGTGGGTGTGGACATGGGCGCAACACATTTACACACCAAAAGTACACACTTTGTAAAAAGTCAAAAATAATAAATATAGGATTTTAAAATTGGTTGCACATGTAAAAAGTGCACCCTTGTTTATCAATTGCAAAGTGGGCAAGTTAGACTCCTAATCCAAAAGTGAACAAGTTGTTTACACATTAGTAGGTACACACACAAGTCGGCTCCTCTCCAATGCATGAAGGAGTGGATGCCCAAGCCTTAAATATATGTACACTTTGATTGGTTAACAACTACAAAGTATAAAATATAATAGCATGACCATATTCATCTTAAGATGAACTTATTTCACAATTTCAGTTCACCATAGTGCTCACGATGCCAAATTTGCTGTTAACCCGAATAGCAAAGGTTGGGTAGATGTTTGGAGGGACCAATGGTGCTAAGAAAATTCCCGTATATTTTCGTTGTTTAGTCATCCTTTGTAACATGGTTATTTATTAATTCTAAATACAGTATACGTGTCTGAAAATAGCCCTATAATAAACAGATATAATAATTAATTGGCCCTTGACATTGGCCCGAATTTCTGTCAAAATATACGAAAAATAATTAATTTCAATTGAAATAATTTTCTAAAACTTCGTTTACTGAAACAGTTAATAGGCTTGAATCTTACCACATCAGTGTTGCCACACTCATCGTCGCAAAATAGATATAATCATTAATTGGACCTTGAAATTGGCCCGAACTTCTCTCAAAATATACGAAAAAGAATCATTTCAATTGAAATAATTTTCTAAAATTTCGGTAACTGAAAAAGTTTACAGTAGGATATCCTTGAATCTTACCACATCAGTGTTGCCACACTCATCGTCGCCTTCGTCAACACCCCCACATCATTGCTGTCAGCATCGATCTCTCTCATCACCAGCTGTCGCCCGTCCAATACTGGCCCTTTTCCTCTGGGTCTTGCCGTGGCTTTATGTTAGTCAGTTTTAGGCCTTTGCAGGCATCCGCACTATCAAGTCTGGTGATGAGTTTTTGTCTCTTCCTGCCCACCTCTTATACTGCGTTTTGGCTTTCCATGTGTTCTCGTGTAGGCTCTGCGGCTCGTTAACATTGGTGATTGCATTGATATGCAGACAACATGAAGGAGGAAACACCGGGTTACTGCCTTCTTCTTATTAGCTTTGACTGGGCGACAAAACCCAGCCTAGCCCAGCGCTTGGCATTTGTGCAAGATGTCGGCCCACGTATGCAGTCTGCATGCCCCCCCAGTGCAACGAGAACGCATGAAGTCATTCATGCCATACCTACACCACAAACAACAAAGGTGTTATCCGAGCCAAAAAAGAGAGAGACGGACAGGACAAGCGGTGGGAGAGAGAGAGAGAGCGAGAAAGCCTAGGGGCCCGAGGGGTGCGAGGATGTACGACGCAGAAAAGGCAGCAGTTCGTCCGTTTTATCGCTATTTATCACAGCAAACCTAAAAGTTATCCGGTACGTTGCACGCCCACTTTTCATCAAAGACATTTGTTGGCAGCCTCTTAGTAACTGGAGAGAGAGAGAGAGAGAGAGAGCGTGCGTGCTTGTGTCTGAGGGTGCTTAGGTGCCTGAATTCTCACACACACACGCGCGCGTGCACATTTTATATATATTCGACCATGGATAGAGACCGCAGCGCAGTGGGCTATCGTTCATTGTTGATCGCACCGTGTGCTTGAGCTAATTGTCAAATTTACCAGGCTATAGGGACAATATTGTGCTCACATGCTCCTCACATCCAAAACCATGTACCTGAAACCAGGGCTGTCAATCATGCAGCAAATGCAACTCGATGATTTGCGTCTTGTCTTTGTCTTCTAAGCATTTTTTGCTAGAGACACGCTAAAGGTGTAAATGTCCTGAATTTTGGTCGCAGCTTGGACCTGGAATAAGTATGTATGGGTAGTCCATGTGAAGGCAGCAGTGGGCACACTCCGTGTAGCAAAAGAGGAATGAGACAACATCACTCCAATTAATCAATTGACATGTCTTTACATGAGGAGCCTTTCATCTGGCTACATGCCTCCGCTCAGCTTTTGCATTGCCAGCTGCTCTCTATTGGTGGGCTCTCAGCTTCAATTGCCATTAATCATTCTCCTTTTTCCCGGCTAAGTTTTTAAATTCTGCAGGGTCGGCATGATTTCACTATAATGGGACCTTGAGGCTGTTTAAGTTATGTCCATGACCTCAATCAATATGGGTGCCAGGTTGCCCTGCCTATCCACCATTGCAGCAATTTGAGGGGCAGTGCTAAAATTTATCTGGTGTCTGGCTGGCAAGTAGGGAGGGCAATCTTGCGTGTGATTCCATTGTCATGATACCTACAGTAGTGATGGGCAAACCAAGTAGCCAACTGCAACGTGCAAGTGCCCCCGGTACAAAGTTATATAATGCAGCTGTCCGCATGGGTGCAAGAACGTGTATCAAAAAATAGCATGAACACAGCACAGATGGTGAAATTGTTCTGGAATCCATCATCCATATTAGCAAATTATACTTCCTTTGGCACATCCTGTACCCATCCTTCTTGTTTTCTAGTTTCACCAACAGCTATATGTACCCCAAAATCGTATTGCTTAGTTTTCCGAGGGCTTCATCCATGTTTACCCAGCAAACCAAGGCTAGCATGAGTTTTGTTCTTCTTTATGGTGACTACTGTCAGAAAACTCCCACGTCCACTGCATTATTCTCTAGCCAAAGCTTGTCTACCTCCATGATGCTTTCGATGCAGCAAATGTGTGTACTCTGCAGTTCTCGGTGTGATTGAACACATTCTCATATTTAGCTGCATTATCTGCTTGAAAATGGTGCGAGGCTACAGTCCTGCCTTTGCCCCTTTAGCTTTTGCTCCCCTATCTTATGAACTTCCCCTACAACCAACTGAAGCAAGCCATGGGAGCAATGCTGCTGTTGTGGCAGTTGCCTTGATTGCTGCTGTTGCAATGTCTTCTGTCCTGGTGGTTGCCCTATACTATCTTCATGTCACACGAAAAGTTAAAGGGAAGGGATTCACCCGGGAGAGTGGTATTAGCCAAGGTAATGTGAGCTCACTGGTGTTGTATATTGAAATTTGGGTGATTAGAATCTCCTTATCCAGATTCTAGAGATCTCACATAAAAGTTTTATCGTGTCTAATGCAGATTTTCAGAAGAGTGCCACCCAGTACATGCTCCCTGCTATGCATGTGTCGTCTAATGAAGCTCAAGTGTTTACTTACAAGCAATTGCAATTTGCCACGAACAGCTTCAGTCCTGTGAATTTAATAACAGAGGTTGCATATGGTTCTGTGTATAGAGGAATCCTTCCCGATGGTAGACTTGCTGCTGTCAAAGAGCTTGACAAAAGCCGCGAGCAAGTAGATCATGGATTTCGAGTTGAGGTTTGTCTGCCCTGACATTTTGTTTCTCTAGGAGACTTTTGTACGTGATTGGACATACATGAAGTATAAGTCTTTTGCTTTCTTGTGTTCTATACTTTGTGTGTGTTTATCCTTGACAGTCAAGTCTGAACAGTGAGGGTGCCTAGTAAATCGAGGTGGTGTAAAAATATCTCTAATCTGGGACCTGTATCCCACTCTCCCATGTGTGTAGCTGAAGAGTGAGGTGCCAATTCTTCATTAGCCAACTGAAGTGGTACTGTCAAAATGCTTCTTGTCTGCATGAGTAACTGGGCCTGCTGTTGGCAGTTTTATCTGGTTTCATCAGACTTTTTTTGCATTTTTGGTTCTGTCTCTGACTTCAATTTCTATTTTTTGCAGGTAGACTTGCTCAGTCGCTTGCATTCACCCTATTTGCTTGATTTAATAGGCTATTGTGCAGATCGAGACCACAGATTGCTTGTTTATGAGTATATGCCAAATGGCACTCTGCAAGATCATCTGTATTCTGATGGTGAGCTTCTTGCTTGCTCTTTAATGGCACTTGCAGTAAGTCTTGTTTTTCATTTTTGAGCTTGGAAAGGAAATAACCACTAGAACTGATGATGAATGGGTGGGCAGCAGCTAGCTTGAAGCAAATAACATTCTGGATAGCTATCAGAGTTATCATGATTCTGGATTAAGTCGTACATAAAATTACATGCATACGGTCCTGTCATCTTAAGCTTACTGGGTGATGAGAGATTAGGTTGGCATGATTAATGTTAAGCTGCACAGCAAGATATTGTATAAGGCATATCTTATTATGCAACTACAGAAAGGTTAAGACATCAAGAATGAAGCATTGCTGTGCAACTTCCCCATGGGCATTAATCATTGTCATTTTTTTATAATCATCTTCAAGGTTTCTACATGATGATTCAAGGCCTCTTTGCAGGTCAAAATGGTAACCCCCCAATATTAAACTGGCGAACAAGGTTGCGGATTGCATTGGATGCTGCCCGGGGTCTTGAATACCTTCATGAACTTGTTCATCCTCCCGTAATACACCGTGACTTCAAGACCAGTAGCATACTTCTGGACCAAGAATTCAATGCCAAGGTCTCAGATTTTGGCTTGGCAAAGCTTGGGTCTGACCAGATCAATGGCCATGTTTCCACTCGTGTCCTTGGTACACAAGGGTATGTCGCTCCAGAGTAAGTTTCCTGTCCTGGCTGTTTCTGGGAGGCATTAATTTCAAATTGGAGCATTCTCTGTTTCTTTTACTATATTCATCTGACTGCTTTTGCTCCTTACAGAAGTTATCTGATCTGTCCATCCCACAGGTATGCTTTGACTGGCCAGTTGACAACAAAGTCAGATGTTTACAGCTTTGGTGTAGTCCTGCTCGAGATGTTGACAGGATGTGTTCCAGTTGATATGAAAAAGCCACCTGGGCAAGCTGTGCTTGTATCCTGGGTAACTCTCTCTCTCTCTCTCTCTCTCTCTCTCTCTCTCTCTATATATATATATATATATATATATATATATATATCTGTGTGTGTGTGTGTGTGCACACACACACAAATGTATGTATGTATGTTATATGACACTATCAAGTGTTATGAAATTAGCATTGGCTCCTGTCATCCAACCACATGGGCTGAAAATTGAAGTGAGAGAGTACATAATTTATGGCTTGGACTTGAGGGGACATGAGTTTGTTGTCTTGAGATTGCCGATTGTAGATGTCTTTGATTGAGAAGTAAAGTGTCACCCAATAGATAGCAAAGGATGTCACATGCCTCGATGTGAGGATCGAACACTCTGAAAAGATGTCAACGAGGCTTTTGTCTTAATGTCAGGCATTGCCAAACTTGACTGACAGAGACAGGGTTCATGAGATGGTAGACCCTATGCTGGCAGGGCAATACTCCATGAAAGAGCTGATCCAGGTACAATTGCTGAGCAGGTATTTTTAAGGCTTATATGGTGTGTATTTTTATAGAAGTCTGCTAACAGGAATGACTGCCCACAGGTAGCTGCAATAGCTGCAATGTGTGTACAGCCAGAAGCAGACTACCGCCCCTTTATGACCGATGTCGTTCAATCCTTGGTCCCCCTTGTAAAGCAACGCACTGCTTTGCCTGTAACTAGGACCCCAAGCTCCTACCATCATACAATAGTGACACCCAAATCTTCTTCCAAGGATGCTGCCAAGTCTAGAAGTGGTATGAACATTTGGGCCTAGCGTTTACACTTTTGTTTTTTTTTCCTTCTGCCAGTACAATCCAATTCAAGAACGTGAAATGGTGGTTGCAGGTAGTCTGAGGGTAATGTAAAGAGTGCAACAGTAATATCCACATAGCATGAAGAGGGTCTTATGTAACTTCATCAGCTTTCCCCTCATTGCACTTGAACAATTTGTACAGCGAATCAACAGTCTTACTATCAGATAGAGCTTCTAAGAGAATTATGCTGTACGGAGCCTCATCCTTTGATGAGGGTTGATAAGGCAGACAAAAGATCCCAGATCTTATGTGTGCCTTTCAACGAAGGCAAGAAATCGCTCTCTTGATGTCTCCTCCAAGTTGGAACAGATTTCCAGATTCTCTCTCTTCGAGAAAGAGGGAGAGGCAAGAAATTCTGAAGGTCGAATTGTGAACACGCAGCTTGATGGAAGAATCACATCCATGATTGTATAAGGGCAGCAATCGTAAAGAATTATCTCAAAGGCATTAATAGAGCTCGAGTCAACAGCGTGTACATATCATCCGATTACTTCACGCCTGAGTATTGAGTACCGATTCAAAGACTCGGGGAAATCTGAATAAGAGAGGATGTCTCATCTCCTTATGCAAAAGCCGCGCTATATAAGTTCCATTCATGAAGATATCTACCACTTTGCCTTTCTCATCGCAGAGTCAAAAGCACTCAACCCAAAACACAACCTTCAACCCAAAGATACTAAAAAATGTAGGGAAACTCTCGTGAATGTAGTTCGACAAGGAGAAAACTCTCATGAACGTAGTTAGATAAGGATCAAATGTATTTTGGGCTACTCCTTGAAACTTTGAAGGTCCACTCTTGACTCTTGAGGCCAATGTTCACTAGAGTACTAACAAAAGCTGCCCATTCTACCTCCATCAGATCTCATGATGATTTGGTTATAACTTGAAAAACCGTCTACAAGCTAAACTTTTGCTAGCAACATTTTCCAACGATGAAATTGTGAAAAGCATACAAAAGGGATTTGCAATTGTGGTTGCATTGAGATTTCTAGACTTGGATCTTCCCATACATACTATGACAAGAGGGGATAACCATGTTACTTGATCTATTGATGTAATGAATCTCACTCTAAGCACTTTGTCTATATCCTCTTTCACTTGCTTTGAGTGATTCAAGCTCATCATGTAACATCTTTGAATAACAAGCTTCTTGGCATGCTTTTGCAAACTAACCCTATGTTGGAGAGACCATAAAATCAAACCCTCTCATGTCCATGTAGTCGCATGCAAAAATATGTTTAAGTTTCCTACATAACCTAAGTAATCGTACTTTGAATTGATCACTCGCATTAATATTGATTCTGATGGGTTGAGGATTTCCCTCAACTCCTAAATTTACCTCTTGAACATTATCTTTAGACACATGGACTCAATGCTTTTATAATATACTTAAATTGTCATTCTACATCAATAATGGCCTTTGAGCTACCTCTTTTTGTTGATCCTTCGACTCTAAAAACTTCTCTATTGGTTGATTGTTCCTAAACTTTTATACTCACATGTTATTTTTGCACTAAACAGTGATAGGTTGTTCTCGAAGTTTTATTTCAACAGGATATTCTTGAGCGTTTTCTTATGCTTGTACCTAAATTTATGTGGCATCTTGCTGCTCCATTCGTTTGAGTGCTTAAGTACCTTCATGTCCATGTATTCCTTCTAGAAATTGAAGACCCTCCTATTGTTGAATACCTTCAAGTAAATTATCTACATTAGGACATCCAGTCACACCATAGCTTTTGATGACACTTTTCACATCAATTTTAAAGATTGGAATCATTGTAGAATGTGCTAGTAGAAACAATTCTTTCTTATTATTATCAACTTCTTGTATGATATTAATTGTTTGAGCTAACACTAATTGACACTCATTTCAATAGTAACTTTTTGTTGTGTACAACTTTATCTCCTTAAGCCCATGAGAAATGGTCACAATGTTTGCACACAAATCTTGCTTCAAATTTACTAACTTGAACCAAGGTCTATCAAGTAGCATGTGACTCATCCATCCTTAATATTACACAGCTTGCTTTAAGTTGTACACTTGCAACCTCAATTTGCTGATTATTTGGGATGTCAAATGCTTGAGGCCTCGACTGATTTAACATCCTCACCTATAAAGGTGATAGAAGCAACTTAGTTGATTTATTAGTAGTACACGCAGAAATAATATACTTATTGTTGAGCATCCATCTAATAATACAACATCAAATATTTTACTAGTATATTCGGTTGAATTACGGGGACTTCATAATCCCCTATTTATGTTTGAGACGTAGCTTGAAACCAATTTTGGTTTACATGGATTGGCTCTAGTACCCAACACTTTTTTGCTACTATTCTTGAGTTTAGGATGAGATTTTGCTTGAAATACAGAATTAGGTTTGATCTTTGATTCAAATGATGATAAAGAAGACTTGGCTAAGGCTTGTAATAACTCCCTGGAACTACATTGCTCTTGTTTCCCTTCATTGAATTTAGCCTTACATTAGAAATCTTGATGTTCAAGTATAATATCATGCATTGAAGCTTCTTCAAGTTGGTTTCCATATATATCATTTTGCAATTTCTTGAATGGTTTTAGAGCTAAGTTTTTCACTTTCTCCTAAATTTCCAAATCCATCTTGTCCTTTGCTATAGCTATAATGACAACTAAAGTTGACACTTCATAAGGAAAAACCTCCAATGCTGTGCAATTAAAATAGTCACATTTGACATGAATGCTCCAAAGGGCTGCTTCACTATAGAATCTTCTACCTACATAAGTGATACTTTAGGGTGGACCTTTATGCATGCACTTGTTGCTCTGATCTCCATGAGAACATTTGTAATTGAAGTTGGTGGTTACTATTGGCGAGGTGTTTCTACTTGTTCTTCTTCACAGTTCTATGCTATTTGCATCCCTCTTTTAGCCTCATGCCTCACTCATAACTTGTAATTGGTCTTGTAAAATGAACTTAACCTCCACAGTAGTGACATGCTCCTTGTATGATATCTCATTGTCCTTGTGGCCTATTCCACTACTATTTGTCTAAAAAATTTTGTGATCCCCTAAATGCCCATAGTGGTGGGAATTCTTGGTATTATATGATGTATGAGTATTGATGGGGCATCGTTGGTGTTAGTTGGACATCCATCATATTTGTACCAAGTGGTTGCTTCATGCCTTTAATTTCTTGGTAGATCAAATTTGCTTCCCTCATTATGCCCCTTCAATGATATAGATGTTATATAATAGTTATATCTTGCAATGCAAATTGGTTGGAAACTAGTTCACCAAAAGGAATGCTTATACCATGAAACTACCGCAAAATAACATAGTATTCCTAGCATGTGCAAAGAACACTAGTCTACTCAATTCTCTATGAAGTCACCCTTGCTTTTTGTGCTGTTAGAGAATAGGAGCAACATGTAAGGATTTCAAGTGGGCCTTAGATTTTCACTTCACTTGAGTTTCCCAAGTATTTTTGCCATCCCCAAAATTTTTAGTCAAAGTTTCAAACTTTACATATGCTCAAACTAACAAAATCATCAACGGATCAAATCATACCTACATTAAAGCATGATATCATCCAACAAAAGTCAGTGGGCGAATTGTTCTATAACTGTAAGGCAAAAAGTAAGACCAATAACATCAACCATGCTTGCATGAGCATTACAAGAGTGCAGCACCCAAGAAAATGGATATGAGTTTTAAGTTGTCCTTAGTGATTTAATTCTCCTTTCCTTCATACGTTTCCAAGCCTCAAAGCATTCGCAATCAAGCAATCAAGTGAAAGTTGATTCCAAAACTTAATCTTGTTTGCTTTTGAGAGGCCTCTTTCACATGCACTTGATGAGAGAGGCAAAACCAACAAAGCTTTCGATATCTTTAAAGTCCATGGAAAAGAGAGTTCCCACACTTCATGGTTACAAGAACCTCACCCCGTGAAGAATATATCCTTTCCCTTAAACCAATTCCTCATCCTTGCTATGAAACATATGCGGCCCCCTTTGCATTGTTGCTCATTTAAGATTTGGATTTGGGCCTTTGTCCAAAGTGGGGAGAGCATGAATTGCGAGCCATAAGTTGTGAAACTTATCAGCCCACTAGCTCCAAATGTTAACGTGGAAGCATTAACGTTGACAACTCGTGTTTGGAGTGGCACCTCTGATCTTTTTGGCGATTCCATCGACAGTTCGTTGCACGGCCTCGAGAGGATGGGCAAGAATAACTCTTGCCAACCTTCTTATTTGGCCCACCACCTCCACTGGACGAGTTCAAAGCCTTTGGATGGAATCCAAACTTGCCGTTGCCTTGCCTGAGAGGAGTAGAAACAATGGCTGCCGCAGGCGTCGGATCAATGCTGGAAGTCAATGGGGGCATCAGTGACAAATTTCCGTTGGAGCGCGATGCTATGCGCGTACAACAAGTGGACCATTCGCAATCAGTGGCGCTGTCTTCATCAGAACCGTCCACAACACACAGACCAGCACGTCAGACTCAGGCATGGAAGCCGAATCTGTCTGCCGATCCAAGTATTCAAGTAAGTTGTGTTTGCACCAAGAAAGCTGCTCCGATAATGTAATAATCAAAACGGGTTTTACTGTTTTTTAGCTTTTGCAAGAAGAGGACAGGGGGTTTGTCTCTATATGCTCACAATTGCCTGTCATAAACCCCTTGCATAGACATCCAGATCGCATAGTTCGGACCCTAAGCTTGAGAAGGAGTTGCAGTTATTTAACAATCCGAGCCCTGAAGGCATGGGCTCCACCGTTGTGGCCTTAATCAAAGCTTGTGCTGAGCTAAAAGATTTAAAAAGGGGCCGGAATTTGCATGCTTACGTTGAAAGAAAAAGATTGCTTGAAAATAATGTTTTCATCGGCAGCAGCTTGGTCCATATGTATTCCAGATGTGGTTCGCTTGGAAGTGCACAAGAAGTTTTTGATAAGCTGCAAGCTCGGGACGTAGTTTCATGGACTGCATTGATTTCTGGATATGCCCAATATGGGCATGGCAAGGAAGCTTTGAGCCGTTTTGAACTGATGAAACGTGATGGTATCTGTCCAAACGTTGTCACCTATGTTTGCTGCTTGAAAGCCTGCACCAGTATAGGTGCTATTGCCATGGGGCAAGAAATACATGCTGAAATTGTGAGAAAGGGATCTTTGGAACATGACATTTTTGTTGGTACAGCATTGGTGGATATGTATTCAAAATGTGGCTGGCTTACAAAAGCACAAGAAGTGTTTGACAGGCTTCAAATTCGAGATATAGTCTCATGGAATGCACTGATTTCAGGGTATGCCCAACATGAGCAGGGCAAAGAAGCACTAAGGTGTTTTGAACAGATGCAAGTGGAAGGCATATCTCCAAACGCAGCTACCTTCACTTGCAGTCTGAAAGCTTGTGGTAGCATAGGAGACACAGACAAAGGCCAGAAAATACATGCTCAAATTGCCAGAAAAGGCTCGTTGGAAACAGATCTACTTGTGGGCACAGCATTGGTTGATATGTATGCCAAGTGCGGCTTCCTTGGAAAAGCACAAGAAGTGTTTGACAAGCTTCCTGTCCAAGATGTAGTCTTGTGGACTGCATTGATTACACGTTATGTCCAACATGGGCAGAATGAGAAAGCATTGTATTGTTTTGATAGGATGAAAATTGAAGGCATTTGTCCAAATGCTGCTACCTTTGCTTGCAGCTTGAAAGCTTGTGGGAACATAGGAGCTGCAGACAAGGGTGAAGAGTTACATGCCGAGATTGCCAGAAGAGGACTTCTGAAGAGTGATCTCGTCATTGGAACTGCATTGGTTGAAATGTATTCCAAATGTGGCTGGCTTATGCAAGCACAAGAAGTTTTTGATGAACTTCCAGTACATGATGTGATCTTGTGGAATGCACTTATCACAGGATATGCCCAGTTCGGAGAGGCTGAGAATGTTTTCTGTCTGTTTGAGAAAATGTTACAAGAAGGTGTTAAGCCGGATTTGATCACATTCAACTTTGTGCTCAATGCATGCAATCACACAGGTTTGGTGGATAAGGGCAAGATGTACTTCGAGAGTATGAGTGACTTTGACATCATACCAACAATTGAGCACCACACTTGCATGATTGATCTTCTTGGCCGTGCTGGCCAATTAGATAAGGCAATGGCAATTATCAAAAAGATGTCAATCCCTGTCGATCCTGTGGTGTGGCAAACTTTATTGAGTGCTTGCAGAAAGTGGGGCAATGTGGATCTCGGAAGACAGGCTTTTGAACATGCAGCTTGTTTGGATGGGAACAATCCAGCTCTATATGTATGTATGTATAATACCTACTCAGATGCTGGCAAGTATGATGATGCAGGTGAGATTGAGGCTTTGCAACTAAAGAGACAAGCATGTAAAGAGCCAGAGAATATCAGTGAGATGATGCCAATTATGCACAGCTATTAAACAAAAATGCACATGCAAGGTCAGGGGCAATCACCTTAAATTCAGCAGGGAAGTCAAAGTTTATCTTGGATGCTGCAAAGCTATGCTACACAGGCACCTTGGGGTACACTGATTTATGACTTCACAGTGAAAATTCATCTTTCGACGTACTGTTTTATCCCTTTTTAATTTAAAATAGGAGAACAGTGAGCTTTTTCCTGATGTGTGCTAGATATAAGCTGCTCACTGGTTTTAACCACTGAGTTAGCATGCAGAGACTGGTCAAAACATGGTTTTTAAATTATTCTGGATGCATTTAAATGCGATAATGCCATGGTATCAAAGCATTCACAGTATGCAAGTATTTCTGTTGTTGCTTATGGTGTGTGAAAGCAGACACAAGCTGTGCTAAGCTGATCTCTTATCTTAGCACAGCTGTTGTAACAAATCTGAAAATGCAGGAAGAGGGAGTATAATTCATTGCTGCTACAAAGCTAAGAGCTAATGTGCATGCAAACTATTGCTCTTGAGGAAGGCTATGGTCATACTGAATAGGCTTATGCCAGGAAGGAAAAATCACTGCAAAATGAGTATCTGAATTCTGGCTGAGGCTGGGTCAGACAGTAGTCAACTGAAAAACTGACTGGGGCAGACTACAGCTTGGGTCAGTGTGCTGTGCCAACTGGTTGGATTATAGCCTCATGGCACCTTGCTGGTCAGATCGCTCTTGTTTAACTGTCGCCAATGCTACAGGTTGACCTGCTGGGTCTTAGACCGCCGTTCTTTCTCCTTAGACTGTCCTCGGGTATGTGGTTTTTAAGGGGAAAGCAAAGTGGAAGGATTATTGTATATCCTTGTACAATGGTTGGCTGATTGAGGATTCTTGAAGTTTATTATGTACTTATGTTCCTTTTGTCAAGTGCTTTGTTTGGAAAGACTTGAAAAGATATGTTCTGGCTTCATAGCAGGTTGCAAAGACCTGTCATAGATTGTTGTTAAAGCCATGCTAGGGTTTGTTCAGAGCTACAAGCTTTTAGCCACCTCTTTGCAACAAGAGCACTCGAATTTCAATGGCAGGCTGCAACAAGAGTTAAAAGTGCAATGATTAGCAGAAAAGGATGCCCATAGACAAAACCTTCAAAACCAACAAATGGAGCTCAATGAGGAAAGAGCCCAAGCATCAAGAGGCCTGAATGTGGCAGCTTGAGGAAAATAGTAGTAGGTAAAAGACTTCGCTCCCCACTAGGACTCGCAGTAGGTACAAGTAATCACCCCGGAATTTTGTCTTCACACAATATTCCTTGTTGCCAACAAGAGCAAGCTACAAGGCAGGCTCAACAAGCTCATCTGGCTCATATCAAAGATTTCAAAAAGCAAGTCAAGGAACACCAGATCCTCCAATGCACACTTAGCACTGGCAAGAAAATAATGGTGGCCAAGTGTATTCGAGTTGAAATCATGTAAAAGGACGAGGCCTTCCATGCACAGGTTTGGCCTTTTGACAAATGCTGCTGCTAACTCAGTCAGGAGACTTTGTCAGCAGGTTGTGAAAGGTTCTTTTTGCGCCACCTGTTAACAGCATCTCCAAGGCAAGAGGCCTGATGAGGAAGATTAATCCATGTTATCCACTTGTTCAAGTCCCTTCCCTTTCCTGAGTCTAGCGTAGCCCCATCTCAATATAACACACCCTTTACTATCGCACCCTGCACTCTCTTTTGAAAATGTATTTCATTTCCCAAAAGGAAGTGCACCTATATGTTTTGATTCAAATTCAAAATACTACATCGTAGTTTTTAGTTATGCCTTTTGGTTTGATTAACATAGCAAACTTTTCCATGTGGCATACATAGACCACTACAGAAGTATGATTCAGCCCCATGTGACCCTGACTTTGTTAGGGGAAAAACAAGAAAATATTTATTGTACACATTTAGTGTTTGCTGCTATTCAGAACAGCAAACTGCAGTAACAGGGATACAGCCTCATTTTGTGGTATTTTTAGAGTTTAGGACGGTCTTTTAATCCTAGAAAGTTCATAGTACATTTTCACTTTTCCATATGCATCTGAAATCAGTGATTCCAGGCATCTGGTTAGCCAAGTGGATGTGTCTAATTCCAATTATGTTCTGTTCCTTACGTATATGTGCAACAACTCAGCCTATACCATTTTACTTCAATCTGTGTTTAGAGTATCCTCAAGCCATTCTCATGTGATAATATACTTTCAAAGCAATGGCATATTGTGTGTATAGCCGACCTTGTGACAACAATGACAATGGTTTCAAAGGGCAAGCCCTGATTTAAGTTCAAAAATTTTACTTTTGTTCTCACCTCTCCACTTTATTAACCATCACCCCATCATTGTAAGCATCTTTAAGGTAAAGGTCATCTTTGAAGAAGAGGAGTGGTTACATTTCAAGTGCAATATGAGAGAGAGAGAGAGAGGGGGGGGTCATCATCATCGTAGCTGCTCGCTTCTACAGATCATCATGTGTGCAACTGAATGTGATTGTGCAACATGCACACATGACTGGATAGGGACAATAGATATCTTTTCAACTCAGTGAGATCTGGGTGCAGAAGAGGGCTCAGCAGCCACAGGTTTTACTCCCTTTCAGGGGTGCTGGCAGTGTTAAAATTGTGGTCTGAGTTATGATTTAAGATGTGATGCAGGGCAGTCTCTTTTGAGTGGTTTTGGGGCCCCACTTGTTTGCTGAAACTGGCAACATGTATAGTTGATTTTCTGCTTCACAGAGGGCTGCAAGTTGGGTCTTGTAGTCTACTTATAATGTATACTTCTGGTGGTGTTGATATGGAGTCCCTTAACCAACATATTGGTGATGGTATGGAAAAACACATTGTGAATTTGGATGTGGAATCCCGGGCTGAAGATTTTTATGATGGAGAAGTAGGCAAGTGCTGCAAGCTAGTGATCGATCCTTTGGGCTTGGGCATTCTCGAGGTCCCTCAATAGGGCTCTTTTCCTCCTCAATAGGAGAAGAATGATACGTTTCAATATATGCTTGCTCAAGCTAGTAGTGTGATGAGAAAATGTGATGAAAAAATATGTTCATGCAAATGAAGGGGGAAGCAGCTAGCTTACTAGAAGGAGAACATATGCAGTGGTAGTTTTGGGGACAAATATTGTGATGCAGCAAATTGCAGGCTTTCATGAGAGGGTTGCCATATCCTATTTTTGTGTCATGATTTGCATAAGGATGTTGATAATGGACAGATGTAGGCTCCTCTTGTTGAAAAGGTTTATGATGGGCCTATAGGGTTCTTCGATATCCTCTTTTCCACTTTGGATGCTTGTGCTCAGATCATGCAACCCTTCCTTTGTTTTTGGATGGACAACAAGTTCATGTTGTTCTGTTGAGGCCCATGGAGGAATTTTAAGTTGTTCTTAGGCAAGCTTGTTCCATTTGGGTGGAAGTGGTGAACTTCCCTTAGCATCTTTGGCAGCTTCTTTCTTTGGTTTTGCACTCCTTGGGATAGGTTTTGGTGGAGCCTTGCATGGCATCTCAAAATAGAAATAGAGCTTGCTACTGGGGGATATAAGCATCACAGAGGGCTGAAAGTTACCATCACGCGAGAGGGTTACTCTTATGGAAATTGCCCTTCTAAGCACCTATGCTTTATCCATCTAAGGGACTCTCAAGGTGTCCATAAGGTTTTTGGCACTCAAGTAGTTGTGATCTATGTTAACATTATTTAACTAATATTTCTATTATATTTGTATCAAAGTTACCATTCAAAAGACAAGGAGAAGCATGGACTTGAGTTGGCATAACGGGAACATTGTTTGCACATGCTACTTTCTATCCAACTATGACATTCCTTCATTTTGGGGCAATCTTGCGTACATCGATTCTCCTAGTATATTCCTCATCTCACTTCTCCTGTAGATCTTTATCAACCCTTCTAAGGCTTGTGTATCGTCAAGTCAAGGCTTGACAAAGCAAAAGGATAAGCTCAAAGGAGTATAGAGTTTGGTTGAGCAAGAGGAAAGTCTTGAATTGTGATGAGTGAGCTCAGTAGCGAGATAAAAGAGAAGATATGACGGATTGGAGGGTTCTGATGTATTTTTGGGCGTAAAGATGGGGAGCAGGAGATGCAACAAAGGTATAGGCGGTGATTTGTAGGGGCAAGGTAATTTACAAGGAGGATGAGATGAAGTGGCTTGATACTTCGAGTCTCAAGATACGACCCTCTTCTCCTTCGATCTTTCTCTCTCTCTCTCTCTCTCCTTTTTTACTCTTCATCTCACCCTCTCTATCTTACCCCTCTCTCTATTTTCTTATGTTCTCTCTTTGGCTTTCTCTCTCCCTCACACTCTCTCTCTATGGACACACGCGCACTCTCACTTCACACACACACAGTGTGTGCGTGGTGTGATCGATTTAAAAAAAAAGTAGTAACAAGCCTTAGTGGTAAGGCTTTATATAGCCTTCCATCGTAACTTCTCTCCTTCCTTGTCACTATGCTTTAAGGATGATGTGCCTTTGCTTTCCGAGTCAAACTTACTGTGATACTGATCATTGACCTTTTCCTCATATCGAAGAGAGATGACAAAGCTTTTTTTTGACGATGGTGAATATATAAATGATGGATGTCCTCATCTCGAGACAAACTGGGGATATTATTTGCATAGGGTTTCCTCATCAATCTGAGTGGCATACTCTTTAGGATAATCCTTCCATTGGATGAGGTATTCCCTTAAAGTTATATTTCTAAGGATTTTCTCCTTTACATCAAGTATTCTCTCACGTTAGAGCTCGAGGACTCCTTGGCTCAACATTTTTACCTTTGGTTCCAAATGTAGTCTCCAGTGTATGCTAAGCTTCAAATGCACTCTTAGCTTCATCCATGTGATGGACAAGTTCATCTACAATATTGGTTATAATGATTCCTAGTATTTGCTCATGCTTTTTCTTTTTCCATGATTGGATTATTGTTTGAGCGATACTTAAGCTTGTAGAGAATCCCACAAGAGTTGGATAATGAGGCCACAAGTTCTACATTATCATCTAGGTTCAAAAAGAAAGAGAAGCAACGTCATATTTGGCCAAGGATTGAGACTTGTAAGCAAGGAGAGGAACATAATGTTGATAGTTTTGCTAGGGAGTTCAAGAGGTCTTGGGAGAAATGTAACTTGACTTCTGGGTGAGAGCCAATCATTTCCAAACATGTTGAAAATGATTTACTTTGTGGAGAGATTGAGAGAAGAGTGGCATGTGAAAGTGGAGCTAAAGGATCCATGAACCTTGACAAAGTGGTGAAGTTGGTGGAGTACCAAGAATGAAGACTAAAAAGAAAAACTAAAGATTTCCAATATGTGAAATGATTATATGTACCCAAAAGAAATCAAGAATTGTACTATTAGTAACTTTAATGTGACCATTAGTTTCAAAATCAAAACTTAAGTCAATTTTTTTCTGTAAATTAGCAAAACAAGGTAACCCAAAAGTTATTACTAAAACTAGAATAACCATTAGAATAACTTCAAGTAAACCATGGTATATGAAAATGGTTGTAAGAAAGAGATAAGCAACTTAAGAAGCAGTTGAAGTTATCTTACAAGAAAGGAAATGAGCTTTTTGACTAAATTAATAGTCTACAATAGTCTAGATCATATTGTTGCTTTGGAATGATTTGAAAATTAATAATAAAATCCTTTAAACTTTACTCCCAAAGTCGATTAGACATTGGAAGAGGTTTAAGTAGACCATATTGTTTTCTATTACCCCAAATCGATCCCAACTAGCAACACTACCCTCTACATTCCCTATTCTTATTTCATATAATTACCACCTTTACCCTTGTCACATCTCCTACTCTCCATTTCTAAATCTACCCAAGAATACATTTAAAAAATATTCAATTCAGCATCTAGAAGCATCATATCTCCTCTTTATCATACTACTGAGCTCACTTCTCACAAGCCAAGACTTTCTTCTTGCTCCAACCAAATTCTATACTTCCTTTTAGCTTATCCTTCTTTCTCCCTTACTAAGCCTTGACTTGAGGATACACGAGACTGAGAAGGACCTACAAAGACCCAAAGGAGAAGAGTGAGAAGAGACATGCTAAGATAACTTAAGTGCAAAAGATGGCCCCAAAATAAAGGAGTGTCAAAGCTAAGAAGTAGTACAGACAAACAATGATCCCGTCACACCAACAACTAAAGTCCAGGTTTCTCCCTTATATAATGGAAAAGTATTTTTGATACAACAATCATAGACATATTGGTTAGAAAATGAAAACGAATTAGGACACAACTACTTGAGTCCCAATATCCTTTTGGACACCTTGAGAGTCAAGTAGATTAATAAAAACATAGGCATTTAGGAGGAAAATTCCAATAGGAGTAACCCCCTCCCATGATGATACCTAGTCCATGCTTCAAACTTTCTAAAGAATTGGATGTTTTTATTGCAATGATAAAATGATTGATTAAGAAAATATGCTGTGAATCAAAGTTAACTTCCATCTTTTGAAAAAACAAATTTATGCGATAAGAAAACTCAAGGAAGTTAAGAAAACTAGGGACGATGATTAACTAGGGAAGTTAAGAAAATATGTTGTGAATCAAAGTTAACTTCCATCTTTTGAAAAAAAATATTTATGTGATAAGAAAACTCAAGGAAGTTAAGAAAAATATTTATGCAATAAGAAAACTCAAGGAAGTTAAGAAAACAAGGGATGATGATTAAGTATTATTTGGATTATCTCATAAACTATACGGAGAGATTGACGGGTCATGCTACAAAATTGTTTGGCAAAGTACATATAGGTCAATCTCTCCCTATAGTTAATCTTATGAGATAATCCAAATAATACTTAATCATCATCCCTAGTTATCTTAACTTCATTGAGTTTCTTTATCGCATAAATATTTTTTTCAAAAGATGGAAGTTAACTTTGATTTACAACATATTTTCTTAATCAATCATTTCATCATTGTAATAAAAACATCCAATTCTTTAGAAATTTTGAAGCATGGACTAGGTATCGTCATGGGAGAGGTTTACTCCTATTGGAATTTCCCTCCACTTCATTATCAGATAGAAAAGTAAATCTTAATTAGAGATCATAAAATTGAAACAAAAAGAAAACTTAGTTATACTTAAATCTTTTGAAGGAGAAAGCCCTTCAATGCTTGAAATAGAAGCATCATCTTATTCTTGTTATTTAAATTGGGAATAAAATAGGCCAATGAAAGGCATCTCATTGGCAACCCTTAAGACACAAGATCAAAACCATGAATTAAGACAAGCAAATCTATGCTTGAAGGCTTAGGGCTTAGAAGAACACTTGTGCATGAGTCTACTTATCATACTACCTTCTCATTGAAAGAAATGTTTGAATTTTTTGTGGATTCTAAGGAACAATTTATCCAACTCATGTTAATTCTTGGATATGCAAATCAGACCTGCTCCATGGTTACTTGCTCTAGCTCTTTGCCAAGGAGTTAGATTACCACTTAGAATGCTAGGACTAGCACTAGATGTGAGAGATCTCTTTGTAGAGACTTGCCATTTATCTAGGAGGCACCAAGGAGCTAGGGGATCTCTATTTGTAAATCCTTGGGCATACTAGGACTAGCCTAATTCCTACAAACCCCCGATGGATCTCTCTCGGAAGGCCTCGATACTGGATGAGAATAGACTTGGTGGCTTTTTCTTGGCCTCTGCTAGGAGGTCCTGATATGGATTAGAATAATTATTGTAATAAGAAAAAAAACAAGGAATATAAACAAATGTTTATTTTGTAAAAGGACAGTTTTTCCTTGTATTCATATTCATTGTTTAAACTTACATGAAGGAATATTGTTTAATGGGTTAATTAATGAAGCTAGCTTTGTATGCCAAACTAGAATATGTTAGGATAAATAAAAAAGTAAATCTACTCCTTGAGGAAAGCGGATGGTTAGATAGTCGATAGATCTTTCCTATGACGCAATGGTCTTGATTAGCCAAGAGACTTTCATAGAAAAATCAAAGCACTAGATTATGACAAATTAGGAAGGGCCAAACATTGATTGTCATACTATGTTGTCCTAGATCTTGACCAATGCCATTGTAGGGGGTTTGAGTCAATACTATACCTTATGGATAGAGGGGTCGACATGTATCACTTCCCTTAATTTCTCACTCTCTTTAAACCAAGTGCAACAATGGTTTACTTTAGCCCCTAAGGGACGATAGCAAATCAGTCACCTCAAGCTAATGTTAGATAATACTAATAGGAGACCATAGAAATAATTTAGGCCCTACTTCAAGTTGATTCTTGTGGGTGGAGTCGAGGCACAAATTTTCTTGCAAGATAGGCTCAAGCAGTTCTAGGTTACGGAGTTCAATTATTCCAAGGGAGTTTCAAATGAAAGTTAACTAGATTACCTCTTGATGGACTACTAAAAATGCATGCCATCAAGATTCATTAGATATGCACATTACACCTGGTATCTAAGCAAGAGAGAAATTTAGATGCGAATCTAAATAATGTTTGCATATTGTTAAAATTAGATAAGGGTCAATTGAGAAAAAATTCTTTATGATTTAATTTGACCTAATGCATCAAAATGATGAAGCTTGGAAGCATTTCCTTGGATTCCAAGATATGTTTACTTAGGCCATGCACTCTTTAGATTTTGGATGGAGGGATCAGTTTATGTATACCTTATATCAACTTTATGATCCTTCCCCATTGTATTGCGAAAGACATTGGATCCAAATTTGCATGTATTGCGTCATTAATGCTTGATTGTCTTCCCTATATTAAAATTAGCCTTAAGTGGATAAAATCGATGGAAAATCTAAAAGTTGTTAACAATTTATTTTTTAGCAATCTAGAATTCCTCCTTTTTTTCATTTGAAAATATAGAATATTAATGTATATTTTTATATTCATGACAAATTAACTACAATGATTTCAGTTGATATAGTTGTTATTCTAGGCCTCTCGTCACCAAAATTATTGTAAAAAGGTTATTCAAATCTTCCTTCTAAATACAAACTCCTAGAAGTTTTGAAAAACCTCCATTCTACCACACTATTGATGTATCAAATTTCCATGGACGAATGTTTATAATAGGATCCTTATCATGATGTGATGCCTTTTTGCTATTGGAAAAAACTTTAAAAAAAGATGTTGATTTCTCTTGTAATAACCTTAAAAATATTAATAATGTATATTGAACTAATTCTTTGCACATTGCAAAACCAGGACATTCTAGTTGGCATTTATCCTATTGAGTTACAAGAGAATAAATCCATTCTCAAATAAACAAAACCCCCAAGCTTGATGGGAAGGGTGAGGATGTAGAGAAGGATGATGAAGCCTAGATTGAATCCATGGAGGATTATTTTTTAGCCATAGGGGTAAGTCCTCCTAACGAAGCCATGTTACTTAAGTTGAAACTAACAGGGGAGGTATATCTCTGGTGGAAGTAGCAGTGTCGAGATACTAGAGTCTCGAAGGCTAATAAAGAAAGCTATGTATGGAAGGTATCTTGTGCTATCCTATTGTGCCTTGAAGATAAATTAGTTCTTTGAATGTCATTGATTAGGGTTGAGCCTAAAAGTATAGTACTCCCAATTTGTGACCTCTAGAAGTACACCCTGCCCATGAATATTACTCAACAAGTGGCCAAGTTTATTCAAGGCTTAAATACTCCCTTGGACACTCAATTGGAGAAGCTATGCCTCCAACAAATCTTTCGGTTTGATAAGAGCTAAACTATTGAGCCTCCAAGAGAAATCAAGAAACAAAAGATATTGGGGTAGGAACTAAAGATATTGGAGTCAAGGATCATCCATTAAAGGATCTTGTGCTTTCATAAAAAGAGCACAAGGGAAAGACTAATTTGATAGCCTAAGGTTAGTACAATCAATATGTTTGTCCCATCAAATTGAAGCAATGACACTCAAAGGTATTTCCACTACAATGAACAGAGCCATTATAAAAGACAATGCCCCAAGCTAAACCAACTTTCTCAATAAGGGAAAATTTCATGGCCAAATTAGAGGTGCAATAGAGGAACATGAAGAGTTGATGTAGTGACCCTCATAGGAGGAGGAGAAGAAGAGCCCAAATGAAATCTGAAATGGAAAAAGGGATGGTTTATGCCTCTCAATAAGAAGGGACTAAATCTTTGCTTCTAAATGATTCAAGCACTGATAAACTGTTGAGGAAAATAAACCCTTCCATATTTTGATAGATTGTGAAAGCACTCATTCCTTTATTTCTTCAAAGTGTGCATAGAAACTAGGCATAAAGATTTTACCAGCATCCAAGTTTTTGATAGAGTTAGCAAATAGAAAGGAAATTATATCTTTATAGCAAAGTAGGCATGTGGAATTTGATCTAAGTAATGAGCCTAGTAGCATAAGATTTTGCATTATGAACTTGGGCACCTATAAGTATTTGCTTTAGGAATAGATTGAATAATCCTGAATGATGTTCACATCCATTGTGGAAGAGGCCAAGTCTCATTTTGAAGCCTAGAAGAAAATCAAAGTGACTACTCAAGGTAAAGTTGGTAACCCAAAAATCCAATTAGCCAAAGCTTCATAAATAATGCAAGGCCTAAGAAAAGGATTGCTTATATACTTAGTTAAACTCAATAAAATTAGTCAAGACAAGGAATCAAAAGAGGAATCTTCTTGGATGAAGGAGTATGCAGACATTTTCCTAAGCGAGTTAACCAAACTTCCACCTCAAAGAGAAGTTGACCATGAAATCAAGCTAGTACCATGAGCTACTCTAGTGGTGAAAAGACAATACCGAATGTCCATCCGTGAGTCTATTGAATTGTAAGAACAACTCAAGTAATTATTGGATTAGGGATATACCTGACCAAGCAACTTGCCATGGGGAGCCCCTATCCTATTTTAGAAAAAGAAAGACAAAACCCTTCAACTTCGCATTGATTATTGTGGGCTAAATAAAGTCACAATCATGAACAAGTATCCAAAGCCCTAGGATTGAGGAGTTACTTTGATAGACTTCAAGGATCAAATATATTTTCAAAGATCGACTTGAGGTTTGGATATAAGGATAAAATAAGAAGATATCCCAACAATTCCCTTTAATATAAAGTTTGGCCACTATGATCTCATTGTTATGTCTTTTGGACTAATTAATGCTCCTACAACCTTCAACAAACTAATGCAAGATGTCTTCTAACCTTATCTTAATGGCATTATTCTCATATTCTTTGATGACATTTTGACCTATTCTAAGAAAGACGAGAAACATGAGCCACAACTCTGCATTATTCATGAAATCATGAGAATGCACAAGTTGTATGCTCAAAGAAGAAGTGAGCATTCTTCAAAGAAAGATTGAGTGCCTTTGATTTATATTTTTTGAATAAAGAATTATCATAGATTCTACCAAGGTCAAGGATGTATAAGAATGGTTTTTCCAATGACAGTCAAAGAAGTACATAGTTTCTTAGGATTGATAAGATGGTACTGAGTCTTTATCAAGGATTATGCCTTGATTGTTGTGCTGCTCACTAACTTGCTAAATAAATAAACTTACATTGTATGGACCCTATTTAAACAATCCAACTTTGATAGACTCTAAGTAAAGTTTAGTAAAAACCCCCATTCTAAAGCTTCCTAACCTAAACTAAGGATTTTAGGTTATGATAAATGCAAGCTCTCTCACATTGGATTGTGTACTTATGCAAGAGGGACATCTAGCTTCTTATTCCTCAAGGAAGTTGAAGACTCATGGAAGAAACTATACTACCCATGACTTAGAACTATTGCATATGATCCATGCTATCAAGTTGTGGAGACAATACTTATTTGGCAAGAATGTAGTTGTGGATGCTTTTTAAGGTCTTCCACAGTGCTCTCATTGTAAAAGAACCCTCAAGGGTAGAATCACTAGTTGCCATAGTATCAATGCCAAAGCAACCCCATTATCCAAATGACAAAGAAAGAAGTTGCAAAGGACCTTAAATATCAATAGTTAAGAAGGTATTTCACTTAAGGATCAAGATCCTAAGTTTGAACTTAAGTACTAAGACTTATCCATTCAGGATAAGCTTGTGTACTTCAAGAAAAGATTAGACATTCCATTTAGCCATGAATTGAGAAAGAAGATACTCTAAGAAGCGCACGTGTATCAAGTTTTAGGACATCAAATCCTTGCTATGCCAAGACACTCAATGTAGTTAAGAAAAGCTTTCATTGGGAAAAGCTTAGAGGTGATGTAATTAAGTATGTTACTTAGTACCTAAGCTACAAAGGGTGAAAGTAGAGCATGTTAAAATGCTAAGCAAACTTCAAACCCTTGATATTCCTTAGATAAAATGGAAATTAATTGGCATGGATTTTATGGTGGGGTTGCCTTCAATCAAGGGAGGACAAGTCTATCACAGTGATTGTGGATATGCTAATAAAGGTTACTCACCTCATTCCCATGAAGATAAACTACAAGGCTTCAGACATCATAAGGGTTTTTATCAAAGAAATCTTTAAGCTTCATGGGTTACTAAAAAATATCATTTTTAATGATTGAGATTTTCTCTTTACTTCTCAAATGTAGAATAGCTTATTTAAAGCTATTTGGACACATCTATGCAAAGGAGTTTAAAGACTTTTACAAAAGCAAAGGGATTAAGTGTCAATAGATGTCTTCTCATACACCTTAGTAGAATGGCATTGTTGAATGCTAAAATCATACCATTGTGGAAATAGCAAGGTGCATACTTAAGGGAAAGGGATTGCCTAACTAGTTTTAGATAGAAGTTGTTAATACTATAGTCTACATTCTCAAGTGAAGTTACACAAAGGCTCTTAAGAGCAAAACTCCCCATGAGGCCTATTTTAGTAAGAAACCATTTGTCTTACACTTCACAACTTTTAGTTGTGAATATTATGCACATGTTTCAAAGGATAAGATAAATAAGTTAAAATGAAAAAGCACCAAATGTATCTTCTTGGATTGTAATGATGAGAAAAAGGCTTACAAATTGTATCACCAAGAGGCAAAGAAGATCATGACAAGCTGTGATGTGGTATTAAAGGAGCAACCACATATAATGGAAGAGGAGAATATAAGTTATTCCACTTCATTATCCACGGTGAAGAAGTAGTCCACTATGAACCTATCCCAAGACATGTCCCTACCCTCAAGGAGGAGAAAGCATCACCTTCGAATGATGAGGAAGTTTACCAACCTGTAATCATGCCATCGAAAAATCCATTGCTATGATGGGTGAATTAGCTCTATGATCACACCATTCTATGCCTACCATTTGAGGAGAAGACAGATAGACCAAGGAGTCCTCTAAGATTAGAGGAGCAAAGAAAGGTTTTTGCTCACATAGTTAATATAGCCTTGATGACTGGGATTATGAAAGAAGTAAAAAAGATGACAAATTTGGAAGAAGCACTTGCCAATCCGCATGGAGAGTAGCTATACAAGCTAAGTATGAAAATATAATGAAGAATGAGACTTGCATGCTAGTGGATTGGCTAGAAAAGAGGAAGATTATTGGCACCAAGTGGGTCTAAAAGATAAAGCACTAATGTAAGCTTAGAAAAGTACAAAGCTAGATTAGTTACATAGAAATTGTCATAAGTTGAAGGTATTATTTTTCACAAATCATTTTCTCCAACTGCTAGATTGATCGCTATTCACATAGTACTTCCAATGGTTACTCATAGGAAGTTGCTAGTTTACCAAGTGGATGTTATTAAGTCACCATTCTTGAATGGTGACCTCAAGGAGGAGATATACATGGCTCAGCCACCAAGGTTTGAATCCCCCTATTTTAAGAACAAAGTTTCTAAGCTAAAGAAGGCATTGTATAGACCAAAACATGCCCCTAGAGCATGGTGTCATTGGATAGATAAATTCTTTTTAGACTTGAATTTCAAAAGATTTGCCTCAAATGTTAACTTGCATGTTTATAGGGATGGTGAAAAGTCTATATTGATTGTCTTATAAATGGATGACCTTCTTACCAGGGGGTCCACTAGGGTTTACTGTATGATACCACATGAGTGTAAGGGAGGGGGGTTATTTAAGGGAAGGAAGGTACATTTTATAAGGTAAGGTCCCATAAATAGTAGGTAGATAAGGGGTATTTTTATATATTTCTTGTATGCAGGTGACGTCTCCTTATTGCTACTAGTGAATCCCCTGTGTTTTCTTATTACAAGTGACTATGAAAATATAATCCATCATATTTGAAAGGCTTTGAGCTTTGAGTCTGAAATGACACACTTGGGCTTATTATACTATTGTTTAGGGATTGAAGTCTGATAAGAGTCTAGCAAAATCTTCATCTCTCAAAAGAAGTATGCATGGGAGATCTTAAAAGCATTTGGCATGACCAAGTGTAAGGAGATAGATCTATGGAGGTCAATGTGAAGTTACAAGTGGTTAGTCGATAGCCTCATCTACTTGTGTAATACCACATTGGATATTAGTTTTGTTGACCCTCAAACAAACAAGGTGGAAAATCCAAAAAATCTAAAGCAAAAGACAAGTCCAAAGCAAAAGTGAAATGGAAGACGAAAGCACGCCAAGAAGAATCTAGAAACACAAGAAGTGCAAAAAAATCCTAAATCAAGGAGAAAGGTGCACAAGAAAAATCACATGTCAACACTTTTGTAAAAGAGCGCAAGGTGCACCATGATTTATTTTAAGAGCGCCGGCGGGCTCTCACCCGTGCAATTTGTAAAGGTAGATGGGTGGTAGGAAGGAAGCTAGGAAAATAGGAGGACAATGGGAAAAAGGGCCTAGGCCAGTCATGTAAAAAAGGGAATAAGGGGATGACCACCCAAAAGGATTTAGGGTTTTGTATATAAAGTTGAAAAGAGAATGAGAAGCTCATTCTTGTGTGTGGCCAAACGTAGCTCTCTTCTTCTTCTTCTTCTTCTTCTTCTTCTTCTTCTTCTTCTTCTTCTTCTTCTTCTTCTTCTTCTTCCTTGCTTGCTTGAGCTTGTGCTTGAGAGAGGGAGTGTGAGAATGTGAGGGAGTGAGTATGTGAGGGTGAGGGACTGTGGTGGAGAAGCTCTCCATCTTCTCCTCTCTTCTTCTCTTCTCTTCTCTTCTCTTGTCTTGCTTGCGGCAATGGAACTTGGAGCGTGGAGCTTGAGGATGGAGCTTGCTTGAATCTTACACTTGGATCGTGGAGCTATCGGAGTACTCGGGAGAGGAGACAACTCGATCGGGCATGGAGGTAAGCTCACTACACTCATAGAGATGGATAGTACATTAGCTATGTGAGAGGTAGCCATTAGTGCTCGGCTTGGAATACTTAAAATAATAAGCAGTTCGTGGGTCTTGGCGGTTGAGCTTGAGCTCGCCTCTACATTTTGGATCTATTGCCAGGACAACCAATGGATTCAAGCTTGAGTGCTTGCGCACTTCAAATAGAGCATCGAAGTAAGGGTTTCATCCCAAACCGGAGCTTGAGGTAGATAGGAGATTTAGGCATTTTAATCATCAATGAAAGTAAGTATTTTGGGTTTCTGATATGTAGATGAGTAGGTAAAGAAGTAGGAATATTGCCTTATAATTTTTGTTTGCATTTAGGTAAGATAGAAGCAAAACAGGGGGAGCACACAATAGGGTTTCTAGTGTTGCATAATAGGCTGAAACATGGAAAAAGATAGGCTTCCAAGCCTAATGACTAAGGAGGGAGAGTTGGGAGGTAAGAATCGAGTAAGGCAGGACCCTAAAACCCCAAGGATAGGGGGAAGGAGCTCAACTCTGCACATTGAGAGTGAAAGAGAGAGCTCGTGAGAGAGAGAGAGAGAGACACATGTTGATCATAGAGGAGATCATGCACTTTGATCCTCGTATTTTTGACCAATTCAGGTACATAAGGATCTTCTTTATGTGCCATTAATGTGATTTGGAAGGTATGACAGGGGGCCGTGACGAGAGCTAGGAGAAATTGGTCAAAAATCATCACAACGCATCATCAAGTTCACAATCGGACCACCGTGTCTTGGTCCAACTCCTAGAGTTGGACAATCGGGACTATTTGCCAACTGGGAGCATTGAACCATCCCACTCCACGAGTCGGACCACCACCCCGAGTCTGATTGGACCACCCATCCAGTTGGACACTCTTTGGCAGTCGTACCAAGCCCTTTGGTCTAATTAGACCAACCGTCCAATCGTACGACCTTCCCCAACCGGACCGCCTATCAACCGGACCATGTAACCTAATCGGACCAAAAATTACAATCGGACCACACAAACAGTTAGACCATCTTTCAAGGTCGGACCAGACCAGTTGGACCGTCCGACTCTAAGAGTCAAACCGCCTATGTCCGATTCTGGGAATTAAATCAGTTGGGCAGAAGACAGAAAAACTAGGAGTAGGACCAACCCCCCAGGGCGCAGGACCTATTGGGACACATTCCCGAGCACCTCAGGAAACCCATCCTCACTCGCCAAAGCCAAGAACTAGAGGAAACTGTGATTATGCCACTTAGAGGTAGACCTTAGGAGCATGGTCGACTAGGTTTGTAGCCCAGGGATTGATCTCTTGACAATGACCCAACCTTGATAGAGTGTAGATGGAGCAGCATAGTTCCCATACTACCCTCAGGAGCAACCAGAGATTGCGCGCAGAGCTGTACTAGGTCGTAGATACGAAGGGGGGATAGCTAGAATTGCATGATCATTTCATCGATGCACCCCACATAGTAATTTCTTCCACAAAAGTGCACTGGAAAAGGACAGAGAGCTTGATTTTGTACTGTGCACAATAGAACACCCAGCACTGAGTGTACATAAGTTGAGGACTATTTTCAATAACAAGGAATGTAGTCAAACTTAATAACTCAAGGAACACACCAATAGGAGGAGACTCCATAACATAGTCGAATGCTTTGAAGCCCCATCAATAGGACCTTCGAAAACGGCAATGGGACCAAAAGGGTAGCAAGATTGGGGGAAAATTGCTACCAAAGCTACTAGGACTGATTGACAACCTCATGGAGTAAGAAGCTAGAATGATGTTGTCAAGAATCGCGTGGTGGGGGGACTTGCTTGAGCTGTTGCACCAAACACACACTGTATACACAAGAGGAAGCTCACTCAAGAACACAAGAAGAGAGATGGAGGCCAAAACGTTTTCTTGCTGGTTTCTTCTTCTTCTTCCACACACTATACAATGTACACAAAGTATAGATAAGATACAACATAGAGGAAAGTGGCCTACTAAGTCAAACAGTGCATAATCGACTACACTAATCGACTGGCGCTATGTCTTTGTTAGTTGTAGGTAGGTGTAACAAACTAAATATAATAAGTGATAAGTTAGTGGCCATGTGAGTATCATAATGACCACCAACGTGCTAAGTGTAGACATGTGGACCCATCTAGCCAGGCGGTCCATCATCAATGTCCGCACGTGTTGAGCTTGCCATCTCAACACTCCCCCTCAAGCTCAACTCTATCTTTGCAACTCCAAGTAAGCTTCGGAACTTTCGAAGCTTCTCTGTACCCAATGCCTTTGTGAAAATGTCAGCTATCTGATCCTGTGTGCTGACATATACCAAGTCAATCTCTCCTACAAGTACCTTCTCTCTCAAAAAGTGGTAGTGCACCTCAATGTGTTTTGTCCTAGCATGGAACACTGGATTTCTAGCTAGCTGTATGCTGCTCATATTGTCACAATGAATGACAACTGGACCATCTCCCTACACATTCAAATCACCTAATAACTTTTGCAGCCATACCACCTCACATGCTGCCATAGCAACACCTCTATACTCAGCCTCTATACTCGATAATGCAACTGTAGGTTGCTTTTTGCTGCTCCATGTAATTGCTGCACTACCAAGGGAAAACATGAATCCACTTGTAGATCTTCTGTTTGACATGCTACCAGCCCAATCTCCATCTTTGTATCCAAAGACCTGTACATCCTTACCTGCCTCATGAAAAAGTCCATAATGTAAAGTGGACTTCAAATACCTCAATATACGTCTAACTGCATCCAAATGAGGCTTTCTAGGCATCTGCATAAACTGACTAACAAGGCCAACAACATAGCTCAAGTCTGGCCTTGTGATAGTCATGTAAATCAAACTCCTACTATCCTCCTGAACATATTAGGGTCTTCTATCTCATCTCCAACATCAGCACTCAACTTTACATTTTGCTCCAATGGTACTGAAAGAGGCTTACATGCTGTCATACCATACTGATGACCAACCCTGTATCTCCCTTTCTCACATAAAGTGAGTGATCAGCATCAGAAATACAAAATCCAATATTGACAAGATACTCTCCAATCTTGTCAGACCATGCTCTAGGTGCTTGCTTCAGCCCATAGAGCGCCTTCTTTAACCTGCACACATATGTGGGATGATCTAAATCCTCGTAACCTGCTGGCTGCTCCATATTCACTTCTTCTTGCAATTCACCATGCAAGAAGGCATTCTTAACATCCATTTGCTGCAAACTTCAACCTTTGGCTCTGCTGCCAAGGCAATCACACACCTAACAGTTGCCATCCTAGCAACTGGACTGAATGTCTCGTCATAATCTATGCCATATGTTTGAGCACAGCCTTTTGCAACCAGCCTAGCCTTATACCTACTAACTGAACCATCTGTATTATGCTTGACTTTGTAAACCCACTTACAGCCAATAGCTTTCTTACCCTTAGGCAAGGGTACCAAATCCAAAGTCTTATTGGCTTCTAATGTAGCCATCTCCTCATCCATTGCTGCATCCCAATGAGCATGACCAACAACATCCTCAAAACAAGTGGGCTCAACATCCTCAACTAGTTTCACCATATAAGCATAATGGTGAGCTGCATAACCTTCAAAACCAAATCTTTTAACAGGGTATCTAACCCTGCTAGATCTGCGTACCACCAGATCACTCAATGGGGCCTTTACATTACTATGAGCTCTTTGTACACCTGGTGTCCTGACTGAAGGAATACCAAGCTCATCATCCAAACTCTCTGAACCACTGGAATCTCCGTCAAATCCCAAATGACTAGTAGATGCATCATTACCATCCAGCACTTTCTTCTTTCCTTTGTCATTCCCTGCAGCACTTATAGATCCACCTGAAGATGTGGGGCTACTTCTTAGTCTCCTAGACCAAGGGCTCACTGTAGGTGTAGTACCAGATGATATTTCTGGTCCACTAAGACTCCGTGATTCTTGTTTATCTTTCTACACATAGCTATCCTGATCATTATCATCATCCAAAACATCACCAACAGGTGTATACCAACTTCCCATCTCATCAAAGATAACATCCCTGCTCACTCTGAACTCACCTGTGACAGGGTTATAACAGCGATACCCTTTCTGCTCTAAAGAGTATCCACTAAAAACACATTTTTCTGCCTTTGGATCAAGCTTCTTCTGTAGCTCATCTGGCACATGAACGTATGCAACACAGCCAAATACCTTCAAGTGCGATACATCAGGCTTCTTGCCAGTAAAGCATTCTTCAGGAGTCATCCCATGAACTGCAACTACAGGAGTTCTGTTCATAATGTAAATAGTAGTATGGATAGCCTCAGACCAAAAAAATGTGGGCATATTCTTTTCAGCCATTAATGCTCGTGCAACTTCTGCAATATGCCTGTTTTTTCTTTTTGCAACACCATTTTGTTGTGGGGTATACCTGCAAGTAAATTGCCTCTTTATCCCATGAGTCCTCAAGAAGCCACTGAACTCATTAGAGAGGTACTCTCCCCCTCCATCTGATCTCAAGCACTTTCCTTTTAAGAATGTTTCTGTTTCAACAGCTGCCTTAAAATATTTGAAGTGCTTAAACACATCACTTTTTTCCTTCATGAAGTATATCCATAACTTCCTTGAACGGTCATCAATAAATGTGACAAAGTATTTGCTGCCACCAAGAGATACATTCTGTGTAGGCCTCCAAATATCTGTATGCACTACATCAAGTATTTTTCTACTCACTTCTCTATCATGCGAGAAGGGTTATCTTGCCTGCTCACCAAATTGGCATGCTTCACAGACTTTATGCAATTCTGCAACTCTAAAAGTAGGAAACCATGTAACCAATCCTCTAGAGTGCATTAATTTCAGCCTTTGCACATTTGCATATCCAATACGTTTATGCCATATTTCAATATCTACAACTACTCCTTTTTCTTTAGCATATATAGCAGCATCCATTGCAGGAATTCCAACATCTAAGGTGAACATTCGACCAACTCTACTTCCTTTTGCGACCAACCTGCACTTATCATTAAAGTCTTCTACAAAACAACCTTTTGCATTGAATCGGACCTGCAATCCCTGCTCTACCTTTTGGCCAATAGATACTAGATTCTTTGTAATTGATGGCACATGTAATATATCTGTTAGACTCTTTGTCTGGCCATCATACAAGGACAAGGGAACCTTTCCAATGTGTGAAATTGGGTGGCATGAATCATCACCCGTCTGCACATAACCTGGATTTTATAAGTCTTGCATCTCTCCAAACCATTCAATATGACTGGTCATATGATTAGATGCACCTGAATTGACATACCATAAATCATCATGTGTCCCCTTTCCTGTAACTGCATTCATCATATGCTGCATAATAAACACACGCTCATTTTTGTCTTCATTCTATCGCGAAGACGATGCATAGTTTCCTTGCTACAATTTACCACTACAAATATCATCCTTCTTTGCATAGCAATGGGCTGCAATATGGCCTGTTTTGCCACAATAATGGCAAACAATAGCAGAACTTCTAGAACCTCTATTCTACCATTCACCTCTTCCTCTAGAGCTCCCCCTGCCTCTAAAGTTTCCTTTGCCTCTAGAAACCTGCATTTCAGTTGATTGAACCTGTTTTGCTGGTTCGCCAGCACGTTCCATACCACGACCTCTCGAAGAGGATCTACCACGTCACCTTCCTAAACTCGAGTAAAATGCTTGGACCTGTTCACCATTTCTTTCATACGAATCACCCTGCATATTGATCTCTTCAGTAATCATGAGAGAGATCAGCTCATCAAAATCTGGAAATGGCTTCCGTACATATACTGAAGTAACAAATGATTTCCATGCCTTCTCATTGTTAAGGCCACTCAGAGTGGATGAAACCAAATCATCATCATCCGGCATTGCATCAATCGCTGCTAAAGCATCTGCAATGCTCCTCACCTTGAACATGTACTCATTGATAGACATTTTCCCTTTCTTCAAGGTATTCAACTCTTGCTTGAGTTGAAACTTTCGTGCCTTCGTATTTACTGAAAACATACTCTCAAAAATTATCCAAGCTGCATGTGAAGTTTCTGCATTCCTGATATGTCCTAGCATAGTATTATCAATTACTGCAGATAGCCTGTACATCACCTTTTTGTCTTTTGCATTCCACTCTTTCCATGCTTTTAACTCATCTGCAGTTGGAGGGATACCCAGCTTTGGTTCTTTTTCTTCACTTGAGACAAACTCATAAAGGCCCTTTCCAATGAGGAAGTTCGTCACACAGAACTTGTATGGTAGTTGTTCTTGTCGCACTTCTCAATAATGGGATTTCCACTGTTCTCTACCATTATCACAAACAAGGATATAACACAGCAAGCTAGTCTTCTGCAATCTTCCACAACACGTGCATAGTAATACACCAAGCAACCTTTTTCACTGATTGCTCAACAGTACATGGAATTTGCAACCTGTTTGTAGATAAACCTTATGTTTGCTTCTTGCTAATACCTCAAAAATTACAGATTCACAATCTGTAACCTGTGCACCCACTTTCGGTCAATACAGCCGAAATCACAGTGTACCCTAAAACTGTTGTCCACAACCTTACGGCTCTAAAATGGGGCCTAAAACGGCCTCAGATGCCCAAAATAACTACGGGAAAGCCCTAAAGGGAAAATCTACAGAATATACAGTGATTTGCTCGCACACCAAATCTCACAGCAATCTGAGATTTTTGCTCGACCCTGCTTTCGGTGCCTCCACACGCACTATCCAAGAGAGAGAGTGGAAGAATGGGAGAGCTTATTACTCATGGCTTTCTTGCTCGAACCTTTCTTCTTCTCCTTCACTTCAGCCTTCGAAATCACTCTCTCTCAGTGGCGCGGCTCTGATACCATGTCAAGAATCGCGTGGTGGGGGGACTTGCTTGAGCTGTTGCGCCAAACACACACTGTATACACAAGAGGAAGCTCACTCAAGAACACAAGAAGAGAGATGGAGGCCAAAACATTTTCTTACTGGTTTCTTCTTCTTCTTCCACACACTATACAATGTACAAAAAGTATAGATAAGATACAACATAGAGAAAAGTGGCCTACTAAGTCAAATAGCGCATAACCGACTACACTAATCGATTGGCACTATGTCTTTGCCAGCTGTAGGTAGCTGTAACAAACTAAATATAACAAGTGATAAGTCAATGGCCATGTGAGTATCATAATGACCACCAACGTGCTAAGTGTAGATGTGCAGACCCATCTAGCCAGGTGGTCCATCATCAATGTCCGCACATGTTGAGCTTGCCATCTCAATAGATGTCAGGAGCAAACATAGACCAGGGAGAGGACCTGGTGAATTTCCAACTGCAGTCCAAGACATGGTCAAGGAGTACGACATGCTAACCAGGACAGTAATCCATGGTAGGCCAATAGAGGAGGTAGTGGCAAGCCTCGAGGAAGAGAAAAAAACAGTTATGAAAGTGTTGCAGGGCGGCATAGCTGCCTACAATAGAGAGCAGAAAACTAAGAAGTTGTAGTAGGACATAGAGGTACATGAAGCTCGACGCGTGCTGGCCCTAGCCGGCAAAAGCAAGGCATGACCAAATGCGGAGAGAGAGTGTGTGTGTGTGTGCTAGAGGCAGACCTCACGTTGAGCGAGCTTATGACCAAGCGTCTCATGGACAACTCGGCTTGTTGAACAAAGTGTGGCAGCACTAGCAACCTCGCTACTCTCAAGCCTAGGAATTACTAAGGGGGCGAAGAGCCAATCAAAGATCCCTGCGGTAGCTAAACAATTGGACAAGTACCAGCCTAGTAGTGACCCGTACAGTTTTGTTGAGCAGTTCGAATAGGTTTGCGAGGCCAACGGTCCTTACACAACGCTCCCAAGCTTTCAAACTTTACTTAGGCGATAAGGGTAGGACATGGTACACCAACTTAGACATGGCAGAGCGGGAAAAAATTAATAGATTCTTGGAAGCGGGATACTTTGATAATCTCATAGTCCAGACTGATGAATGTCAATCAAAAGGACAAGGAGGACATAAGAGACTACATCACTCATGTGTGTGGCCTCTTCAAGAGAATCCCACGAATGAGCCACCAAATGAAAGAGCAGTCTCCACAATGTTCATGAATGGAATTCGCAGTGAGGAGTTGTACAAGGCATTGGCAGGTAACTCTAGCCTGCAGCGAGACGTGATGGCAAGGGTCTTTGATGAAGAAATTAGGGTGGATGACCAGTTGAGAGAGAGGAGCTCTCGAAATTCAAACCGCGATAACTCCAATAAGAGGACCTCAGAGGGGACCACCTCCTCTAGCAAGAAATCAACTCCTAGCACGCAAGAGAAGGGAAAGAGTGCAGACCAGGAGCTAGCTAAGGTAAGGATGGAGTTAACACGATTGCAGGAATTGGTGAAGAAACCAACACGAACACATGTCCAATGCGTGCGTTGTGGTAGCAACCACCTCTCGACTGAGTGCCAGGATCCTAGGTCCAGGCCTTGTGCAAATTGTGGTAGATTTGGCCACAATGCCATGCAATGTAGGTTGCCTAGGAGATTCCCGTATGTCTAGCAGTACAACTCACCGTACCTGAGAAACAGACTGACAAATTTCCTTAGAAGAGGAGCCTAGCTGGCACTTGGAGCACCAAATGATGCAAAGCTTGTCATCCCTAAGGTAGAGACCAACTCGACAAGCACAGGACCCTATGTGACCCATCCACTGATGATGCTCCAGTCCATTATGTGGAGGAGCCTAACAAAGACAAAGCCTACATGAGCCCTTACATCTCGTACGACGAAGAGGGAAACCTAGTTCTGATGGACTATCGACCGGTAGCAGTGATGGCATTAGGTAGAGGTAGGGGAAGGGGATTCATAGGGCTGACCCAAGATCCAATCTCGTGTTGGACTTGCGATCACCGCAGCTATCCAGAGAGAGAACAATTGAATAAGGAAAAAGCCGACCTCAAATGTGTCAAGTGCGGCATCACTCACCTCTTTGCTAATTGCCCTAAACGGAAGCCATCCCCTAACCCGGCAAACATGCCCTCAGTCCCCTTGGGGCTGTTCGGAATCGAGACATTCGGCAGCGAGGACACACCCATCCCGTTGCATGTCATGACCAGAACACATACGAAACAAGCAGGCATATCACTGCCAGGACCTAGCAATGTAGATGCAACCTCAATAGGGAAAAAGAGCTGACAAAGAAGGAGAAAAAAGATAGAGGCAAAGGTCCCTCTTAATACTGAGGGTGTGACAATGCTAGTGACTGGTAAGAAGGTCACAGATGCAAAGACAAAAACTACCGCTCCAAAGATGGTAGACAAAGAGAGTGCCAAGGTAGGGGAGTATCCCAATCCTAGACACCAACTCAAGGCAATAGCCAAAGTCAAGGAGTGGGTAAAAGAAGCCTAGGAGCACCTTAAGGATGCTAAACCTGTCTTAGAGGATGAGATTGAGGACCTCTTTAGTGTAAGCACGTCAGTCTCACCTGGATGACCAAGGTTGAGAGACGCACCCATGCCATAAGCGGCGCTACCTCAGCCAAGTTTAGACTCCATGGGCTGGCTGGTCAGTCAAGACTCGTGGCCAAGGAGCACAAGCCTAGGAGAGAGGCAAGCAACCAACAACCTCCTCGTGACATTAGTGACCATCACAGTGACCCTGAGTTTAGGAGACCTCCTTAGACAGCACCCATGCTATGGTAGGAATTGAAACATTGGGTGGAAGAATTGGCGGAGCATGCTGCCATTGACTTGCAGGATCATGATGTAGTCACGCAAATGCCCAGCTTGACACTACACTCAGTGTTGAAGTCACTACACATTAATGCCTTTTGGGAAGGCACTGAAATGCATGCAGTTTTGCCTATCCTAGCCCTGGGAGACATCACACAGAAAGGAATCGTAGAAATCGGGGCATGAGTGAGTGTGTTGAGCCATATTGTGCTCCAGGCTTGGGGAAACCCACCCGTCGAAATTGCTAGGTTCAGCGTCACTCTAGCTAATGGAATTAGCCAGTGAAGGTCGTGGGTGTCCAATTTTATGTGAACTTCATTTTCATGAAGGGAGTGGACTATGACCTTCTGCTAGGATGACCCTGGATTAGGAATGCTCGAGTCATAGAAGACTGGGGCAATGGTCTAATGTTCTTAGGGAACCAAATGGAAGTAGTAAAGGTTGATATGGACACTTGGAAGGTAACCCCTATCAACCTGGATGCTGTCCCTACCATGCTCAGGGGTGACACACCAATAAGGAAGTTTCACAAACCCCTAACCAAATACATCCCTTGTCCTGATGAAGAGAGATATTGGATGCACGTACTAGCAACCATCGACCTTCCATTCTCAGATGAGGAGAAGACGTACAAACAAGCTGCAAAAACCGCAAGTGTCTCAAGGAGGGAGCCCATAGTGCCACTTTGTATGATGGCGAGGAGCTCAAGTAGCCGACCTATAACTATCCCTCCCCATGTTCCTAGCAACAAGCTAGAACTGCACGAGCCCCCCATGCTAGAAGCCCTTGTCAATGTCAGTGTAGCCACCATCACCAAACTAGAGGATGAGGATGAAGAGGTAGTAGCACCACCATAACTACGCATCACGGCCATTGCTCAGCGCACGCATCCTTTTGATGTCTTGATTGACGAGGGAGTTGACTGTAACGTCCTGACTCATGTGCATTGGACCCTCATTGGTCAACCATAGTTACAACCTACCAACTCTAAACTTAGCCCATTCAGGGGCAGGTCATATGCACTCTTAGGGAAATGCAAGATCGCAGTCTATATCGAGTCTGAGAGCCTATCTATCATCTTCTACGTATTGCCAAACACAAAGGGTGAAGGTTAAGAATCGTTATTAGGATGCACCTTTAAGAAATAGGCGTAGTGCATCGTAGATTATGATCTGCAGTGTATTCACCTGGCCATTGGCAACATTCGAATCGTGACGGCTTTCAGCAAGGGTAGCAAGGCTATACCCAAGCCCACCATGTCGTCGATAGAACTACCTAGGATCAAGCCTAGGGAGGAGGGTTGTGAGCCACCACAACCCACCCAGACTACAAAATCTCCGCCAACTAAGGCCATCCCCAAAGTCCCAAAGTCCCCTATTAAATGGGTGCCGGAGCATAAAAAACGACCTTCCTATAGCCAACAAACACAGCCCCGCACAACTCACAACCATCATTCAAACCCTAAACAACCGACTTGATGCTATCGACATAGGCACAGAGTCAAGCCGCAGTGGATCCCCTAGGATCTGTTGCAAGCTCAAGGATACTATGAAGGCAACACCTGGATATGGGTGCCCAAGAAGAAACATACTAGAAGCACGGTCCAACCATGGCCATCACGTGCCTCCCCATCTCTAGGAAGCCATGCTCCTGTTGATGCATTGAACACCCAGAAAACCCGAGCGGCCAAGATAGAGCTTGCAACGGCTACAGTAAAAAAACCCCAACCAACCTATCAAACCACACAGATGCGTGACACCCCGGAATCATCTAAGGTTGGAGAGCTTGACACACCAGTGGTGGCTGCACATGAAGTGGACAAAGCACCATCTATGCCCCTAATGCCACCCTCAGTACCCCAAAGCTGCAATGGTCCCACTGACCAGCTAAAGAACTACCTGTAGACACACCACTATCACGTCATTCCCCCCTCGAACCATTAGTGTCTAGCTCCCTTCCACCTCAACCACCAGCATGCTTTAGGCCTTCCTACGAGCAACATTCATTTCTATCAATCGCCAAGGACCTTGCTAAAAATACGTGAGATGACTTGGTAACTTGCATCAAGCTCTTGGATACCACCTTCACCACATGCGCTAGGAACTACGAAAGACTTCACCTCGGCTTGCTTGATGAACCCCTAGCCGAGGTTTTTTCCTTATCCTGCACTTGGGAAGAATACGAGTTTATAACTGTAATATCCCCCAAAGTCTAAAAGGAGTTGATCGATAATGGTGAAATCTCAAAAGAGCACATGTTCATCAGGCGATTAATAACATCTTATCGCAAGCCCCAAAGGCATGTGTCAACCATGGAGATTGAGGAACTTACTCACCTCGCTGACTCTCACTCCTCGTTCCTACAAAAATGGGGTAACCTATGTCTCCAATGGGAGAAACAGAGTTGCCAAAGAATGACTAATGCTGAGCAGTGATGCGCCATCAAAAAAACCCGAGTATAACCCAACTTACATAGCATTCTAACTAATGCCTTGACTTACATTACGCAAGTATGCATTAGCCCTTGTAATCTCGATCGCCATGCCCAATTGGAATACAACCCTAATTTCTATACTTGACTGATGCCCAAGTAAATAGCACCCTACAATGCTCAATTGTCTTGCCTCTCCCCTATCCAATCCTAGGAATGATTCTTCTCATTCCCAAGGGGGAAGGGGGGGGGGGGGGGGGGGGGGGGGGTAAAGGTGTGAAGAAATGTGAAATCAGGAAAAAGTGTCATAAGATCTTGGAAATGAATAGAACTACTCAAGGGGAAAAAAAATTTGTTGCTTAAATCATGTTCTTTTTGCCATAAAAGCATGATCAATTCCTGTTTATTTTCCAGCAAGAAAATGTCTTAGGAATACTAACGGTGAACCATGATATATGACAGGAACTTAAAATGACAGGGCAAGATAAAGGGAGCAAGCTTCCGTTCACGGAGGAAGAGCAAGCTAAGTATGGCTTGAGGGTAGAAACGAGGGGCTACAACCAGTTCACATTCAAGCATGCTGTGAACCTAGAGGACATCGTCATGGAAGAACCACCCCATAAAATGACTCGTGGACTAGTGCAGCCTATAGAAGTACGTATAAAATTTTGGGGTAGGCAGTCAACTACGAAAAATGTGCAAAGTTTCTGAGGAGCTTCCATGGCGAAAGGAATTGTGGCATGGTGACAATAAGGAAAGGGGAAGAAGCCCACCAAGTAGAGGTGGAATTGAGCCCTGAGATGGTGGAGAAGACCTTAGGCTTAACTAGCAGAACCGAGCAAGCCCAAAGAGGGACGTGTATAGCATGCTAGGGATGAACAAGGTTGATGTATGCACAATGGATGGGATAAGTTTAGCGGATATTCCAAATCCTGAGATCAAGTTGTAGGCAAAGATGGTCCATACTCTCTTCTCCAAACAAAGGTACAATGCCCTTATGAATAGAATCGGGGTACCGTTGTTGGAGAGCATTGTAGCAGGATCCCCAGATGAAATAGATTGGAACACCTTCCTGCACAAAACTATTGAAAGCTCAGTGAAAGCTTTGACCATTGGTAGAATGGTAGCAGGAGGAGAATCCCCAACCTCCACAACAAGATCAGCTCGAAAGAAGTCCTCCTTCAAAGCATCCACCATCAGGTTCCGTGGGATCCTAACAGCCATCATCTAGGAGGCCTTGAAGGACACAGAGGAAGGTGGAGAGGGAGTAGCGGAAACCCCTGACCGACTACCTCACTGAATAGGTGTTGTCAAGCGAAAGAACTATAAGTGATAAGGAAGAGCAGGAGAAGTAGTCTGGCCAAGGAAAGCCGAAGGCACAGATGAAGGGAACCCCATCAAAGCTGCAGAAGGAGACAAAAGAAATGATGACAAGGGAGGAATGGGCTGAGTGGAGGAAGGCCCAAAAAGAGTCCAAGAGGGCCAAAGATGAGAGAAGAGCCGAGAGAGAGGCAGAAGAGATAAAAAGAAAGGAAGATGACAGAGGCCATGCACAGGTCTGTAGAGGAGGCCTATGGTTCCAGAGGAATGGCCACCTTGAGCCCACGGCACGAAGGCAAACCAAGCGGCAGTGCTGAACTCGCCCCAGTCATCGTGGGAAAGGGCAAGGCCCTGTTGTACCCCCTCCCCTTCGACCCTCACACCTCAAACCACCACCACCACCTCCACCACACAAGAGCTAGTGTCTTCCATTGAAGCCACTCAGTTCATGTCCATGATGCTGTTCTTGGTCACAAAAGTATGAGAAATGGCACCAAGGGCACGAGCCCAAAGGTTGACTGCAGCGGACACCGAGTCCAGGTAGGACCCAAGTGGCAAAAGCTGGAAGCATCCACCACATCACTGCCGACTATGGCAGACTATGATGCCTATGTGGTTGAAATCCTAGCCCAACTAGAGAGGGCCAAGGAAGAGGAAAAGACCACTACTGTGGAGCTAGAAGCCGAAAGAGAGGTTGTCATGGCCCTACGACTAGAGATGACTCAAGCCTCTAAGCATCAGAAAGGAATTCAAAGCTTGAAAGAGCAACTCAGTGCCCAAGAAAAGAAGGCTCAAGAAAATGAAGATCGCCTAAGGCAAAGACTAGAGGATGAAGCCCAAGACTTGGTGGCGGAGCAATGGGACCACAAGTGGTTCATCTAGCAACATGTTGAGCTCTAGCAACGAATGGCATGGGTGAAAGCTATGCATGCAGAACTACAGGAAAGCCCGCAAGAAGGAGATCAGTCACCAAAAAAATGATGCCAAGAATAGGAGGATGCCCTGGTATTCCAGTTGTGGATGGCAATGGAAGAGCAATGAAGACTGGAGAGAGAAATAGAAGCCATGCCAGAAATGAGGGACGAGGCCATCAACAAAGCCATATGAAGCCTACAAGACAACCTGAAGAACGCCCAGAAGGAGGTGGAGGCACTAATGGCCATGGCCATGACCATGACCAAAAGGAAGCTACACCAGGTAGAGCTTAAAAGTTGTGCGCAAACCACTGAAGATCTATCAAAACAGATCGTAGAAGCCTACAACAGTACTTTGTGGCTGAGCAAGGTAGGAGGATAGTCGAGGAGCAGTTGAACTGCCGTGATAAAGAGAAGACCCAGATGATGGAAATCTGGAGCCTGCATCAAATAATAGGTAATAATGATGTTGTCTCAGAAGATGGACAGGGGTAAGAAAAACATGGAAGAAAAGGCATAGCAGTGGAAGGAACGCAACCTTGAAAGAGTACAAGGACTGATAGAGCGCCTAGTAGTATCAGAATGTGAGAGGGTGCTTATAGAGTCTAGAGATGAGGCTGATGAAGCATGCTCCAACATGTAGAGGCAAGCCTTTTTTAGCATTGTGCTTCATGTCACACAAGTTGAAGGCGAGGACTCAATGGAGAGAATGAGGAGGAAGCTGGAATTGACAACCAGAGCTTTAAGATATGGCCTGCAAGAGTGCACACTTCCAATCAGTACGGGCATAACCAAGGAGCAGCAATGTAGCTACTTGCAACAAGCTAGCCTCTCCAGCAATGAGCTTAGGGAACTTGGATTCGAGGAACAAGAGCAACCCCACCCACCCCCAATCCAACTCTCTATGGAATAAGACATTGAGGAAGGGCCTGACCTCAAGCAAGCATTCAAAGAAGAAACACAAATCAGGGAGGGCATTCCACCCTTACCTAATCTACCCCCAGAAGAGCCATAGGGTATCCAGGTTCCCGAGCACATTATTGCTGCAAGAAGAAGAAGACGGGAACTTGTGGAGCAAGCCCATCAGAGAGCGCAGGCACAGCCACAACAACTTCCTGATGAGCCCATGCCCCCACTCAAGGATCACCACCCCGTTAACTAGCCGCAGGAGTTGACTATCTGGCAACAACAAGAGCTCCAATCCCGACCCTTTGAGTTCTCCTTCCTCTACCCACAGACCTTAAACTGAGATTTACCCCCTCGAAGTAGTGGATGGAATTATTTGATTGGGAAATATTCTAGAAAACCGATGGGTTGAGGAGTGGAGTATCATCATCACACAATGGAGACGGGAGCACACAAACTACTGGCAGGACAAGGTCTATCAGGTTCCCAAAACCGTCCAAGGCTACAAGGCGTAGCCAAAGTGGTGGAGGAGGATTTTGGACACCAATTTTGATGCATGGATAGTCTTCTGCAGCACGCTACAGGAAGAATGGAGTGCTCCCACCTACATGCCCTACCCTTGTAGACACAAAGTGGATTATGATAGGGGGTGCATGGCATGTATGACTTTCTAGAGATCTACAATGTCAATGCAGCAACTCCCGAGGAATGCATGACCTTTAGAATAGGGGACTTGCACCCTTCTATTAACCGCTTCCTTGAGGGTTTCTCTTCTTACCTAGATCCAACCTTCATAACCACTTGTAATTACCTTAGGATCATTAGGTTTTTGCTTTAAAAAAAGCCAATAGCTGAGAAAGCCCATCTCCCCCCACTCTTTTTTTACATTAACCTAGGAATAGATAGTTGTGCTATGGCTAGGCTCATGATGAGGGCAACTATGCTTCCCTCGTTTTACACTTGAAGACATGAATGATAGCCACTTTATGAGGTGCAACCACCCTTTTCTGTCAACCACACCTCTCAAGGCAAGGGTAACATTAAGGAATACCTGCAAAGTCGTGCCTTCTTGACTAAATTCCTAAGACCACCTCGCAAGTTGTCTAAGGAAGATCAGGATAGAGTCTGAGAGTACCCTGTATTAAAAAAAACACTTGGCATGCCACAAATCATTGCACCTAGCATTTTCATACCTAGCCCCATCCCCCACGACACATGCTTAGGGCACAACAAGGGCAGGACACACCTAGGGAGGTACCACTCGCCTATGGTTAGACATGTCACCCTAAGCTACACGCACTGCACCCTTTGTCTACACCAACTGGGTCCTCAAGTGTGGACACCACCAAGGGCTTGCCCAAGGTAGACCCATCTCCCAATTCCACAAGCATCAGTGCACCACGCACTCCACGGTCAGGCAGACACACCCCAGGTGGTACACCTTCTTTTCTTTCCAGGTACAAGCAAAGGCTCCACCACCAGCTTCAGAGACCCCATTGTCCATGCAGCGCACTACCCAACCCATGCCCCATGCCATTTCACAAAGTGCATCCGAGCAAGGGGCGGATGCAATAGCCCCGATCCGAAAGTGAATGAAAAAGCTCATTTGGAATAGCGTAGGTGAACTCAGGCCCATGGAAACTTAAATAATGGATCTATCTAACACCATCTTAAATTTCAGACAAGGATCTGTCCATATGCCATCCTCCAAGCGCGGATCCATCTAGCACCATTTTGAATTTCAAAGATGGACCCACCCCTCAACATCCATCCAACACCAAGGATCATACCCAACGCCAGGGCCTTTCAATTTCATAAATCCCTTCAACAAGTCCATAAATCCTCAATAATAGGGCTTATTCCAACATCAAGAGCCTTCTAGTTCCAAAAATCCCTCCAACACACCCTCAACACGGTATGTCCACAACCTCAAGGTGCCCCTAGCCACCTAGCACCACCATCCCCCTCACCACCTGCAAGTGCCATGGGACTGGTACTTCTCTAGGAGGAGGGTAATGTTAACCCTCAGACAAACAAGGTGGAAAATCTGAAAAATATAAAGCAGAAAAGGCCAAGGCAAAAGTGAAACGAAAGACGAAGGGCCAATTAGAGTCTAGAAACACAAGAAGTGCAGATAAGTCATTAATCAAGGAGAAAGGTGCACAAGAAAAAACGCATGTCAACACTTTTGTAAAAGAGCGCAAGGTGCACTATGATTTATTTTAAGAGCATTGGGCTCTCACCCATGCAATTTGTAAAGGTAGATGGGTGGTAGGAAGGAAGCTAGGAAGATAGGAGGACAATGGGAAAAGGGCCCCACCAACCACGACCGATCATGTAAAAAAGGGGATACGGGGATGACCGCCCAAAAGGGATTTAGGGTTTTGTATATAAAGTTGAAAAGAGAATAAGAAGCTCATTCTTGTGTGTGGCCAAAAGTAGCTCTCTTCTTCTTCTTCTTCTTCTTCTTCTTCTTCTTCTTCTTCTTCTTCTTCTTCTTCTTCTTGCTTGCTTGCTTGAGCTTGTGCTTGAGAGAGGGAGTGTGAGAGTGTGAGGGAGTGAGTGTGTGAGGGTGAGGGACCGTGGTGGAGAAGCTTTCCATTTTCTCCTCTCTTCTTCTCTTCTCTTCTCTTCTCTTCTCTTCTCTTCTCTTGCTTACGGCAATGGAGCTTGGAGTGTGGAGCTTGAGGATGGAGCTTGCTTGAAGCTTGCACTTGGATCGTGGAGCTATTGGAGTACTCGAGAGAGGAGGCAACTTGATCGAGCATGAAGGTAAGCTCACTACACTCGTAGAGATGGATAGTGCGTCGGCTATGTGAGAGGTAGCCATTAGTGCTCGGCTTGGAACGCTTGAAACAATAAGCGGTCAATGGGTCTTGGCCGTTTGAGCTCGCCTCTACAAGTTTTATTATTAGTGTTTGGAGGATATTCTCAAACAAATCACAAGAAAATCATTGGAAAGCTAGGATACATGTGCACACAGATACTTGAAGGGAAATCTTGACTATGGTATCCCATACAAATCTGGAAGTGCTCTTGTGGGAAATTGTGACTATGATTGGGTAGGTAATATTGGTTCCAAAAACTTAGTTTCTAGATATTGTTTCTCTTTGGGTTTAAATATTTTCTTTTGGATCAGTAATAAGAAGCAACCAACTGTGGCACTATCTTCTTTCGAACTAGAGTATAAGGCAACTTGTTTTGTTTTCTTTTGGATTAGGAAGAAGCAACCAATTGTAGCACTATTTTCTACCGAAGTAGAGTATAAGGCAACTTGTTTTGTTTTCTTTTGGATTAGTAAGAAGCAACCAACTATGGCTCTATCTTCTACCAAAGTAGAGTATAAGGTAGCTTATTTTATTGCATGTGAAGTGGTACGGTTAAGGAGGATCCTATGGCATATGGGATTACCAGATGAAGATCCAACAGTGCTAAGATGTGACAATCAAAGTTGCATCACCATTTTCAAAAATCTACTTTTTCATGCATGCACCAAACATATTGAGATCTAGTATCACTACGTACATGACTTGATCAAGAATAGGATAGTATAGCCTATCTACAATCCAAGGAGGTGAATGGAGCAGATATCTTTACCAAAGCTATTATGAAGGATTTGCTCCAAGTTCATCTTCAGAGACTTGACGCTAGGTGGACATTGAAGGGAATTGTTAGATATGCTCAATGTCTTGCCCTTGTAAGGTGCCACCAATGATTCATAGTGCTCTAAGTTGTAAGGCCGCCATTATGAGGAGAACTCATATGTGAGTCTGGGTTGGTTCTTGACTTGTATGTCACATGAGATCTATGTGACTGAATAGTAAAAATGTGACCTTTGTAGTTTCATCCTTTGGGTTAGATAGAGTAGTTATGATGGTAGTGTTACAAACCATACATCCCAAAAAGAAACAGAGGAACACCAAGGAGGCCCATGTCAAAAAGTGAATAGAGAAGCACATTGTGGCCAAGCGAGAAAAGCGGAAAAGAATGCAAGCTCAGAAAAAATGTAGGAGTGCGTCGAATTTTCTAGCAAGGTGAACTGAATATTTTAGCAAGGAAAGTGTAGGGCGCAATGCAATTCATTATTTTATAAAAGAGCGCTAGGCTTCCTTCCATGCAAACTGTAAATGTAAAAGTGCAAGAGCAAAATAACCGTGAAAAGAGAAAAGACATGAGGAAAGAAGACCTTGGCTATAAGACGGTCGGTCATGTAAAAAATGGGATGGGTGCCCAAAGGAATAAGACATGTATAAAAGTCAAAAAGTGAATAGAGAAGCTCATTCTTGGTGTGTGGCTAAAGTGGCTCTCTTCTTCTCTTTTTCTCTTCTCCTTTCTTGTGCTTATGCTTGTGTATGAGACAAGGAGTGTGAGAGTGTGAGGGTATAAATGAGGGTGAGGGATTGTGGTGGAGAAGCTCTCAATCTTCTTGTCTTTTTTCTCTTCCTTTCTCTTCTCTTCTCTTGCATACGCGGCTATGGAGGATAGAGCTCGAAGGTAGAGGGTTGAGATTGCTTGAGCTCGCATCTCGGATCATGGAACTATCAGAGTACTTGAGGGAGGAGGTTATTCTATCGGGCATCAAGGTAAGATCGCTACATTTGTAGGATCGAGAGTGTGCATGGCTAGGTAAGAGATAGCCATTAGTTGCTTGCTTAAAACACTTGAAGCAATAAGCAGTTCATGGGTCTTAGTTGTCGATTGTGAGCTCCCGCTTCATTTTGGTTCCATTGTGCCGGGACCAACGAATTTGAGCTTGAGCATTTGCACACTTCAAATCAAGCGTCGAAGTAGGGTTTTATCCTCGAATTGATGCTTAATGTAGGTAGGAGATTTGGGAGTTAAATCTTCAAAGCAAGTAAGTATTTTGAGTTTTTAATGAGTAGGCAAGTAGATTAATTCATTTCAGTACTTGAGTTGTGATTTTTGTTGCATTTAGAGTAGGATACGACCAAGAAATCAAGGCAAATTAGTTTAGGGTTGTGTGAGATATCTCCTCTAACAGACCCGGAGGAGTCCTCTTAGTAGTCGACCAAAATTTATATCCATGCACATCACCATCTAGTCTCCCCATGGGAAACCTAGGACTTAGTTGAACATGGGAATCTCAGTTCTACTTCACAGGGGAAGTGTAGACAAGTCACCCCTAATAGCAATCTAATGCCCACCTAAGAAAGACCACTTTGTAATCAATCAAAGACAAGAGTAAGGTTAACACCGCACTTGGTTCAAAGAGATGAGAGATGGGGAGAGTGTAACTCAATCCCCCTACCCATAAGGTGAAATCTTAGCTTCGGCCCCCTAAAATGGTATTAAACCTAGTAACTAATGCTACCGATATTGGAAGGGTCATGATTTAATTAGCTCTATCTAGTGTTGGAAAGTCCACCCACCAGCCATAGGCGTTTAATCATCAATCAGGATCGAAGCCTCCCACTTTCCTCGATTGGGTTTTCTTTAGTTTTCTAATTAGTAAAGCATACTACCATGCTATTGGGACATATTTTTTAAAAATAACTTTCTTTTATTACTCAATTAAACTGGGTTCATTAAACTCAATCTTTAGCACATAACAAATAATTCAAAAATCAAATACTTTATTTCATAATAACAAGCAGAACCATCACTCTGTAGAGTGGTACAAACCCGTCTTTTCACAAAAAGACATTGTCCAACCTAGGATAGGACTTTCCAATCTCATAGGATTGGGTTGTATGTGATCGCACTCTGTCTGCGATCAATAGGGAATCTATTGGCTCAGAGCCCCTCTAAGCTTATCTGAGCCCTCAGGAGCCGTCCTACATAGCAGGGGCACTTATCACTCGGCCCTTTGCCCACTCAGGTACTCGAGTGATCCAAAACCAAAAACACCTATCTCCCTTGGGAGCATAGGTCCCCCACCTGTAGGTGAGGTTTTCCACACTCCATAGAGTGTTAGTGAGCATTGGGTTGGGGACCCCAATATCTCGAACCACCACAATCCATAACTCGGCCGCGGTTGTTACAAGCGCGGAATCATAAGAGACATAATTCATCATTCACAAATCCAAAAGCAAGCATAACCATAAAACATTTTTAACACACATGTCAATGTATGCAATGCATAGAATCTATCCCCCTCATCAATTCCCGTGTTCTTTCCTAAAAAACAAATTGATAATACTAACATGTTTTTGTAAGTTTAAGTATGTTCTAACTAATCGTAATCTATGTAACAGACTTATTCTATGGGTTTTCTAATATTACTAACTTATCGCTCATTTTGTCGTAAGATGCAAAAAAATAAATAAAATAGAATAGAAAAATTAGAAAGTTGTAGAGTTAATACCTTAAAAGTAATCCTTTTTTAATGTACTAAACCTAATTATCTCCATTCGGCCATCCATCGCAATTACGGGTTATGACTGCACCCTCGATTTGTTGTGGAATAACTGGTCCTTCAAGTTGAATGGATTTAGAGTAACTTCCGCTTGTGCTTTAGCAGCGACTACTTCCTCGCATTGGGGAGCTCTTCGCCGAGCATGACCTCGCTCAACATCTTGATGTCTCTTGGGAGCCATGGAAAAAGCTTGATGGATTTGAGCACTGCTTCTGTGTAGGTGTGGAGAGAGAGTGGCTCGGCTGATTGTAGCAGAGCTTCATTATGTCAACAATAGAGAGACTTCTACATGGGTTGTCGTTCTAATGTGACGCCCTATCCTTGTTTATATAGTAATCCGAGGGAGAAGTAAAGAGAGGATGCTTGCTTTTAGTGATTTCGATTGATATCATTGATGATATCAAAGAGGAGCTCCATTTTTGGAACGTAGCATAGAGATAAAGATACGACAAGCACCATGTGTCGCGTCATCAGGCTAGCATCACTCCAAGGCATAGACCTTGGCATACTTGGCAATGGCTACAAAGGCTTCATTGGCGCCATTGGTGGCTATGAGTGAGAAGCTCCCACTAGCTTGTAGGAAAAGCTTCCTGGGAGGTCACCCATCCTGGCAATGTCATCACCCAAGTGCCCTTAACTGCCAAGTGACTATCGACTAGACTAGTTCTTTTTGTTGTTCTATACTACAAACATAGTTTTAATAAACTTGTCTTGGGAGGGTTTTCCAAGCCTTCCTTCCATGAAAACTGGCATATAATACCTCATCAATTATCTTCATAGTTAGAGCTTGTTTTAAAAAATGTGCAATCTTTACCATTTTTTTTTCAACATAAATCATTTTTTGGAATGTATACATACATTGTTTATTAAAATAAACTAAGTAATGGGGACATAACAGGTTGCTACTATAAACAGACCCATAATAGGGCAAAAACAAGGTAAAAAAGAGGTCAAAATCCATTGACAAGGCAAGATCACAAATGAGGCAACAGTCGGGAGGACTAGACCGAGGGTTTAAAACCCAAGCAAAGGGGGGTGAAGGCTCATTTGCATTTGCAGTATAGAGAGAGAGAGAGAGAGAGAGAGAGAGAGCTAGGTTTTCTTGCAGGTGTGGGAGATCACAAAAATCCTTGCGATTGTTGCGAGTCTTCGTCATCCTTGCTCCACATGAGTTACACTAGTCCCCAAGGTGTAGGAGCTCAGTGTCACTGTAGGATGAGGAGGCATTGAATAAACAAATTGTAGAGTTTTCATCTCGTCTGGGAAGAATGCCACCGCACTTTGCCTGTCACCATTTGGCCACTTTGATTTAGCTACTTGGATGACTACCCCATCCGAGTCAGGACATTTGGACACTCAGCCACTCGACCATTCACTTGACCACAAGTCATTTGGCCCACACTTGAATTCGGCCATTTGGCCTTAAATGGGCAAAGTTTGGGACTCAGACCTCTACAACTCAAGCCTTTGTAATTCGGACCACATGGGTCGAATGTGAATTTAAGCAAAATTGACATCCTTAGACCCCCTGACAAACCTGGAACCAGGCCCCACAAACCTCCAAAAGCCTTACAGATGAATTTAATGGCTTTCAAATGCAAGAAATAGAAGAAACAATGACCCGATGACTCAGAAGTGACCACTAGCTAACCCATTAGCTGACCGCCCCCACGTAGTGTCCCAAATTAACCTGCAGACCACCCTGATTACACCATGATCAAGTTGGGAGATGCAATAGAAACCCTAACCAACCCTTGAGAGTGGCCAACAATTGTGCTTAGAGCCATGTTGGGCCAAAACCAGAATGAGGGGAGAGCAAGAGTTGCATTGTTCATCTAGTATTCGCACCTCACATTGTTTTTGACACTTGAAGTGTACGTGAAAGTTGAAAGCATAATTTCACACCACGCACACATTGAGTACACATAAGTTGAGGGTTGTTTTTATAAGAAGGAACACACCAAGACTTAATAAGTGGATCGAATCCACTAATAGGAGATGACCCTCAGACCTAGATAGAAAGCCATGGATGAAGAAATGGATGCCTTGGAAGCAAATGCTACATGGGAATTGGTACCTTTTCCTAAAGATAAGAATGCAATTGGCTGTAAGTGGGTTTATAAGGTGAAGCACAATGCAGATGGTTCTGTGAACAGATACAAGGCAAGATTAGTAGTCAAGGGGTATGCACAAACATATGGCATTGATTATAAAGAAACATTTGGTGACTAAGATTCCCAACTAGTATGACCAAGAGAGAGTCAAGACACTGAAGGCTAATGAGCATAGACTGACCAACACCATTGGAGATGCATCATTGTTGAACTTAATCAGCTTGATCAATAGCCTAGTGGAGCAAGAAGCTGTCGACATGCCAAGATCTAGCTCCAACCACCACAAGAATGACCCGCTCGATTTGGGAGATTTTCCAATCGATATCCAGTAGATCATCAATAAATATGACTTACAAACCGCGATCGAGCACCATGGTAGGCCGGTTGATGTCATTATAGTGGACCTTGAGGAGGAGAGGAGATTAGCATGGCAAGGACTACATGGCATAGTAGTGTATAACCATGAGCAGAATGCCAGGAAGTTGTAGCAAGACATAGATGCGAAAGGTCCCTAGCCAGTAGAGAATCAAATAGGACCTAATGCAAAAAGGGAGAGAGTGCTAGAATCAGACTTGACGCTCAGTGAGCTTCTCAGGAAGCGGCTCATAGACAATACAGCTGCAGAGTAGAGCATGGCAGTACTAGCAACCTCATTGCTGCAGGGTTAGGAATCAACCATAGAGCCAATTGAAGATCCCTGCAAGCAAGGACTACATCGCATAGTAGTGTATAACCATGAGCAGAATGCCAAGAAGTTGTAGCAAGACATAGAGATCCCTGCAGTCGCAAAGCAATTAGAAAAATACGAGTTGATGACCTGTACATCTTCATAGAGCAGTTGAGTAAATTTGGGAGGCCAACAACCTCATGGATCTTATCCAATGCTCTCGATCCTTTAGCTTTTGCCTATCAACATCCATTACTTCTCCAACCAACCTTACTCCCACGCTTCCACGAGTGCTCGAGTCTACATGCTGCCCTACTCAAATAGGTTAATCAATTACAACTACCAAAGGTGGTTACTTAGTTGGTTGGGGTTGTTGGTTAGTTGATTCACTAAACCAACCCCCTTTTCCATAACCAACTATTGGGCTTTCACATGGCGTGAAATGGGTGTGATCCAACACAACACCATAAAACAAGGCCCGCAACATCACTCTCAAAAGGGAAATTTGATCCTTAATGGAAAATCTCAAGGTCCACGTATTGCTTAGGCACTCCATGAGCTTGTCAATCGAAATCTTGGTGCCCCATGCTTTGTACAACATGTTGATAATCTTACCATCATCCTTGCCTTAATAATATTTGTACTTGAAAGGTGAGAAGGATAGGACATGGTACACCAGCTTAGACATGACTGAACGGAATAACTTCAACAACCTCAAGGATCTCTTCATCAAGAGGTTCTCTAAGAGGTTGGATATTCTGACAACCTCATAGTACGACTAATGAATGTTAGGCAAAAGGACAAGGAGGACATTAGGGATTACATTACCCACGTGCGGAGTCTCTTTAAGAGAATCCCATCTAATGAACAACCCAATGAAAGACCGGTCTCCACAGTGCTTATAAATAGAATTTACAACAAGGAACTCTACGAGGCCTTAGCAAGCAACTCGAGCTTGCAGAAATATGCACTAGCTAGGGTCTTTGAAGAGGCCATACAAGTGGACGACTAGCTCAAAGAGAGACGTTCCAGGAGCTCAAACCGAGATAATGCTAATTCTAGATCCTTAGAGATCTTTCATTCTCAGATGAGGAGGAGGAATATGAGAAAGCTATCAAGATAGCCAGTGAGTCCACGAATAAGCCCTTAGTACCATTATGCATGATGTCCAGCAGCTCTTGTAGCCAGCTACCTAGCTACTAACCTTAAACCCCTCAAAGATATCATGGTTGAATCCAAGTGGAAGTGGGCCAAGGTACACGATCTAAACCTTATGTACAATTGGGCCTTAGTCATAGATGAGAAATAAAAAATGCATGAAAACCTAGGAGGTGACAAGCAACCGGATGAAGAAAATTTAGATGACAAGTACAAAGATCATTGTTCCCTCAATGAAGAGAACAAAGAAGAGATTGACACAATAGAGTATAACACTGATGGACATGTGATTAAGCAAATACGGCATATTCCAAACCAGGAAAGGGGGATACCTTTAAAATTGAGAGAGGAATCATGCGAACAGAGTGGATTGCACGTGGTTGGAACACTTAGAGGTAATTGATTGCGAACGAGTAGGCCTCACCCCAACTGAGTGTTGCACCATTATTTAGAATAGAATCCCCTTTAGAGCAATGACCACTAGGAGAGACTTCCTCTTCTAATAAAGATGGAGAGTTCAATTCTGAGTAAGAAGTAAGCTCAACAACAGTGATCCTAAGATACCCCACGACCACCTGAGGACCAAACACACCAAGGGGGACTTACCAGTTCACCTAAGGCATGGACGGTTGAGGGAGGAAAGAAAGAGAAAACCTAGGGAGTCAGAAGTTGAGGAGCATAAGAAACCACAAGATCTACCAAACCAATTTGTGAAATTCAACAAGGGCGATAGAGTAGTGATCTTGATGGGTGCCAAGAGGCAAGGACAAGCAAAAGAACCCATAGAAGGGCATGCAAAAGTCAAGGAGGTTGACCTAGCTACAGAAGGGGAGAAGCCTTGACATGTCTTCATAACTGACAACTTGACCAAGCAAGAAGAAGCAAATCTCATTGCACTCCTACAAGAGTACATAGACATATTCACTTGGGAGCTGAAAGGAGTAGATCCGATTGTAGTGACTCATAATATCCCCATGGCACTAGATGCAATGCTGGTCAAGCAGCAACCATATCCGATGAATCCCAACCATGCTCATGCAATCAAGGAGGAGATAGACAAGCTGGATTCATTTACGAAATTGAGCACACATATTGGGTTTTTCCCATCATAATCGTCCTAAAGAAGAATGGAAAAATCAAAGTGTGAATCAATTATAAAAAAGTCAACCCCGCTACAAAGAGAGACAACTATTCACTACCATATACGGAGCATATGCTCGAGAGAGTGACTAGCAAAGAGGCCTATAGCTTCCTAGATGGCTTCTCAAATTACAATTAGGTGCAAGTGCATCTTGATGATAGACATAAGACTGCATTCGCTACCAAGTGGGGCGTCTTTGCCTACATAGCCATGCCCTTCAGGTTGACAATTGCACCAACCACGTTCAAATGGCTCATGTGTGCCATCTTCAAGGACATGCTTAGGCACGAGCTATGTTCATTCAAGTTGGAGGGAACACCTAGACAAGCTTCATGCAATCTTTAAATGATGAAGAGATTGTATTGTCTTTCATTGAACCCCCTTAAGTGCTAATTCTAGGTGAAGCATGGATGCATCCTAGGTCACATGGTGTCCAAGAACAACATTGCCATCGACTTCTCAAAAGTTAAGGTTATTGTTGACCTTCCACCACCAACAAACTACAAGGGAGCTCAGTGCTTCCTAGGAGATACACGATACTATCGGCGATTTTTGTTGAACTATGCATTAATCGCTTGACCACTCTACAAACTATAGGTAGTATTCGAATGGATTGAGGAATGCCAATGCACATACGAAGAGTTGAAGAAAGCTCTAACAACCGTGCCAATCCTAAGAGCCCTAGACTAGACCATAACCTTCCACGTACATATTAATGCCTCAAATTTTATTATGGGAGCTGTTTTGTGCCGGTCTGGTGAACACAACCTAGACTATCCAGTGAGCTTTCCTACAAACAACTCATGGATACCGAGGTGAACTATTCCATAACACAAAGAGAAGGTTTGGCCATGGTGTTTGCTATGAAGAAATTTTGAGATTATCTTTTAGCTATGCCTTTCACTTTCTTCGTAGACCATCAGGCTGTGTTCCATCTCATAAACAAACCTTGCACTATAGGATGCATAGCCAAGTGGTTACTACTTTTGCTAGAATTTGACTTATCCATGGTTGTATGCAAAGGGAAGCAGCATTACATGGCCAATCACATGTCCCCATACCCACGAGAGAAGCCGCTAGATAGGGTATCATAGAAAAATTACTAAACGCGCATCTTTTAACTTGTCTAGGGAGAAGGATTTATTTAGAGCCGACTTGATGCCATATTGGGCAGATGACATAGTCCAACTACTAGAGCACGAACTATTGAAAAGACCTATCAAGAAGACCTGGCTTAGGTGACTTATCCTCAAGATACAACCCTATCAGTTGATAGTTGGTCAACTCTATGGATTAGGGCAAGATGGCTTACTACAATGATGTGTGTGCAAATACGAGATTCATGACATACTTGCAAAGGCACATGGTGGAATCGCTAGAGGATACTTCAGCAGAGACACAATGGCATGCAAAGTGCTATAGTCTCAATTGTGGTGGCCCATGCTCTTATGTGATGTAGCACAATTTATGAAGCACTGTGATGAGTGCCAATGGACCAAGGTCTCCATTCACAAGAACAGGATGGAGGTAACCCCAATCCTCGCAAGACAACCATTCAAAAAGTGGAGAATTGGCTGCATTGGCCGATTAGTCTTGTAGCACAATACTTGTGCAGGCCAAGTATCTCATAGTCCCCACATACTACCTCACAAAGTGGGAAAAAGCATGAGCCATTAGGAAAAATGATGCTAGGACCACAGCCAAGTTCCTTTGGGAGCAGGTGATCTCACGATTCAGCTGCCCCATTGAACTAGTTAGTGATTAAGGTAGGCACTTCATCAACGAAGTGATTGCCCACCTCATGTCTACCTTCTTGATCATCCATAGGAAATCTTCACCCTATTATCCTCAAGCAAACGACCAAGCCGAATCCACAAATAAGATCTTAGTAAACGTCCTAACCAAGGTGGTCTCTGCTTTGCACAGCAACTGGGACAACAAGCTAATGGTAGCCTTATAGGCCTATCAAACAACCTATAAAATGGTTGTGGGGCAGACTCCCTTTAAGTTGACCAACGGCACTAAAGCCATCCTACCAGTGGAATTCTTTGTCCCTGGCCTAAGAGTTGCATCCAAGAGTGATGGGATGGAAAAGAGGCATGGAAGGAATGCCTAACTGAGCTAGAACGCCTATCAGAGACTCAACTTCTAGCTATCCATGCACTAATTTGTGAAAACGCATGGCATACGAGCTGGTTTGACAAGCATGTCAAGTAGTGAGACTTCAACCAGGGTAATCTAGTATTGTTATACTTAGTGAAAGGCCATAAACAAAAGATGAAGTTTAGGGGATTAGGGCCTTCTTTCAGATTTTGCACCATCAACAATTGAACCGACAATGTAGAGCTCAAGACCCTAGACAAAGAGGGCATATGCTTCTTCAACAACAACCACATGAAGAAGTACCATCCTCTCATGCATCCGCTACATGAGCCTCCAATATTAGAGTCCCCTGTGAAGGTACAAGTTTCCACCGCAATTACAGAGATGGAGGATGATAATGAGAAAGTAGTAGCACCTACTTACCTACCCATAACGGTCACCGCCCAACAATGGCATACTTTTGATGTGTTGATCGATAAGGGGGCCGACTGTAATATCTTAACTCATGATCAATGGACTCTCATTGGTCGACGACCACAATTACAACCCATGAATGCTAAAATCAACCCGTTTGGAGGTCACTCATATGTGCTTTTGGGAAAGTGCAAGGCTGCAATCTCTATGGAGTCTAAGAGCATACCATTGTGTCCATTGTGAAGGTAACCATTTATCTTCCAAATGTCCAAAGCATAGAGGTAGAATTTTCTCAATTATGGGGGATATGGCCATGATGACCAGTACATTGTGTGTGTAGATGAATCATGTAGCCTAACCCATATGCCAATAAACCTTATCGAGCCAATCAAGGGGGGCTATATGCTAGTGGAGCACCACTAGATCTACCTACTCCACACAAGAAAAGATTATGGTGACTAAGGGACTATTTGGGAGAGGCTACTAGAAGATGAGCCATGTGGTAGCCCTTAAGTCTTACACAATAAAGAGGGTACTACAATCCTAATGGAATATTGAGATTGTATTCTAAATTGGTCCTTAAAATAGACAAAAGACTTCTCTTGTTGGTATCATGGTCAACCCAGACATGTACCTTCTCAATGCCCTAAGAATTAACATAGCATACCAAAGCTAAGAAGCTATGGGTGCAATATCATCCATCTACTTTCTAATTGCTCAAAGGGACAAGCCTCGACAAGTAAAATGAGTGTGTTCTCTATAGTATTGAGATCCTTCAATTCTTGTACAGAAGTGACCACATGACCTATTCTAGGAGGATATCACTTTCAAAGAGCTCAATTCTAATGCTCACATTTTGAGTACAATGGTTGGCAAGACACTAAGAGCTTTAACTATAGATACCTTTCAAGAAGTAACTAAAAGACATGTTGTACTTCTAATGGTTGCCTTACGTGATGCAAATGGCTCTAAACATCACCTAAAGGTGGGTAGCAGTCTTCCAAAAGAGGAGTTTTCAATCCTACATGACCTCCTAAAGGAGAACTTGGACGTGCTTGCATAGTCATACAAAGATTTGAAGGGTATTGATCCCACGGTGTGTCAATATCACATTGACCTAGAGCATGATGCTAAGGCTATGAGGCAAAGATAGAGGTGCATGAACCCAAATTACCCAGCCTTGGTAAAAGTCGAATTGTTGAAGCTCCTTGAAGCTTAGTTTATCTATTTAGGTGCCAATAGTAAATGTGTTTTGCCCATCATGGTAGTACCTAAGAAGAATGGAAAGCTACGAATATGTGTGGAATTCTAAAAGTTGAATTCCAAGGCTAAGAAGCATCATTTTCCTATTCCTTTCACAAACCAACATAGTGGCTGGACATGAACTCTATTACCTCTTGGATAGATTCATTCAATATAATCAAGTCCATATCACAAAATAAGATTAATCAAAAACAAAATTTACCATAGAATGGGGAACCTATGCTTACATAGTGATATTGTTTGGGCTCTGTAACGCTCCTGCTACCTTCCAATGAGTGATGATGTTGCTAGATGAAGGAATTCCATATGCACAGTGATGCATATGTCGAAGGGTTAGGAGCAATCCTATATCAAAAAGGCTCTTCAAAGTTAGATCAACCTATCTACTATGCAAGTCATAAGGTAACTGATCGAGAAAGAAACTACAAAGTGACGGAGAAGTTTTGACACTACCTATTGTTGACGCATTTTAAATTCTATGTGGACCATGAGACCCTATCCTTCCTAATGAACAAAGTAGATGTGAAGGGAAGAATAATGAGATGGCTTCTTATGTTCTAGGAGTTTGACTTTAAAGTGGTTACCAAACCCAGTTGCTCCCATGTCATGGCAGATCATCTGGTGCGAATCTCTTAGAGCGACAAAGAGAAGCAAGATGACCCATCTAATGCTTCCCTTTTCTAGTTGAAATTGTAACCCCATGGTATGTAGACATAGCCAACCTCTTGGCAATCCAACAATATCCTCCTGGTATCTCTAGCTAAAGAAGAAGAAGCTTCTGGTGGAATCATCCCCCTACACCTTATTAGGTCGCACTCTGTACAAGAAAGGCAAGGATGAAGTACTGCAAAGATGTATTGCAGGAGACGAAATTGAATAGTGCTGAAAGCATACTATGACGAGCCTTGTGGAAGACACTTTGCAAGAGAAGTGACAGCCAGAAAGGCCTTGCTCATAGGATATTGGTGACCGATCCTCCACAAGGATGCCTATGACTACTACAAACATTGTGATGCTTGTCATAGAATGGGAAAGCCTACCAAAACTAGTGCCTCGACAACCCATCCTTCCCTTAAAGCCATTCGAGAAGTGGGGCCCGATTGATTCTCCCACTAGTTACAAAGTGGTGTGAAGCCAAAACTCTAAAGCAGAATGATGGCAACGAATATTATCACCTGTTTTGGCAATCCCTTAAAGCTAGTAAGTGACAGACGTACTCACTTCCTCAACAAGATTATGGAAGAATTGACAGAGCTATATAAGACCCGACATCGCAAGTCCACCCCTTACTACCCCACAGCCAATAGCCAAGTCAAAGTCACCAATCGCATCCTCTACTCGATCATCCTGGCAAGGATGATTGCTGCACATCGCCATGATTGGGACAATTGACTTACAGAGGCCCTTTGGACATACAAAACCTCCCATAAGGCTTGGTTAGATGAGACTCGCAAGATGGCTCTACAGTGCATGGAAGCCACACAAGCTTGATGAAGGGCCTATCATGATAGCTTCATCAAGCATAAGGAGTTTAAGGAAGGTGACTTAGTCCTTGCTTATGATTCATGTTTTGGCAAGTTTCAAGGCTACCTTTAACACCATTGGATGGGCCCCTATATAAGGTACTTGTTGCTGTCAATCCTAATGGCTTTGTCCAAGTGCAAGCCATCGATGCTTCTGATGATCCCTTCTTAATTAATGGCTATCACCTAAAGAAGTATTACCCTCCTTGGGGATCTTGACAATCACTGTTGATAGCCCCTTCATTCTTTGTGCATCAATCGATAAGGCTTTACCTATTGCTCTTGATAGCCCTCCTGCTTATCTTGATGAGGTGGCCTCATTCTTCTAGCCCCTTATAGCTACCTCCCACCCCTCCTTTACTCCCTTTCATCTAATCCAATAGAGGTGACAAGGATGGTTTTGATACATGGTGTTCTTGCAATTCTCTTCTTTGAAAAGAAAAAAAAAAGAGAAAAAAAAAACATAAATATATATCGGACATGATAGAAAAGGTCTTTGGTTCCTATCATGCCAACCTATTCTTCGAGAAAATGTGAAAACGCCCTCAAGAGTAGGAAAAAAGAAAGAAAAAAAAGAAACTTAAAACTATTATGGGAGAAAAGAAAGAAAATCATTGTCGTAACAAGCCTCGTTCTAAGAAACAGTGACTCCACCATAGTCAAGGATCAAGATTCGGCATTGTTTATCTACGTCTTCTAACTTCACATGTGGCCTGCCTAGTCCAATACACCTCCTTTTTGCACATATGTTCCTATTATCCCTACCTTCAGCCCTCCACCACATGGTGTGAGCCCTTTCAGGACTAGGCAACTCAATGATGCCTCCACCCTACTTCCCCCTCTCCTCAGCACCACCAACAAGATACAATTCTGAAGCCACCTTCTTTCGTGCACATCACTATTTTTAGTAAGATAGATCTCAAATCTGGATATCATCAAGTACGATTGGATACACCTGACATTTTCAAAATTGCATACAAGTCATACAACATTTGCACAAGTGATAGTGAGGATTACATCAATGGGATTCAAGAACGAGTTGCACTCATGTATTTATCAACAAAGCGTGAGACAAAGGGGAGGCTGAGTATGATTGATTTTTCTTAAGAGGTAAGGGTTGAAGGACGCTACAACAACTGGCATCAGGTATGTTTTTGTTTCCCTATGCACACACAGGATGGGCCTCCATCATCACTATACACACGTCCCTCTGTTCTATGCATTATACGATAAGGCTCCTTGGCCTTTCTTCTTGCACCTAAGCCAGATTGGTTGGGATGCGCTAATGCATCATCAATTGTGCATGCTGGCATACTCCTTCTAAACCATCCCTCTTGTCAATTTCTAAATCAAGTGTGAGATACGGGTTCTAATCATTCTCTTCAAGTGATGTGAGTTATGGGGCGAGCAACTGATCTATCATTCCAACATGGGTGACTATCGAGATTGAGTAGTGTATACCTCATCATCGATGACTTAACCAACTCTTCATCAACAATGCTACCTCCCTAGCTACTGCTGCATGGTCCTCACCATGTCCAAAGCATACCATGGCAAGCTCCGGTACCTCTTATGGGTGACTTCATCAACAATGCTACCTCCCTAGCTACTGCTACATAGTCCTCACCATGTCCAAAGCATACCATGGCAAGCTTCGGTACCTCTTATGGGTGACTTCGACTCCCGAGCACGCATGTCAAGCAACAACGATGATCTACATCAACCAAATGAATGGGCCAAGTATTTCTAACCCTACCTCTTGCGTTCATTTATGTGTATGTCATGTTTTTAGTGTGGAGACGTATGGGTATGGGTCGTGATCAAGTGTTAGGCCCCTGTTGATTAGTCAACCTGATCTATACACGTCTTAAGTGTGGGGATGTGTCCCTTGGTTGCATACATTTGTGAGCATCCTATTAATCAATCATTACACAATATCATGTTTTTTTTCTACCCTATTGAGGTCCCTTCCTCACCCACCTGCTCTATCTTACCTCATTTCTGCAGTTGTCTCTAACCTTTTTGGTGGTTTTATCCTTTTGTTGATCCTCCATGTGAATGCATCCTATGTTCCCCAACATTGCAACCTAATTCTACAACCCTATTCGTCCCTTCAAAATGGCCATTTTTCCTTTTTAGGGCCCTCAGTTTTGAGCCACGATTCTTGAGCTATTAATTTTTGAAGAATTTCTTGTGATTAGTATGTGTTTCTATGCGAGCATGCCTTTTTTGCATCAGAAGTGCAATTTAATGTGGTAGCCCTGATCTTTCCCTTTTCTCGGATACTTTTTCTTTTTGCAGTCTCTCTGTTCGATGCACGGATTGGCCGTTATTTATTTTTGTGTATTTGCAGGTTTCTTTTAATGTGATTTTTTCTTTTTTTTTTCCATGTAAACATGCTCTTTTCTTGTTGGAATGCCATTCTGTTTGATTAGCCTTGAGATATTAGTTCCCCATGACATCTTTTCTTTTACCTCCCCCTCGTTTTGACTATCCAATTTTTTGTTATTAATTTTTAATTGTGTTTTCTTATGCATTTTTGCCCTTTTTTCATGTAAACGCACCTTTATTGCCCCATAATCATGTTTTGACTTGATAACCCTATCACCCATCATTTCTCAAACATTTTTTCTTTTTTTTGCCCCTTGTTTCAACTTACAGATTTTTTGGAATTAATTTTTGTTCCAATTTTTGGCTATGTTTTTACCGTTTTTTCCATATGAATAGGTCCTATTCTCATCCGAACTGCGTTTTCACATGCCAAGCCTATCCATCACCTCATCCAAAATATTCTTTCTTCTTCTTGCATTTCGTTCTAACTGGCGAATTTTGTGAAATGAAAATTTGTGAGACTTTTCATGGCTAATTTTTCATCTTTTGTGAACTCTCGTCTTTGCTAACAAACACGCCCAACACGTTGGTTGTGCCATTTTTCTCGTCACCTTGCCCAGTTTTTCTTTTTATGACATCTTCATCCGATGTCTGAATCTCTGGAATTACTTTTCACGTTCAATTTTTGAATTTTCGCCCCCCGTGTCGTGTGCATAGCTGATTTTCGCCTTAACATGTATTTTCTCCATTCATCGTGTTGCGTTTAGTCCCTCGGATTCTCACTTGCCCCTGGACATTTCCATCAATGCAAATTTTTTTAACCCCTTGCCCGTGTTCATGCATGAGACAAGGGGTACGCTTTTATTTTTGCAATTTAAAATTTAAAAAACAACCATTATAAAAAAATTTAAAAATTCCCCCCCTTCCCAACCGTCTCCTCGACCCTCCCCTCCTTCTCTCTCCCTCTCTCTCTCCCCCCTGCATGCTCCTTCCCCCTCCTTCCCCTTCCCTCCTTCCTCCTCTCCCCTCCTCCTCCTATCTCCTCCCTCCCTTCGCTATCCTTCTCTCTTCTCCTCCCTCTTCCTTCCCCCTCTCCTAGCCACCCCCGCCACCTAACCCTACTACCATGCCCACACCCTTCCCCCTACCCACCCCTTCTCCCACCCGCCCACACTCTAATTAAACTCCCCCCCTCCCCAATTACTTTTTCTTGCCCCCCTTTTTACACCCCCCACCCTTAATTTGTACCACTCCCTCTTAATTTTACCCCCCCCCCCCAATATTGCCTTCTTATTGTTCCTGCCTCGTGTATCGAGATTCCTCACCTATGTGAATGCCCTGTGTGCTGGAGGTCTTGCTTCATAGTTTCATACCCATGTGACCGCCCTTCTGCAAGCCCTCATCACGCACAGGGTGGTCTTGCTCATGACTTACTGTTGTTTACGTGCGAGAATGTGTGTCCATGCATACATGTGTTATAAGCCCCCGTTCATGCACGAGGACGCACATCTCGTTTCATCCGTGCTACAACGTTGCTGATCACGCGCAGTCAAAACACTGCCCACGCCCAAGTACCCTATTCTTGAAATTTTCAATTTGCAATAAAATAGCAGATACGATCTTTTTTTTTTGTTGAAAACTTTGATACTTTTTCATCAACTAAAAATTTACCAATCAAAATCGAAAAACATAAAAAACTTTAAAACTTCATAAAAACTCGATAAAATCCTTATTAAATTATAAATACTAAAGAAAAATTAAATTACAAAAATTCCAAAAAATTCCTTTCATAATTATGGCACATTAACATGAGCTGAAACCTTTCAAAACAAATTGAAAAATATTTATTTGAATAGAAACTAACTCCTCAAATGAGAAAATTATTTTCAAAAGTAGCAAAATAGCTTAAATTTTACTAAAATTTATTTAAAAGTAAAGTGGATTTCCATGTTTAATTTTTAGCCAACATTTTACTAATTGAAATGAATGAAAAATAAAAACCAAACACAACCATACCAAAACAACATAAAAAGAGAAACAAAAATAAATACAAACCTGTAAGCGAAGAATCTTAGTCTCATTCTGCTTCTTCATAGAGTCCGTTTGTGCAATCAATTCCTTCCTTATCTCTTGTAGACTTAGCTGTCTTTCAAAGAAATGCCACATTATGCCCTTTATTCCAAGGCAAGGGGGAAAGGCTTCAATCAAGAATGGACTTGTTGTGGTCTTCATTTGAGCAGTTCCAGGAGTTTGTTTCTCCAGATCACTCCTTCTTTGTGCGTTATCAACAACATAAGTTGGCATTTTATATTAAGCTTTCCACAATGGATTTGCATCTTCCAAAGAATGGTTGGAGTGGAGCTTGGTCTTCCAATTTTTTGATTGAAGTGGTCAGAATGGTTTTTGAGGATTATGTGACTAGAAATACCATGCTTATGTCTTACATGTATTTGCAAGGTGACTTGTTGATCCCAGATGATGAAGACTTGGCATGTTATGTGGGGATGTAGTATTATAAAATGTTTTGTATGTTAGACATTTGGAGCTGTAGATAGATCAGATGTTCCAACATACTCCTCCAAAGTGGTTGCTTACCCTAAGACTTCTTGGCATACCATGATTGATTTTGTGATTTTGAATCAGTGTCGAACCAAAGCTTCTACTCATGTGCAAAATACTAACCAACTGAGGGTGGACCTCTTAGCCCACCTTTCCAAACAACCTCCTTTTGATTCCTCCTTCTTTGATGCCTATTATCACATATCTATCTTAGGTCCATCAATGCCTTGTTTATCTTATTATCAGCAAATGGCCCATAGATATGAAACCTATATTTCACTTTATCAATCCAATCCACAAGTTATTTTACCCCTTCTATTTTAACCCCAAGGTGCTCCTCAGATTGCTATTTTCACTCATTGTTCTTTTGTTGAGGATCGTGTTTTTTTCCCTCCTTCTTGTCATTCCCCATCCACAACTATTCTTTCAACTTTTCCAGCATACTTGTTAACACCCTTTTTAATTGATTCCTCTAAATTCTCAACTAATCCCTCTTTAGGTCATTCACTCATTTTATGATTTTGCTTACCCATCCCTTCATCCTCCCTTACTTGTTCCTCTTCCCTGTCCTACCACTTTTATCCCTCATCCCCCTTAGTTGCTTAGTGGTTATACATGCTTTGATCAGACGATTTTTAGACGATGGGGATGGAGTTTAGTAGATTCTCTTATAGGACCTCAAATAAATTGGCCGTTGATTCTAGGGGAATGGATGACTGCTAGCTAAACTTTTTAGAATTATTTGTATTTTGCTCAACAATATTCTCAATCGTCAGACTTCAGTGAGACTGATTGCTCACTTTGCTTGGTATCTTGCATACATGCATCGGCATTCACATAATGATCAGAAGTCAATCCCACAACTATCTATGAATGTGAATGTGAATATTGATCCCTAATAACGTGATATGTTGTACTTTCATGCCCTTTGCTTGCCTAGTCAATATCTTGCATTAATGGAGAGAATGTGTTGCCTGCAATTTTTCCAAAATCCTCCCAAGACTTTTATAGATGAATCTCTATCCATGGATCATTTCTGAAATCACCAAGCTTTTAAGTAGGATCATCTTCATTAATACACATGGATGTATTTTTTATGATTCGTAATGATATCTATTTTTTGGAGGTGCCATTCAGATGGTTGTTTTGTGTTTAGTGTCTGTGTATAATGGTTATTTTGCTCTGTGATGGGGTCATGGTGGTTGGATATTCCATTTGTTCAATAAGCTATCTTTTTGAAGATTCATATGGTGATGATGATGGATGGATAGCTCAAGATTCAAAAACTCTCATATTCTTTACAAGTTCATCATACATTTTTGTTTCTAAGCTGTGTTAATGGATAAAGGTGTTTTTCTTTCATTACATTCTTTATTAGATGCAGATTATGAGTTAGGGTCGTGTTTGGATGGTGTTTCCCGAAGATGTTGTGGAAGATCAAGCTAAGCTATATTTTGAACGTTTATTCTCCTTTTCTAAGGTCACAAGGACGCTCCCTAATTAAGTGTAGGGATATGTTGATTATTGAAATGACGATTTTTTGGCTGATTTTTGTGGACTAAATGGTTGATTTTTTATTGATTTTGTATGTTGATTAGTTTATTTGGAAGTGTTTGGGAGTATTTGAGATAATGTTGATTAGGTTTTAGAAGCTCATGATAGTCTTTAGAGGAGATATGATGTTCGACATGTTTTGTTGATGTCCTGATAGTGTCTAATTGAGTCTGTTTTGTTCTATTTTCTTTCTATATGAGAGGTTGGAATGATGATTGATGGAGTTTAAGAGTGTTTGGATGCTGATTGAATGATTCTTGATGGTTTTGAATGGTTTTAGTTGAGTTGGATGCTTGTTGTTGACTTTTTGTAACCCTCTATTGAGCTTCTATAGAGCCTTTTTTATGTTCTATGCCTCTATAAGCATTCTGTGGGATGAATGTGTAGCTTGGGGAAGTTTTTTTATCTTTAGAAGAGATGAATACAAGTTCAAAATAGCTCAGAGAAGTGGAAAAAGTAGTTGATCAAGACTCAAGTAAAGACTAAAACAAAAATTTAATACAGCAAGCTATCCACTGTCCTATAACTGCAATTAGCCCACTATTTTGAGGGAATCATGAAGCCTTAGAGAGGATGATTGAATATGTTGAGGAATCAGTATTGCAAGTGTTATTTACAAGCCACCAACAATGGAAATTCATTGAAGTCCCATATGCCTCCAGGGTCAAATGGATATCCATCAAAATAGTCATCACAAGCATAAGTTCCTTCTGCAGAAAAATAGATCCCATCATTGCCTCCCGGGTCAAATGGAAACAGCAAAGTATCCCCATGATCCCCCAGATCAAATGGAAAGATAAGATCATCAATTGAGAACATGGAATTTGAAGACATAGATTGGTGTATGGATTTATGAGGCTCCTTTACATGTCCCTCTTCAACAATTGCATTCACTTGGTCTTTAGCATGATGTAGGTTAGAAAGTTGATAGGCACCATGATCTAATTCAAAGGATTTGTAAGAATCTATCTTGATCTTTACAATCCACTTCCTTTTCGGCCTCTTCAGTTTCCTCTCCAATATCCAGAAACTCTATAACCAACAATGCTTTAGCATTTCTTTTCTTGCATATATCTTTATGATTAGAAGATATTGGTTCAGCACATCTAAAACATAAGCCTTGTGCATGTAGTCCTCTAATATCATCATTGGTTAAGATCTTTCCTCAAATAACATCATGCTAGCCACTATGACTATCATATTTCTCATCATAATATTGACTGTGGAATGGTTGATCATCATAGAGGTACTGATCAACATGCTACCCATGTTCACTAGCATAATGCTGCTCATATCCAAGATCATGATCATATACATGTTGCTGCCCATTCATGTATGACTGTCCATTTGAATGCATATCAAAAGAGTTGAAACCATTCTCAAATCCTTGTGGCCTTCCCACATGATTCCCATTCATGGAAGTGTGTCCAAAATGACTGCAAGGGTATTCTCGCTTTTGGAGCTGACCATAAACATAATGATCGACATGTTATTGCTATCCAAAAATATTATGACTATCACTTGCATGCTGCAACTCAATGGAGTTCTCATCACTGTCATATGCATGTTGTTGGTCACACCAATGCTCATTGTACTCATGACACCTTGCATATTCTTCATAATCTTCAGCGTAGTCCAAACAATGGTATCGATCACCTACAATAGGATACATCCCAGAGTCATCGCAACCACATCCAACATGAAGAACTTTTGATTGCTGACCATTCATGAGATCCTCCAATGTGCATTAAGATAACTATCCCTGGGAAGGCTATTGGATAAGGCATTTCTCAGGATGTTGAGGTTGAGGATGGGGCTAAGGCTTGGGCTTAGGCTAATGGGGCTGCATATTGGGTTGTTGAACAACATGTTCCTGCATAGGAAAAGGCTGAGGAGTTTGTAAATATGGCTGTGGTGTTGCACCTGGCATCTGCCTACTGAAAATCTTGTTGTTGTTGAATTTGTATTCGTTCATACTACTATTGATATTGTTAATACTGTTGATAGTATTCTTGATATTGTTGTTGATATCACTGATCAGCTGTAGGAACACTTTCCTATTGTACAGTAGAATCCTGGACCACCAACTCTTGTGTCAAAAATCCTGACTCTTTTTTTGGTTCAGCAAATCGCATTGTTAATGGCTGATCAAAACCCCACATAATGTAAGAACCATTTAGAGAATTTATTGCAAATATAGATCAAGGCATACTACACTCTCCAAAGTTTACACTTGTTGCATAGACCATATTCTCCAACAAAAGCTTCAGTTCAGCATCAAATTGAAATGTGTTGGAATTGAGAGCAAGACCTCTATAGAGAAAAACAAGAAACGGAAACAGAAAGAGGAAGGACCATCCATCCCATCATCATCTTGCCTTGCCCTAATGCTTGCATCTTTTGACCTTGATAACCCCCATTGCTGGTGCCTATACTGTCCAAAAACTACCACTCAAGCCAATTTTCTAATAGTAGCCTCAATGTGTTAGAGCACTAGGGGCAACTTGAAAGAACAGAGGTTCGTGCTTCTCCAACTAAGTTGGATAGCAACCTTAGCTCAAATCAAACCCTGCATCCATGTTTTCCTAAGTCAAAGGTTCCAATTCTGGTTCTACAGGATTCAACAGCACAGATCACATGCCTCTTAGCATTGCAGGAGCCACAAATGGCATGGAGCAACAATCTAGAGTATAACGATGAGGTGAAGTTCCATCAGTGTGTACAGAATGTTTATGTAAAATGCTAGGAATTAGTAGCTAACCATGGATGAGAACCAACAAGTAGTGGAATCAGTCTCGCTAACGTAGGAGTCATCTTATAGTGTGTAATCTTCAACGATTTGATCCAAGGATCCAAACTTGAATTTCTTCTGCTCAAGCCTGTAAGGCAAAAGTTTACATCTTTTCTTCTAAGAGCTCTCAAGGTGACCTATGTAAAGCAATACGTCTTTCCATGGATGTCTGATGTTGCTACCACAAGTTTAGTGAGCATCTATAAAGGAACATTAGAGTTTGTTGCTACAAAGGAATACATGGTTCCCCCCCTCGGTAGCCTCTATTCTTTTTTCCTTATTGATGTATCCATGAATGCAATAACACAAGAGATACAATAGCTGCTTGCAATGCTATGCAAAGAGTGCTTGGAGATATTCCTGATAGTCCTCGTACAAAGATTAGCATCGCTACTTTTGATAATATTGTACACTTCTACAATTTTCACCAAGATTTATAGCAGCCATCGATGCTGGTCATGCCTAATGTTCAAGATGTTTATACACCATTAAAGACAGGGCTTGTTGTATCAGTTATTATTGAGTATCGTCAACAGTCAGGACAACTCCTTGCAAATATTCCAATCATGTTTCAAAGAACTTCAATCTTTGATTCAGCTGTTGGTGCTACTATCAAGGTAGCATTTTTAGCATTCAAACCCTATCCAAGACATATGACAAGATATCTTATACTCAAGTCCATTTGCAACATGAACATTGATCATAGCCTTTCACTGGCTGTTCTCAACCTGTGCAGGGCTTTGACATTACCTATAATGTCCTTTTTTTGTATTTCCTCTCGAATTTTGTCATTGTTGCTGCTCAAGAATGGTGCAGGTCACTGTTGATGTAAGTGCTTACTGCAGTTCTTCTTCATCCACATGTCTTCCTTCAAACTCATGTTGTTCCAATTATGATAGCTCGTATTACCAAAGTGCAACCTCAAGAAATTTCCATTTCATATCCAAAATATGAGCATAGAAAACCTTGTATTGAAGAATCAGGTCCTCATCTTTGTTGTTGTATCCTGCTGTCCCCATGGTGCCTACATCTCAAGTTGATGCTCTTCACGAGTAGGTGACAAAACTCAAGTTCTCTGTTGAGAGCCTGGAGCACGTGCCGGTAGTCATGGCTATTCAGTGTATTCTGTATGTAGCTGATGAGAGTCCAATTGTCATGGATGAAGCTCAAGGCTTCACATCTCAGGCCATCGCTACTGCTCCTTCAATGTTGGCTAAGATGAGATCCATTCAGCATTCCAGATTTCCCCCCTCTTCCTTTCAGAAGAAACTCCAAAAGATCTTGTGCATTTGATCACCAAAGTCCAGGGACAACAATGCGGCCATATCTGTCAGGTCAGTTACTGTAGCCATGCGGACGTTTAGTGGGGGTTCTAGCACGGGTGGCTCATGTAATGGATGTGAAGGAGGATAGTACTTTTTAATGCGGCTGCCATTAAAAAAGCCTATTCCCTCACCATCAAGTGTCTCCAACTCGACATTCCCGATCCTACCGATCACGCGTACTCTGAAAGGCCCTAGCCCCCGAAACTTCATTTTCTGTTTATGTCCTTTTACCGAGTACAGCAGAACAAGGTCCCCTTGTTCGAAGTCTCACTGCATAACATGCTTGTCAAACCACATCTTTCGTCGAGCCTTTTCACAAATCAGAGAGTGAGTGGCGAGGAGTCGGGTCTCACAGCAAGCAAGGATCCAGAAGCTTCTGATCAAGAATCAAAGGTTGGATCTATAAAGATGGAAGCTGAGCTTCGTGCTCTTGAACCCCTCCAAGTTGATTTGCAAAGGCACAATCTGAGACTCAAAAGCTCTTTGGTAGTCGCCAGGATCTTGCAGCTCAATTACAACAGTTAAATCAAGAAATATTGAGGGTGTGCCGCACAAATACTAAATAGATTCGACACTGAAAGCTAAGGTTGTTGGTCTGCGGCAAGAAATTCAATGTGCAGGGACTACTTTAGAGTTTGAAAAGAAAGAAAATACTAAATTGTTGGAGCAAAGGAATGCTATGGAGAAGAATCTCATCTCTATGGCTCGAGAGGTGGAGAAGAATCTTGTCTCTATGGCTCGAGAGGTGGAGAAGCTAGAAGCAGAACTCACAAATGCTAAGAAGAAGGCTATGGAGTTGTTTTCTATGGAGTAATCGTGTATGGACTGCAGGTGTAGTTTACATTGATGCCTTCATGGAGCTTGAAGCATAATATGCCAAACCACTACTCTATGCAAAGCTGACAATCCATAGAATCAAACTATGGTATCCGATTGTGGTTGTAAGAGTAATGATTGGGAGATTTTAGCAAGAGATTGGCTATGGAGTTTGAAGTGAGCTTGAGACAGGAGAGAGAAAGACTGAGTCTAGAAAGAAAACCATTCCTTCTCAAAAGTAACTCCCACTAAACTCCTACATTTTGTCCATCTCTCTTCATTTTTGGGACAAATTTGAGCCACGACCTGCTAAAATTGACTGGAGCCCACCATTATCCACTGGTTCATACCAAGAACCTCCATCTTAGTCACAGTTTGTGACAGATTTCCATGTCAGACCACGGTTGGAAGAACTGATCACTGTGACTAATTTTTTGCCTCCCAGTGAAAACCAAATAACTACAAATTCATGGAATACACCATGCTTGCAAAGAAATACAAGAAATTACACCATGTTTGCAAAGAAGCCATAGCCAAGGTAGCTAGGCATGAAATAATATTGCTATAGAACGTTGAGAATCATAGATGGATGCTGCAATATGAATACTCACCTCATGTCAAGGTGGGACATGGTATGCACCCCATATCTTGGTGGCTAAGAGTATGCACCCTCTTAATTGATGGGAGGAAGGATCCTCAAACCATGTATTGCTTGAAAGTGGCAAAAAGATCCCTCACATGTTACATATCCACCTTTTATACTTAACCCTAGCCTACTCTAGACTAAGGTGACTTATGCTTTATTACAGATTATGGATGATTATTCTTCATTATTCCAATGTGCTATTGAGATAGATCAAGTGTATGAGAGATCATGTATCAAAAATAGCCAAATCTATGCAAAACAATGTGTCTATGAAGAGAGAGAGATTATGAGAGAAAGTTATGGAACATTTGAAGATGAGTACTATGTGATATATTTCCATTCAAAGTGGCATATTCTCTTGTTTTTTTGTGGTCTCTTGATAAATTCTATGAAGAGTATGATTAATTTTGTTCAAGTTAAAGCAGTGGGAGACTGTTGCTACGATAATGCGTGAAGTTTTCTTGTTGCTCCTAGTGTTTTTTTCCTTGTTATGGTCACATAAAGCATGAAATGAAAGCTTGTTGATGATAAAAGATAGATTTTCTTGTAGTAAGATCCCCGTTTCCTTGGTGTCTCTCTTGGGGCTCCATAGTATTACTTTCTTTCTATCTTTGTGATGTAATATTAACCCTCTAGAGTGATGTAGTAAGGTTTTGGAGGGGATGTTTGCAAGAAAACATGATAGCATCTAAAGTTGTTGGAAATTTATGCACTATTATGTATGGAATTTTGCATTGAAGAGAATGTCTCCAAATCTTTTACAAGGAGCTTTAATGACCTAAAAAAGCCTCATTTTTCACAAGGGACAAATTGACGGGATTAAAATTGGGATCTCTCAATGTCACATTTTCTATTATTATGTCTTGACACTAGTATGGTCCTACTTGATTGAACATGGATATGTTGTGTTTGGGCCCATGGTGAAAAGTTTCATCATTTAGTCATTGTTGCACTTGGCATTGCTAAAACTTTACTACTTTCTCTTGACATGATAAAGGGTGTACTCTCAAATGCTCAATGGAAAAATGGAGTGTTCCACAAACCATAAAACTCCAAGCAAATACATTCCATACCTTGTGAATGAGAGGGACAGGATGCATGTGCTTGCAACCATTGATATTTCCTTCTCATGGATGTAGGAATATGAATTGGATAATGAAAAATTGAGTGTGACAAGGATGTTGCAACATAAATTGGCCAATCAAGGAATACTAGACTCCTATTTGCATCAATCTATCTAATACTAGACTTATTACTAAATGAGGCCAAGACTACCATATGAAAAACCCAAAAATAAATTGGAGCTCATTTGAGAACTAGAGTTCCTATAGAAAAGTCTTAAGCACAACCCCCTAACAAGCCTTAAGCCACTAGAAAAGCCCAAGGAAGCACAAATGTGGAGCTAGACTATGTAAATTGAACATGATGTGTGATTGTTCACTCTTAGCAACCCAAGACCCAAAAATGCTATAAGGGATATTAGACCTTGATGATTCTTCAAAAGGCATATCAAAAGAAGAGGACTTTGATGACAAATCTTAGGAACATCTTAGATAATGAATTGGAACAATCAACTACGATACCAATGGATAAACTACAAAGTGAAACTCCTTTAAAGAATACAACAATATTACTAGTTGGAATAAGTGAACTTGGTATTGAATGGGAGTTGTAAGAATTTTTAGAGGTAAAAACCTAAGACTAAATTTACCAAAATTAGCCACCCTATACAAAGTTGGAGCACACGATTCACAAATTACTTTTGACCATGAAGAGACAATAAGCTTAAAGTCGCACTTAAGAGACTTATGGTGCAAGGTGAAATTGATTCTAAATTATTTAAAAATAAATAATTTCACCAAGTTAAGCTCCTCCATCCATCAAATTTTCTTAAGGTTGGTGTTTGGGTTGGCTAAGTGGGTACTGTCTATGAAACAATAGACTCTAATTCTCATTCACTAGTGTGCTCGATGTAGAGAGATGGGTTATAAAGCCTCTTAAGGAGTCTTATGACTCTATCTCTCCAATGATAATTCCATGAATGCATCATTGATTCATACATGAATCAAAATACCAAGACACATGCCCGTGGACCTTAATTATTCTACAACCCAAATCGATAGCATTAAATCTTAGGGTATGAATCCTTTGGAATAATTTACAAATGAACAATTTACAATAATATTTGGCAAAATTAATTCCAACATGCACCAAAGAAATCCACCTTTATTTGATTTATAATATTTTTTCAAGTAGATCATTGGGTAGGTTTAAAGTAACAAACCAATCTTGAAAGAGGATCTCTAAGCTTAATCACGTGAGATTTAAGAGTTTATTTTCTAACCTCCATTAGAATGAGGGGATAATTAATCTAAGTGATACAATCACTACAAAAGAATATATATGCTCCTTGAGGGTGACGTAGAATGTTTTTAGGAGATACGATCCATATAAGCTAGGAATTGTTATAATTATTTTGAGAAACGTCATTTGTATTATTTGTGAGTATGTATACTCGTTGCAATTGACTAGCCAACCATTAGCACAAACTTGGGCATTTGAAACTTTGGTTTTGAAGAACCAGAAGGCATGTTCAAGGTGCAATTTCTCTAGTACCTCAACCCTCTTCAAATATCCCTTTGGAAATCTCAAGTTCCCAAATCAACATGCATATCCTCATCTAACTAGCACCACTCTTTCTTATGATTCTACCATTATTTCTTAAAGTGCTACATAGTCATGATCACCTTGAAGATGATCATTTTGACCATGAGCCAAAAATGATAGTTACTTGATTTAGAAGCAATTGCAAAGTTAGCTTGGAACACCTTGTTGTTCAAGAGCCCTTCGAATGGGTCTTGGAAAATCCAAGCTCAATTGGTCACAACCCAATTCAATGTACAACTTAATTTTAAGTAAAAAACTAACAAACAATGCTCAATTTTAACTTCACTCTAATACTACATTGAGAAATACTACAAAGCTAGAGGTGACATTCATGGTCCCTCAGACACCCTTCCTAAGTAGTACCATTTGGATCCCATGGAATGCACAGACTTAACTAGTTGGGTGATCTCTTAGTCTGCCTCATAAGCAAAGTGCTTGGCCTTGACTCACTAGGATCAACTTGAGGTTTTTATGACCTTCTTTGGTCTCTATTAGCAACCTAGGGAAATAGACAACAAGGGTCACTTTTCATCCAATCAAGATCGAGAGAGGATTCGCACATCACTTGGATCAAAAATAGTGAGAGATAAGGGGAAGCTAAAAATCAATCCCTCTACTACAACATAATCTCAATCAATGTATGCTACTTGACTTATCTACAAAATAGCTTATTTATTAACCATAATCTTTGATTGTCAATACATGCTACTTGAGCTATGTGCATGCATGATATTTGTTAAAAATTATGTTATATTCATTCAAGAAACTCTTGAAAATCAAGATTATGTTTTGAGGCAATTGTGTTCTTTGCACACTATTCATTTTGCATGCTCTCCTATAAAGCACATGCAACAACAAATGACATAAAAAATCGAGATGAAGATTGCATGCATAGTTGCAATAGTTTATTCAATGAAACATAATCTTGCTTTTCAATGTATGCTAAATTGTACATGCATGCTTTTTTTTTTCATGTGATTCAACTTGCTATTATTTATCCAAACATAAGAAGGTTGTAGGATGGAACATGAGCAAAGACTGAAAATATTAAAAAAATATCGTGTGGGGCGCATACATTATTTCTAATTCATTCAATCTATGTGAGAGCATGTAGAAGGCATACATTAGGGTTTGATTTTTTCCACAACATAAGATATAAAAGGATGCAAAACATGTAAGTTTCTTTTATGACCAATTAGATAAGATTGTTTGTTGAAGATTGAAAATTACATATTGAGAGCATACATTAGTACATGTTTTCATCTACAAGACATGGGTATTTGATTTCTTTCATATGTGAAGAAAGTGGTGATTCGTGATAAAAACATTACCAACACATTTTAGGGATTATCATGATGTAAATATTTTGCCTATTTTTTCATTGTTTGAATCTAGGCATGAAGTGAGCATTCAATCATTAAGAAGATAACATAGTTTGTTGAAGATATTTCTATAAAAGAACATGTAGATGGCATAAAGTTGTAATTAATTTTATGTTTGAGTGAAAACTAGCATTTCTTACCCACTTTACATGAAAGAAATGCTATGTGGCTTCACAAAAGCTTCATGCTATCATGTGAAGCTGCTGCCATGAAGTGACTTCATTGCATGTCAACTTTGCTTTCCTCACTTTTCTTTTATTCTCTCTCTCTCTCTCTCTCTCTCTCTCTCTCTCTCTCTCTCTCTCTCTCTCTCTCTCTCTCTCTCTCTCTCTCTCTCTCTCTCTCTCTCTCTCTCTCTCTCTCTCTCTCTCTCTCTCTCTCTCTCTCTCTCTCTCTCTCTCTCTCTCTCTCTCTCTCTCTCTCTCTCTCTCTCTCTCTCTCTCTCTCTCTCTCTCTCTCTCTCTCTCTCTCATATCTATTATTTCCACAAGAATCAAACAATATAACTTGCCACACATAAAAATATAGCAAAGCCAAAATATTAAAATACATATCCAATTTTTTATACCAACAATAATATATAGGTCAGAATTGTATCCAAGTGATGTAGAAGATCTCCAATGTTAATACAAAAAGAAGAGTTTCTCTAATTTAGCAAATCAAAGTGAAGCTTTCTCTTCCTCCCAAAATGATTCAAGACATTTTGATCTCCACTCCTAACAAGTGTAGGTGGAGCTACAATATGCTCTTGCATTGGCATAAGGGATGATGTGCTACTCTCTTCCCTTCTTCTTGCACCTATAGTCAACAAAAACCACAATGTAAATCAAACACCATTAGATTATAATTAATAAAAGGTATAAAGCTAACAAAGATAATTACATTCTATGCTCGTTACAAAATAAACATACCTAGCCCAATATTCCTAGACCACTTGCTAGGAATTATGTGTGTCATGCATAGCACCTATACATTTTTTGACATCTAGTAAGTCATGTTTTTATACTTAATTAGTGTGCCATGAAAGGTCGACATAACAATGTATAATTTACAACAATCTTACTATTTAGGCATTTCAGCTCTGCACAACAGTTTTCACACTACCAGCCCAAAACTAGGAGTACATTATTGCTTGATACTTGCTGCAACAATTTATAACAATCTTAATAATTAGGCATTTCATCTTTGCTCAATAGATTTGACACTATCAACCCACATAGGAGTACACTATTACTTCATATTTAATCAATCAAGACATGTGCCTTACAAATTTCTCTAAGACTATCAATTGTCACTACCAAACGCACCAAGAAAGCTTTTTTTGTCGTCTATTGCCACCATCATCCTAATTATAGCCTATGAATAAGCAAGTCAAATACTTCACAATTCTGAGATTTCATTGCTAGGAAGGATAATTATTCAATCTTTAATGCCATTGTTAGTAGAAAGGATATTAGTTCAATCTTTAATGGCATAAATGACAATGCTAATCTATATGCCATCCTATTACAAATTGTTTACCTGCTTATATTTATTAATCAAGAGCATATAAAGTTTAGTAGCAACCTCTGCACATCATAAACCAGATACTAAAAGACTAGCCTCTATTACCTATTCAATTTCCTATCAAAAATAATAAGATAGTCAACAATATGCCCCCCAATTTACTTGAAGATAAGATGCCCAATATAGGGATCATGGTATACTAGTTTGACTAGTCTTAAGGTAGTCTTTAGGCTATTCAAGCATGCTATATTCCTATGCACATAAAGCTTGCTGTAAGAATTTAGTGCTATTATCTGAATTTAATGTGTCCAACATGTGCCCACAGGATCTACTCCTACTTTTTTCATCTAAATTTAGTGCTATTATTTGAATTTATAATGTGTCCTACCCCTATATTCTATAGTTAGGATCTCAAAAATCAGCTACTGTGCTGATTAGGGAAAACTAAAAAAGTTAGCCCATTCTTACCATACTTATAGCACTTGCATCATGTCCCAAGATTATAGACCATTTACAATTTTCCCTACATAAAAAAAACTTCATGTTCATATTCGAACTCATTCCAAAGTCAATTTTCCATCATGCAAATTAGTCGATTAATGACTTTCACAAAATATTTTTGGGGGATTGCCAAGACATCCTACATGCATTCAATTATGCTACACATTTAACCATTATTACCATCATGCTTCCTCAACTAGTACTGGGTACACAAGCTAATACTAGGAAGAACAATGATAGAAACATTACATCTTGTATGCAATCCATGCTAATCATGATTGAATACAGCAATTGTTTAGAAGAAAAACAAATTCAAACCTAAAAGTTGGATGAGGAGGGCACCAAGGCCATTGTAACCAACAAGATCGATGAAGAGTAGAGTGTTCATAGTAACCAGCCCAAGCAATGCCTACCAATAGTCTATGAGCCCAACATCTCCATATATAGTCAGATTTCTTGCAACACATGTAAATTGATGATTCCTAGCAAAGAATCAAGGTAAACAATTCAATATCAAGGCAACAACCATACACAAAGGGAATGGATGAGAGAATATAGATGTACTCAAAGAGAATTGATACCTAGAATAAGAGTAAGAGAACAAACCAAATTGTAACCCACATGTGTGTGTGTGTGTGTGTGTGTGTGTGTGTGTGTGTGTGTGTGTGTGTGTGTGTGTGTGTGTGTGTCTGTGTCTGTGTGTGTGCGTGCACGCGCGTGCGTGAGTGAGTGCGTGCGTGGGTGCACGCAAGCGTGCGTGTGTGTGCATGTGCATGCGTGCACGTGCACATGTGTGTGTGCTAAGGGACTATTAGGAAAAAATGTTATGGGGGCAAATGAAAGCTTAATAGGACATGTTGAGTCTTGAAATGACCTGTTTTTTGGTTGATTTTTGTTGTTTTTGAGAGCTGAATGGTTGATTTTATGAGATGATTGATTAGTTTGGAAGTGGTTTGAGAGTGTTTTGGATAGGTTGGAATGGTTTTATTAAGCTTATGATGTTTATTATTAGAGATGTGATGTTCTGATAGGTCCTGATTGGAGAAATCTTGAAGGATTATTTATCCAACTCAGTTGCAAATATCAAAAAGGAGTTGATGGATGTGATTACAGAGAAGTTGCAGACGCTGAAAGTGAATACCGCTAGCTTATCCAACATTGCAGGAGCAGGAAGAGATGTGATGCGGTCAAATACTTGGTGTGGTAAGTGTCATCAAGCAGGCCATTTAGCCACTGAATGTACACGAAAACCAACCATCCCTAGAGCTTTCTGTTCCTACTGTTTGCGGAAGAACCATACAGAGGATATTTGCTCTCTAAAGGAGATGCATGATAGGAGAAGGAAGGAAGAAGACGCAAGATTCAACTTGCTGGAATCCAAAATGACAACACAGGATATTGGACCCAAGCCTAGAGAGTTTGGTCCTAATTTCGGACCCATAAGATTTCCCTCTCAAAGTTACAGAGGAAGACAGTCTGGCGGTGGTCAGAGATCAGAAGTGGAGTGTTACAGATGCGGAGAAAAGGGACACATTTCACCAGATTGTCCAAATCCCAGAAGGCCAGTGGATTACAAGCCCTTATGCAGTCGATGCAAAGGAGAAGGCCACACTACAAAAGACTGTCTAAGCCCAGCCCTAGTGAAAAACAGTGCTACTAATAATCCGGCCAAGGCCCAAGAGCCTACCTCCAATTTAGTGGAATTGCAAGTTGCTGCCATCACGCATGCAAAGAAGAAGGAACCACCTATCCAGAAAGAAAATAATCCTCCTGCCAGAACAGTGTAGTTCAATCTTCCACCAAAAGAACAGAACAGAACAGAGCCTGATAGTGCCGTACAAAGCACCATAATGCCACAGAGAGTCACAGAGACAGTTCTAGAGACAGGACCAGAGGTCCAGGAGATAGACGAGGAGGAAGTGCCACAAGTGGCAGAAGAAGTCCCCATGATGCCCCTGTTGGAAGAAACAAGGAAAATGAAAATGGGTGTCGCCCCATTCCCTAACCGGTTAGAGAAGCCAGTGGATCCTATTAAGGAATACGATCTGGTCAGAGATCTGGATACCTTTAAACCAAACCTCACATTCTGATAATTATTGATGTTATCTCCTAGTTGCCGAAAAAGGTTCAAAAGTATACTGACAAGAAGACGTGGCTTAAGGATTGCTCCCTCAATAGCAACAAAGTCCAACAAAGCTCCAGAGCCTGTAAAAGAAGTGGATGTGGCTAACGCCTTCCTAGATCCGGGTACCCCAAAGACTGGCATGTGGATAGAAGGCTGCTTTATTGCAAATGCACTGATTGATGGAGGCTCATCAGTAAACATAATGATGGACGTGACAATGAAAGATCTAGGCCTACAAGGTTGCAACCAACCCAATGGCTCATCAGACTGGCGGATCAAAGCAGAATCAAGCCTTTGGGCATTCTCCCATATGTGAAGTCTACAGTGGCTAGAAGAGATTATTGGCTAACCTATCTGGTGGTGAAGCCAAACTCTTATGGTACATCCTACCCTCTGTTACTGGGCAGACCATGGCTTTTTGAAGCCAGAGCAAGGACGGATTGGTTCAAAGGAACCTTGACCTTGGGTAGAGGACCCAATAAAGTGGTACTGAAGCTATATGGTGGTCAAAAAGGGCATGGATCCACCTCCTTGGAATTATCTTCTGACTCCCCTAATGAGGCTACAGATGGAACATCAGCAGACGAAGATGCTGTCAAACAGATCCTTCCCAAGAAAACAATGGCACGTTCCTTAATAATGGATACTGTAAGCCAACTTCCAAAAGATGCAAAGCCCTTGACAATGGGTAAATACTTCCTGCTTGAACCGGGAACGATTTTCGAAATCACTTCTGACAGTGAGATAGAAGCATGGATGTACTGCTCTCCCTGTTACATGGCCAGAGCAGAGCCAGAGACAGAGGCAGAAGATGAAACAGAGAACCTGTTCTTCTCTTACAGAGCTCCTACAGAGACAAAGACAGAGATAGAGACAGAGACAGAGACAGAGACAAAAGAGGAAGGAGACGATATGGAAGAAGAAGGTTATGAAAGCGAGATGGAAGAGTCTATCCCACCTGAAGAGGATATATATGAAAAAGAAGCTCCAGAGGCATCAGAAGCAGACGAGCTCATGCTGTGGGACAGGATGTCGATGGTACCATTTGGTTTGGTAAATGGATCTTCTCATATGAAAAATCTTTATAAGAAATGGATTAAGAAGAACAAGCCATCTTTCAGCAGTGGCTCTTGCCGTCCTCAACCATCCTTGCCAAAGAAAGATGATGATGATGCATCGTGCCAACAAGCACCAGTCTCACAAACCCAACAGGCATCAGAGGGTCCCTGTTATGTGACGTTCCTGGACATGTTATCAAAAGATGAGTTTTCAAGCCAAGAGGTAACTAATCATGAAACCAAACCCGAAACGGCTCTAATCCCATTTCAACATCTCAAGGAGCAAACTAAGTCTCCACCAAAAGAAGAAGTTGGGTCTAGTGGGACATCAGAAGAAGACACCACTCCCTTGAAGGAGTCGGATCTGTACCCAGAAGCAGTCCGTGGGACCTTCATCCGTGAAGTAGAAGGTGAAAGGCAATTAACTTTTGTGGATGCAGACGGCATTGAACGCCATTTGAAGGTGGGTAGCAGCCTACCAAAAGAGGAGTTGTCAACTTTATACAACTTGTTGAAAGAGAATTTGGACATGTTTGCTTGGTCCTACAAAGACCTAAAGGGGATTGATCCCACAATATGTCAGCATCATATTGACTTGGAGCCTGATGCCAAGCCAATACGACAACGACAGAGGCGAATGAACCCGAATTATTCCACATTGGTGAAAGCAGAGCTGCTGAAGCTTCTGGAAGCCGAGTTCATCTATCCAATGGCAAATAGTGAATGGGTTTCACCCATCGTGGTTGTACCCAAGAAGAATGGCAAGCTTCGTATATGTGTGGATTTCCGCAAGTTGAATTCCAAGATAAAGAATGATCACTTTTCGATTCCTTTCACAGACCAACTGTTGGACACAGTGGCAGGACATGAGCTTTATTTCCTTCTGGATGGATTCAGCGGATATAACCAAGTGCAGATAACAGAAGAGGACCAGTCCAAAACAACCTTCACCACAGAATGGGGGACCTACCCTTACCGAAAGATGCCATTTGGACTCTACAATGCCCCTGCTACTTTCCAGTGAGTCATGATGGCCGCATTCCAAAATCATCTACACGACTTTATTGAGATATATTTGGATGACTTCTATGTCTATAGTTTGATCCGTGAACATTGGGGACACCTGGAACAATGCTTTGACCGATGCCAGGAGTATGGGATTTCCCTCAACCCCGACAAAATGCATCTTTGGGGTCTCTTCTGGAGTTCTGTTAGGCCACATTGTCTCTGCACAAGGGATATCAACAGACCCTGCAAAGATCGAAAAGATCGCAGCTCTGACAGCACCCACTAACCTCAAACAGTTGAGGGGATTCCTAGGCCACGTGGGTTACTACAGAAGGTTCATAGCTCATTTCGCAACAAAGGCAACCTCCTTGCACAAGCTTCTGAGGAAAGATGCAGAGTTTGTTTGGACGGAAGAATGTGACATAGCCTTCAACACTCTGAAGCAGTGTCTGATTGAGGCACCCATTCTGCAACCTCCTGATTGGACGAAGGAGTTTCATGTACACACTGATGCATCTATTGAAGGCTTAGGCGTAGTTCTATGCCAGAAGGGCTCCTCGAAGCTGGATCAGCCCATTTATTATGCAAGCCGAAAAGTCACTTATAGGGAATGGAACTACACAGTGACAGAGCTGGAGTGCTTGGCAATGGTGTTTGCCCTGGAAAAGTTCCGCCACTACCTCCTATCTACCCACTTTAAATTTTATGTGGATCATGAGGCCCTATCCTTCCTGATGAACAAAGCGGATGTGAAAGGACGAATGATGAGATGGCTCCTTCTATTCCAAGAGTTTGACTTTGAGGTAATTACCAAACCTGGTCGGTTCCATGTTCTGGCTAATCATCTGTCGCATATCCCACAGACTGCAGACGAGGAGCAGGATGATCCAGACCTCCCTGATGCTTCCCTATTCCTGGTAGAAACTGTAACTCCCTGGTATGTAAACATTGCCAATCTGCTGGCAACCCAACAGTACCCTCCTGGTATTTCTAGTCGGGAAAGGAAGAAGCTTATGTTAGAATCAGCCCCCTACACCCTGTTAGGCAGTGCACTATACAAGAAGGGCAAAGATGAAGTGCTCAGAAGATGTGTTGCAGGAGATGAGATTGGGATTGTTCTAAAGGCTTGCCATGATGAGCCATGTGGAGGCCACTTTGCAGGAGAATCCACAACCAGGAAGGCTCTGCTAGCAGGATACTGGTGGCCTACCATTCATAAGGATGCCTATGATTACTGTAAAAGATGTGATGCTTGTCAGCGACGAATGGGGAAACCCACGAAGACAAGTACCATGCCACTGCAACCTATCCTTCCTTTGAAGCCTTTCGAGAAGTGGGGCATCGACTTCGTAGGCCCAATCGATCCTCCCACCAGAAGGAAACAGAACCGATACATCCTCGTATGTACGGATTATGTCACAAAGTGGTGTGAAGCTAAAGCCCTAAAGCGGGACGATGGTAACAGCGTAGTCCACACACATAATTGAGGTAAATCTGGTGCACAGATCGGACGTTGTATGTGCATGTAGTGAGCGTCGAAAGGTTCCCAAGAACAAAAGAACTCTATTTTTGCACAAAAAACAAGGAAGAAAGCTTGCATGATATGAAGCAAGAGACTAATTGGGTACAATTTCCTCCCATGCCTTGTGTGAGCGCCCCACGCTCAAAAAAATAGCCCAATTTACAATTAGCACGCTTTAGCTTTTGTGTTTGCTTTTGTCCCACTAAAGAATTAAAGCTATTGGGCGCCCCAAGGAGTCGGGCGGTACCTAAATACAATGTCCAATACAAATATTTAAATCGTGCATCCATGCGCATACAAAAATAATAAATAAATATCAAATGCTGTAATAAATAAGCATGTCAAAATATTGGCGCCATGCCCAAGATGCGCACCCATAAAAAATGATAATAATTTGAATACACCCTATCCTCCAATGCTTCCCAACGCCACCGCTGCTTGCTCTACACATCAACTAAAGCATTCACAATTGTTAGAAAAATAATAAAATTAAATCGACAAAAGTGAATACCTAGCAGTCTTCAATTACAAAATAAATAAATTGGTTAGAACTCAATCCTAACCTTAATTTATTACGAGTGTGCACTCTAAACTCATAAACGTCTATTAATTTAAATATGTATTTTGCGGAATCACCCGCTATGGAATCACCCACTTGCACATTAAATTAACAAGACACTCGAAAAGGATAGGCATCCCCATCAACTTTTCACACAAAGAATTCACCTTGTGTATGAGCCCCGGTAATAAAATTTTACGGAGTCCACCGCAAAACCTCACGGAATCCATTGTGGAATATGCCCCCTGGCATCATACCCCCGGGGTGGGATAGCAATTGTCCTCAATTGCTATTAGCTCAATGTGGAGCTAGTAGTGTGGGGAAAGCACTTAGGTCTCGAGTGTGCATCCATTGGGCCTCTAAAATAGGATGATTTTTAAACTTAACCAAATATCTAGAATATCTACGGCTAGTTCTAGTGGTCATAAAGTTAGTATCTAGAATAGTTTCAAGCTCAAGGATTTCAGTTTCTTCTTCTAGCAAAGGAGGGTTTTCATATACAGGGTGTACAGGTTGTTGTCCTCTAAAAGGTCGTAATAAACTGATATGGAAGGTGTTGTGGATTTTCTAGTATTGTGGTAATTCTAGTTTAAATGCATTGTCATTGATTTTGTGAATGATCTTGAATGGTCCATAAAATCTAGGTACAAACTTAATAGCAGGGTTTCTCAACACTTTGTAATCTTCGCTTTTCAATTCATAACCAAACATAATCATCAACTTTAAAACTCATAGCTTTTCTTTTCTTGTTAGCTTGTTTTGTGTATGATTGTTGGGCTTTCACAATCATATCTTTGACTTCAACAAAAATAGTAGCATACGTATTGGCAATATCATCAGCAACTTTAACTTTGTTGGACAATGATGTAACAGGTGTAGGCAATCGATATCCATAAATAATTTCAAATGGTGCTTTCTGTGTAGTTGTATGTGGTGTGTTATTATATGCAAACTGAAGTAAATGTAAATATGTATCCCATGTTTGCAGTTTTGAAATTGTGTATGCACGCAAAAGATCTAAAATGGTACTGTTAATAGCTTCTGTTTGACCATTTGTTTCAGGATGAAATGTAGATGAAAAATCAATCTTTGTTCCTAAGTTAGCAAACAAAGTAATCCAAAAATTATTGCAGAATCTAGAGTCACGATCAGAAATAATAACTTTTGGCAAACCATGGCTAGTGAAAATAGTTTTCAAGAACAGTTGAGCAGCTTGAAATGCAATTAAGGTTTTCTTGCAGGGAATAAAATATGCTTGTTTGCTAAACCTATCTACAATAGTCCAAATCATGTCATGATTAGCTTTATATTAGGTAAACCAGTGATAAAATCCATTGAAATCTATTCCCATGGTCGTTCTGGAATTGGTAAAGCCATTAATAAACCATATTGTTTACCATGGTGTCTTTTAACTCTTTGACAAATTAAGCATTCAGATACAAAATTAGATACATCAGTGTCCATGTGTGGCCAATAAAAATATTCCATCAGTGTACACAAAGTAGATATAATTCCTCTATGACCTTGGTATGGAGGACAATGAATTTCATGCAAAACAAATGATCGAAATGAAACAGTCACACATAATCTTTTTTCATAAAACATAAATCCATCAGTGTAAGACAATGAATCAATAGGAATCCAATTATTTGCAACTAGTTTATTCTAATCAGCTTGAAAAGTAGGATCTTGGTCATAAGTATCTTTCATAGAGAGAAGAGAGTCAAATGATATCACAGAAATATTGTGAATAGTTGGTCTTCTACTTAAAACATTGGCAACAACATTCTCTTTTCCGGGTTGATATTGTATAAGTGGATGAAAACTTTGAATAAAAGCAACCCATTTAATGTGTCGGTCAGATATTTGTGGTTGACTAAGGAGATGTATAATGCTTTGTTGGTCAGTTTTGATCATGAATTCAGATCCCATTAAATAATGTTTCCATTGATGTAAAGCTTGTACTACAGCTAACAATTCCTTGTCATAGGTAGAATACTTAAGTTCAGGGGGTTTAAGTTTGCAGCTAGAGTAGGCTATGGGATGAGAATCTTGCATAAGGACTGCTCCTATTCCAGATCCACTAGCATCAATAACTACTAAGAAAAATGGTCTATTGAAGTCAGGTAATTGTAATACAGGAGCATGAGTTAAAGCATGTTTCAGTAAATCAAAGGACTTTTGTTGATTGTCAGACCAATTATACACGATGCCTTTCTTTAATAGTTTTGTCAAAGGTAATGCAAGCAATGAGAAATTCCTCACAAATTTTTTGTAAAAGCTAGCAAGACGTAAGAAAGAACGTAATTCATGCACATTTTTGGGTATCTGCCAATTTAAAATTGCTTCTATCTTTTTAGGGTCAACTCTAATACCTTCAGATAAAATAATATGTTCTAAATATTCAATTTCTATTTGGAAAAATTCACTCTTTTCTGGATTTGCATATAATTGATTCTCTTTTAATAATTTAAAAACCAAAGACAAATGTTCATAATGCTCATCTCATTTTAACTAAAAACCAATATGTTATCAAAGAAAACAATGACACAATGCTGATGCTTCAAAAATATGTGATTCATCATACGACTGAATGTGGTTGGTGCATTAGTTAAACCAAAAGGCATAACTAGGAATTCATAGTGTCCAAATTGTGTTCTAAATGCAGTTTTGAATATATCAGATGTGTCCCATCTTACTTGATGATATCCAGATTTAAGATCTATCTTGCTGAATATGGCAGATCCTTGTAGCTTGTCCATAAGATCATCTACCCTAGGAATCGGATATCTATTCTTAACAATAATTTTATTTAGGACACGATAATCAATGCACATGCGATAGGTATTGTTTTTCTTCTTCACTAATAAGACAGGTGCACCAAATGGAAAACTACTAGGTTTAATTAGTCCTCGGGTTAGCAATTCTTCAATTTGGGCTTGAATTTCTTTCTGTTAAATTTGGTTATGTCTATATGGTGCTTTACATGGTGGTTGTGATCCAGGAATTAAGTCTATCTTGTGATCTTCAGGACGTACAGGTGGTAGTCCAGGTGGTAAATCAGCAGCAAAACAGTCTTGAAATTGAGAAAGAAATTGTGTGTGCCTAGGATGCATCTGATTTTCTTTAGCTTTGATTTCATTCACCCATATTAAATGCTACTTTTCTGTAATGCACATTTAGCATGAGTATGGGTAAGCAATGAAAAATTATTGAGAGTCTACATACCATGCAATGTGATTTGTTTTCCTTGAGAATGGATTTTCATTGAATGCGTAGAATAATCTATATCAGGATTGTATTGATGTCGCCAAGGCATTCCTAAGATAATGTCACTAGACTGCAAAGGCACAACTAAGAAATTTCTTCGTTCAGTATAATCACCAATTTTAATTTCTAAATCATGCACCTCTAGTGTTCCATTATATCTCGTACCTAGGAATGCAGTCTTGATGCAATAATGTGTAGAAACAGTATGTAAATTCAATTCTTTGACCAATTTTACAGAAATAATGTCGTGTGTACTTCCATCATCATGTAAAATAGTCTTTTCTTTACCATGCACAAGACATTTCATTGTTAATAAGGAATGGGGATTTGGCATACCTGGCAAAGTATCTAAAGTAGTATCAATGTCGTCATCATCTTCCGTGAAATCTGGCATCTCTTCATGTTCTTTATCTTCTATTGCTCCCAAGTAATTGATATGAACAGTTGGCTTTTTGAATTGACAATTGGCCACTAGAAGTCCAAGTTGATGGCAGTTGTAACAAACTATGGGTTTTGCTTTGGATACATTATTGGTAATGGCAGGAAGTTTAGGAATGTTGGGATTTGATTGGAGAGATGGCTTAGGGTTTGAATTTGTGTTTGATGGCAAAGCAGGTGGTCGGTCCAAGATTTACGGAATGAAGATGGAAGAAAACGACTTTGATTGAATCTTCAAAAATTTGAATTGAATTGTTTTGAACCAAAGTTACCATTAGTTTGAAATTGTTGTGGTCGCTTATCTCGTCCTCGAGTTTTGTCTTCTGTGTCATGGGCCAAGGAAATTGCAACTTCGAGAGTTGTTGGCTTGAACATATTGACCTCCGCATAAAAATGTCCAAGTAAGCCAGACATAAACTTGTGTTTATGGGTTGCTTCAGGTACATCTTCAAGCATTCGCAGTTGCAATAAAGCGTTCCAAAAATGCTCAGTATATTGTAAAATAGGTTCACAATCCCTTTGTTGTAGAAGATCCCATTGTTTGATTGCTTTTTCGTGGAATTGGGATGGAAATTCTGTAAAAATTTCTTTTGGAAAGTCTCCCAAGTAGTGGGACAATCAACGCTTTTGCGGACAACAGTCCACCATAGGGATGCTCGGTCAACTAGATGGTTAGTGACACATTTAATTTTGTCTTTCTCAGCATATGATTCTTCATGGAAATAATCATCAAATTGATTAATAAAAGTGAGTATAGTCTTTTCATCGTGTGATCCATTGAAAGTACGAAATTTGAAGTTTCTTTTACTTATCTTTGTTTATTTCCGAATAGATTGCGCTTCAAGCGTTGCGTCGATCATACGTCATATAAGATCTTTAGGTTGCGATCCATCTTGGTCAGCGGCGTCATATAAGATCTTTAGGTTGCGATCCATCTTAGTCAGCGGCGGTAGATCGTTGCAGATTGGCCAATTGAGCTTCCAAGGTTTTTCGTGCTTTTCGTTCCTCTTGAAGCTGCATCATAATCAAATCCAGTTTTTGCTCCATCGTTGGTTCGGGTAGGTCACCTTCAGCCATAAAATCTTCCATGGTTTGATCGGACATCCTGCAAAATTCCAAAAGACCTCACACACTTGAAACCTTGTTAGCAAAATGAGCGTAGCTCAAAGTTGGGTTTACAAAGCTTTTTTTTTTTTAAGTTGGTTTTTTTTAGTATCTCTCCTTTGCGATTGCGAACTTTGATATCACGGTTGTCTTCCAAGAAGATAATCTTGCGTATAGACTACGTGTTGCCAACTGTTCGCTGGAATCTGGTTCTGTCAGTCCACAGATGTGAACAGGGGCTTCCAGAGAATTGAAAATAGGTTCATGTGTAATCGAATAGGAACTGCCGCTATGGTAAGTAATTGGAGTTGAAGCTTGGAAGCTTTAGAGCCTTTGGGATTCTAAGCTTTAGTTTTTATAAATCGTGATTTTTTTTTTAGTACAAGAGGACGTTGTAGTCCGTTTCAGCGACGTACAGTACATACTGCCATCGCCGACAGAAAAAAAATGGTGGTTTAAGCTTTTTTTAAAGCTTCCCTTAAAGCTTTCCAAGCTTATACTCCAAGCTTTAATGGCAATTGATAGAAATTTCTTATCTGGACAGAAGAAATCAACGACTTGTTGTAGGAGCTTTCCGCGTGGACCTCCGCCTGTAGAGGCCGATCCCTCGCGATCTGAGTGTATACCAGGGGGTTCTTGACTGCCAGGAACACACTGGTATCGACTGTTTGCCACGAGTTTGACTGTAGAGCTCGGTCGTTCCAGGAGCTCTGCCTTCGCACGAGATGATAAGCGATCGGAAGCTCTCGATCTCAGCTTCGCTCTGATACCGCTGGTCCACAGATTGAACGCCGTATGCACACGTGGTGAGCGCCGAAAGGTCCCCAAGAACAAAAGAACTCTACTTTTGCATAAAAAACAAGGAAGAAAGCTTGCACGATATGAAGCAAGAGACTTATTGGGTACAATTTCCCCCCATGCCTTGTGTAAGTGCTCCACAAAGCATGTACTTGATATATTATTCATCTCCAAGCTCAAAAAAATAGCCTAATTTATAATTAGCACGCTTTAGCTTTTTTGTTTACTTTTGTCCCACTAAAGAATTAAAGCTATTGGGCGCCCCAAGGAGTCGGGCGGTACCTAAATACAATGTCCAATACAAATATTTAAATCGTGCGTCCATGTGCATACAAAAATAATAAATAAATATCAAACGCTTTAATAAATAAGCGCATCAAAATATTGGTGCCATGCCTAAGATGCGCGCCCATAAAAAATGATAATAATTTGAATACACGCTATCCTCCAATGCTTTCCAACGCCACCGTTGCTTGCTTTACACATCAATTGAAGCATTCATAATTGTTAGAAAAATAATAAAATTAAACCCGCAAAAGTGAATACCTAGCAGTCTTCAGCTACAAAATAAATAAATTGGTTAGAACTCAATCCTAACCTTAATTTATTACGAGTGCGCACTCTAGACTCATAAACGTCTATTAATTTAAATATGTATTTTGCGGAATCACCCGCTATGGAATCACCCACTTGCACATTAAATTAACAAGACGCCCGAAAAGGATAGGCATTTCGCACAAAGAATTCACCTTGTGTATGAGCTTCGGCAATAAAATTTACGAAATCCGCCACAAAACCTCATGGAATCCACCATGGAATATGCCCCCTGGCATCAAAATCATGCTCTCATAACTCTATGGCTACTTCATATACACTTCTTCTTGCAATCACCATGCAATAATCCATTCTTTATATCCATTTGATATGAGAGCCAACCTTTTGTTGCAGCTACCGCAATGACAACTCTAACAATTTCCATCTTTAGCCACTATAGCAAATATCTCCTCATAATCAATCCCATGAGTCTATGCATAACCTATAGCAACCAACCTTACTTTATACCTACTCACACTTCCATCTACATTATGTTTTATTTTCACTATAAAACTAATTGCTACCTATAGCTTTCTTTCCCTCAAGTAATGGCACCAAATTCCAAGTTTAATTTACATCCAACGTAGCCATTTCTTTATCCATGGCTTTCTCACAATGCACATGACTAATAGCTTCCTCAAATCATGGGTTCAATTGATTTTATAACATTGTCCATATACGTATTAAGCAACATAATATCAACTTGTGCACAAGATACCTTATTCTCATTGACATGCACACTTGTAGAGCACTTTGTAATCTCTTCACATTAGCCTTGGCTTTCCTTACACCATGAATATGGATGACTGGAATCCCAGACTCCTCATCCATACTTTGATATAAGCCATTGGACTTGCTATCTACATGTGGATAGCCTGCAAAAACCTTTGGCACACCAAGTGGCTCAACCACTCTTTCTTTTCCCATTTGTGACACATTTTCTGCACTTCTAGTAGTGCTATTCGCATGCAACCTACAACTCCATGGTCTCATAGTAGATATACTAAAAGAGGAATATTTTAGCCCACTCAATGTTTATGATTGTGGACCCACCTTTTCTGCAGCCACCTTTTCTTTTACATAATTTGTAACAATCTATTCTTCAGCAGTATACCAACCGCTCATCTCATCAAATACCACATCTCTACTCACTCATGTCTTATGTGTAGCTAGATTATAACACATATAACCCTTTTGTTTAAGAGAATAGCCAACAAATACATACTTTTTAGCTTTTGGGTCCAACTTGTGCTTTTAGCTCATTAGGTACATGTATATATGCAATGCATCCAAACACTCTAGCATATGACAGATCTTGTTTTTATAAGTAAACTTTTCGTCTAGTGTCACATCATGCACTACAATAATGGGAGTTATGTTCATAATATGCACAATTGTAGAGACAACTTCAACCCAATAATAATGAGGCAAGTACTTTTTAGCTATCAAGGCTCATGCAAATTTTACAATGTGTAAATTACTAAATTCATTAAAGAGGTATCTTTTCCTCGATCCGAACTCAAGTACTTAATCTGCACGCTTATTTATTTCTCAACCAAAATTTTAAAATTTGAATATTTCACTTTTCTCCTTCATGAAATACACTCATACCTTCCTTACATCATCAATAAAGGCTACATAGTACTTACATCCAACCATTGATGTAATATTTGTAGGACCCTACACATTAGAATGTGTAACATCAAGTCAATGCTTGCTTACATGTTTATAATGAGGAAATACACAGCTGTCTATTTTCCAAATTGGCATGCTTTACAAACTTTTTGCATAACACACACTTTACACTTAGACAAGTTTGTCACAATTTCACATGACTACATATCTTCAATCATTGTATATTTGATGGCCAATATATTTATGCCAAATATCAATATCAACCACAACTCTTGTACATTGTGAAAACATAGTAGTTGAAGGCACCTCGTGCAAACATAGTAGCCTTTAGCTTTGGTATATTTACATCCAAGGTAAATATTCTTTGCACTTGCCTTTTGCAATCAGTTTACATCTATTCTTGGCATCTTCTACAAAGTAGTCATCATGATTCAACTTTACCTATGCAATCGCTACTCAACCATTTACCCAACAGAAACCAAATTCTTTTACTACTAGGCACATAAAGCACATCAACCAAATATTTAACCTTTCCATTCTACATGGGATACTCCCAACATGAGTAATAGGATGCATTCTATTGTCATGTGCATCCACAAAACCAAGTGTTTCAAGATTTTTTATTTCTCTAAACCATTTTCCATGAGATGCCATATGGTTAGAGGTACTTGAATCCATATACCATATATTGACATTCCCTACTAATGCACCTACATCTACTACATTCATCATGTGATGCAAATAAAATAACCTCTCATATTCGACATGAGTACTGGAATATGCATAATTGTTATGTTCTTTTCTTTCACTTTGTTATCTCCATCTCTTCTCTTTTTTAGACAGTCATGTATAATATGACCTTTTTTACCACAACTAAAGCATTCTATGTTATCATAATCTGTGTTATGTCTGCCACATCCTTTATGGCTCCCCCCACCTCGAGAGTGGCTTCTACCACTTGTATGTGACTACTCCTGTGAGTCATGCGATTGTCCCCAATTTTTCCCATAATGGACACTACCATGGCTTCTACTACCACAACTTCTAATCTCTACTTGTGTTAGACCAAAGTACTTATTTTGAACTATTTTTATTTTGCGATAAGGGTGCAATAAGACTCAAGTTCTTCTCTTATAATATCAACATAGATATTAGATCTACAAAATCAAGAATGGTTTCTCTTGTATTGATGGAGGTTTGGAACATTAATGGAAAGCCAATATATAATTTTCTCAGTATCCTAGCTTCATTTCTTAAATACCTTGGCTTGTTCAAGTGCAGCATTTTCCTCTGGTAACTTTGGTGCCTCAATATTATCTCTTTTGATATAGTCCCAATAACCTTTACCCTTAAGAAAATAGGTCAATCTAAACTTCCAACCATGGAAGTTATGCTTATCAAGCTTGTCACTGATAATCTTATTAAACCCCTCGCATATTGTGTAGTAAAACCCAAAAATCTGCAATTCAAGTAAATTGTCATTTGTATTGATCTCAATACATAAGCATACCTTGAGCAACACTTGTAATATCTAATAGTTTGCACACACTCAATGCCACATGCAACACCTGCAACATGCTTGTGAAATGACAAGGTTTGCAGAGTTTTTGACTCTCACCAAATTAGCACATGAACAACCTCTAACTCTCGAACAAATCTAAAAACATACCATGACGTGAATCTAATTGCATGGATGCAAGCGGAGTTCTATAACATTCCCTTAGCCACTCCAAGCTTGCGAAGACAATTCGTCAATCAAAGATTGTATGAGAGAGATCTCCATAAGTGTGCTCAACAACAAGGCTTCCTTGTAGACTTGGGTGCTTGTGGCTCACAACTCCTTGCCTTGACATTGCTCTAATATCATGAAAAGATAAGGGGAGAGTGTGGAAGCTTGAGCTCTTGCAAGACACACAATACATGGAGAATGCACATAAGGTAGAAAGTTGAAAACCCTAGTCTTTCTTCTTCTTCCCTAGTATCATAGTCTATAAGACAAAAACTTGAAAATAGAGCATATATAATATACAAGAGGTCCATTGTGTGAAACTAACTAGAAAGATGACTAGATAGATATCGCATAACTCATGTAGGTATACTACAACTCTAAAGTATCACTAGAAGCATATGCCAATGCAAGTACCAATCACGTTAGTAGTGAAATGAATGTAAAAACAATCATCCAAGTCTATGAGTGCTAGCTTGCTAACATCTCAACAATTTAAAGACCTTACTTTTATAAGGAACTATAGAGAGCATACTTTTGGAAGAGGCTTTTTCTAAAAAGAAAGATTTAAAAAAAGGTAAAGAACATTTCTTTTATATGTGCACTTTATTGTGGGAATCAAGTGAGAATGTTGTAACTTTTAGAGGAATACTTCTCTTCACTCTCATGTTTGTAGTATTAGTGAGTCAGATGCCAGACTTCAATCCCCAAACAATAGTGCAACAAGCCTAAGTCTGTCATTTCAAACTCAGAACTCAAAGCCTTTCGAGTTTGGTTATACATATCTCATATGAAATATTAGTGAGTGATATTATAGGTTTGTAGATTTCTCCCCCAATCATGTTCTTAGTCTCAATATCTAGTCATTGCTCAAGGCATGAACTATCATAAGGTTTTTTTTTTGTGTGTTTTTGTAATACATATTTAGTACTCTCTCTCTTTCTCTCTCAACATTATAGGTTCTTCAACAATCTTTACAAAGTTAAACTACTGATTTGGAAAAATAAAACAATGTTTTGTATGTAAAGGTATCTTAATATTTTTTATTTAAATGATAATTCTTTGTCATATGGAAATAGGAACATTTTATGCACTATCATTTTTGTTTGTTAAACTTTTCACTCTACTTTCTAGTTTATGATACAAAACATCTTCACCATTTGACTCAAATAAGTCCATCCCTTCAATGAGAAGAAAATGAATTGGTCCCAATTATCCTAAGTTCTATCCTCTCAACTACCTTTTGAGGGTGGGTCCCTCCCTGCACCTTGCCTTTCTTGCATCTAAGTCTATCAACATCTTTCTCTCTTCCCTTAGCATTTTTCCATATGCCTTGTTCTCCTCCTAGCTCAACCCACCAAATGTACCATCTCATCACACGTTATTGTCACCCCCATTGCCCATCCTAAGTCCTCACCACACTAACTATTGATGTCTTCTTTTCCACCAACTTTATCCCACATCACTTTTATTCCTTTCTATGTGCCCCTTCTCCTCCATCCTCCACAACTTTCCCCATGGTTAATTCCTCTTCCATTATGGCTCCATCATTTCCCCCATTGCTTACTCCTGCAATTGCAGAGGACATTGATGACGAAGCAAGCAACTCATCATGCTTTGTAGATGTGCCAAATGTCTAGGGTGATGTGTCCAATGTTCCAACCGAGCCTGCACAACCTAAAAAAACCCCCAAAAAAAATGGCTCTCAATCAAACAAAAGAGTTCAATGAGGTTCCAAAGTCCAAGAAGCAAAAAAAAAAAAACCACAAGCTCAAAGAAAGAAGTTGGCAGAAGGTGAAAGTGCAAAATATAGATATAACTGGTCTATGGAGGATGTCAAGGTCTTGGCCAATGCAAGAGTATGGCTTAGTGAGGAGATGATTGAGGCATGAGGGAACAACCAATTCATTTGATGAGCATTGGTGCCATGTGGCCTCCTAATGCAAGAAGGAAAAAGTCAACATGACACCATTACAATTCAAGGACAAGTGGGAAAACACTTTTCCAAGGTACAAAATAATATGTGACAAATAGAATCGTACCCTCCAACAAGAATTCTTATGCTCTAATGACTTTAGTCATGAGGGTTGAAGGTGGCTTCTCAAAGACATTTTGATAAGGCCTTGTATGGTATCCTTGATAGCAAGTTTGGCTTGGATGTTTTGGTCTATCCTATGGATACATCCATCGACACACTTGGTAGCCATTAACATAAATCCTTAATCATATGAATATTAACCCTTAATACCTCTGAGAATAGATACTTTAGACTTTTTATCATATCAAAAACACTAAGTTCATGGTGTACGTGTTTTTTTTTTGTAGAGAACCCAAACTCATCTGATGGTACCGCTCAAGCATCTTCTTCTAGTTCTAATGTAGCCAATGTTAGCACCATCGATTGGAGTACAATTGCTACGATTGGAACCAACTTAGCCCCAATCCCAACTCTATAGGAAAGCCTAGGGGTTGTGTAGACACTCATGCCACTAGCATAAAGAGAGACCTTCATGTTGTCAACAAGGATGATACTTTTGATAGTAATTTAGTAATCCATCATAAGTTCATAAAAATTGTAAATGATGTAGATAAACATTTGAACTTGCATATACAAAGTGCATCAAAGAAACCCTAAGCCTAGTAAAGAAACATGCTAAGTGCTACTTGAAGACTGTATGTTTTCTTTAAAAAATAAATACGACATTGAATGTAGCCATTCAATGACATGTTAAAGTCAAATGTGTTGATAAAATGCATCAGCTAGATTAAGATTGGCCGCATGACAATCAGGAAGGGCTTGGATCAATGTCATTACACACTTCCATTCCAAGGTCCATTGCCATGTTGTGTAGCATGTAGCTCACTACAATGATCTTCAAAATCTTTCTAATGTTAGGGTTCCATACAACACCATCCAAAATATGCCAAGCATTCTTCAAGCATTGAAAGGATCGCTCAACCATCATACATGATGAAGAAAGCCCGAAGTTGTGTGTGCTTGAATTTGTGTCACTGGCTCTTGGAACGGGATCAACAACCAAGGGCAGTGGTGGAAGCCACCATCTTTGATTATATACTCACAAATAGTGTACCCTCTTTGGCAAAAGGCTAGGCCATTGAGCCATTGGCTGACTTGTGCAAGTCTAAACGAGGAGTTGTTTTAGAGAACCCTACAATTAGAGTAGGGCCCCAAAAATCTAGTGTAAATGTCAATGAAACCCAAATTTGCACCTAACATGCCTTATAATGTCATGGGAAAGTTTCATTTGTGGTCATACCAATTCATGGCTAGCTCATGAGTAGGTTTTGACATTTTGATTTGTGTAGATTAGGTTGCTCCCGTGCAATTCAATAAACCTTGGAATCTCTCCATTTTGGACTTTGTGTTTTGTATTTCTTGAGGGGAGGAGGGTCACTTGATGACTTGTTTTACAAATGGTAGCATGACTTCAATGAAGTTGTCAACAACTTGGGAGAGTGTCGACAACCTACATCTGAACTTCTTGGACACCACGTCATAGGAACAAACAATAGCTAAGTGCGCGAGAGCAATTACAACCTTGCATTCAATTGTGAAGAAAAGACCTCTAATAGTCAATAAGCATTGTGGAGTTTTGCCCTACCCAAGGGATGGTCAATAGCATGCGAAGCAACTACCTAAAACCAATGGTATCTTGAAGAATGATTGGAATCAAGTATTTTCATCCATGCACCATATGTGGTGGTTGGGCCACTAGTGGAGTGATCAAGGATTAATGTACCAAATCTTCAAGTTCACATCATTCCATGGAAGGCGAGGTGCATTATATAGATGCTTGCATAACCTTGAGAGGTGGTAGAAAAATAAGACTGAAACCTCGATATGAAGCAATCTCGTTCCTCTTGAAAGGAAGGGAGCACCCAAAACAATCTTTTGGCCATTGATCCTGGGTCTAAAGAAATAAGGTCATAATTTGGAGTATCATTCTAACAATTGCAAGCACGATTGGCAATAGATCCTCTATTGATGTCTACCTAAAGGAACATGCAATGTCACACAATCAATCCACTGCATAAAATGTTATCATGTTATTTACTAGTATTTCCAAATGTCAAAAATAAAATAAACCTTGCCAATGAAAAATACGTCATCATGGAGATGATTGCGACAAAGATTGCAAGTTGGGGTTGTTGCTTGAACTGCATAAAATGTTGTCATGTAATTTAGAAGTATTACCAAATGTCAAAAATAAAATAAACCTTGCTAAAGTGTCACACGTCATCATGGAGATGAGGGAGAGGTGGTATTATAGGTGTATGGTGAAGGACACTAGTAATATTCTAGTGGAATACACAGGAGGGGTCGAAGTGCAATGACGATGTGTCGGCATAGTTATAAGGGCATGTGTGAAAGTATTGTGTGCTTGGGGTAGTTTCGTTGATCATGGATGTGTTGGCGAAACATTGCAAACGTAACTATGGGTGGGTTCAGACCTAGCAGACAAACAGGCATCCCAAATACAGATGGCCAATCAAATTTCGGCATAGAAAACTGCATGTTCACACATATGGTGGACGGCCAAAAAATTTTGGGGCCCTTTTTGACAAGTCAAGACCAAATTTTTGCTCCTCTCTTCCGGTCTACCCAGCACGGATACTTCTCCTTCGCGCCATGTCTTCTCTTTGGCGCCTTGCATCTTGCCTATGCAGCAAAAGCTTCAAGACTGCCATTGCAGTTCTTGAGCTCTCTCTCTCTCCTCTATATATACATGCTGCTTCTATCACATCATCAAACTCTCATTGAGCTTCAATCATCTACATGTACTCTCTCTCTCTCTCTCTCTCTCTCTCTCTCTCTCTCTCTCTCTCTCTCTCTCTCTCTCTCTCTCTCTCTCTCTCTCTCTCTCTCTCTCTCTCTATGTGGCACATTGATCAGGTGCATCTCTCCCTAGTGGCGTGTAATCTTCATTGAAAATCATGTGCATCTCTTTTCTTTTTCATAATAGTTGGGTGCATCTCTCTCTCTCTCTCTCTCTCTCTCTCTCTCTCTCTCTCTCTCTCTCTCTCTCTCTCTCTCTCTCTCTCTCTCTCTCTCTCTCTCTATGTGGCACATTGATCAGGTGCATCTCTCCCTAGTGGCGTGTAATCTTCATTGAAAATCATGTGCATCTCTTTTCTTTTTCATAATAGTTGGGTGCATCTCTCTCTCTCTCTCTCTCTCTCTCTCTCTCTCTCTCTCTCTCTCTCTCTCTCTCTCAATATGTGCACAATTTGCATTACCAGAATTTTCTTTATTTCTCTCTCTGAATTAGGTGCATTATCTATTTGAATTGGTGCATCTCTCTCTCTCTCCGCCCCCAAAGAGGCATGCAATCTGCATTGAACTCAAAAATTGGGTGTATTTGTGTCTCTCGATGCATTGGATCAATAAATCAAGTCTAGACATTGGATTTGTGTTGAAATTGGCCTAATTTTTGTCTTTTGCCATCATGAGAGCTTTTATCACACCTCTGTTACGTCGAAGCACCTACTCATATCGCTTCACTTGGCATCACTACTTAGCCAAAGGGATCACTCGGGTACGTACAAAAGAAAAGAAATTAGTAGACTTCATGTTGTCTTTTTGCATGCAAAAGCTGATTTGGATCGTTTGTAAAAAGAAAAGAATTTAGTAGAAGTTTACCAGAGGCATAGGTTAGCTTGTGCAGTGAGAGTCTACTTTTGACATGCAGCTTCTTCTCAAGCTGAAAGATGTTTGCTTTGGCTTCCATGTGAGGGTGAATTCAACGCTTGTACAGCATGGGGGCTCAAGACACTAAGGACGTAATAGGCTTGGTGATACCGGGCCTATTTGGAGAATCTGTTGATGAGAGGAGGAGTCGAAACTCCTAGCTTGTATCACTACCCGGATCAATACGTCCTCTAATGGTAGTAAATCAAATATATGTGAAGTTATCTATGAGAGAGGGCCATGTATCACCTCTTTGGCATTGGAGAGTTGTGAGGGATGACGTGCATCAAGTTTACTAGCAAGTTGGAAGGGAGGCCTTGAAGCCATTGCTGGGGTAGCATGGCTAGAGCCTAAACTATAGATGAGGAAGACTCCTTGATAAAGTTGTCACCCTTTGTCATTGGTAGTGCTATGTCACACTAATTTTCCTTGAAATTTGGAAAAGTATTGCTTTTAGTACCGAGCCTTGGTTTGTAGATGGGTATTAGAACTCAATTTTATAGCAATACATTATTTAATTTGTGGCATTCATTGGTGCACATCATAACTCAATTTTCATTTGTTGTAGCCTTCACACATGTGGTAGAAAGTGTGTGGAGCAAGATAAAATAGAAAAACAAAGTTAGGTACAATTTTGCTATTCTTTTCTCTATATATTTGTGAATGTCATCTGTAAATAGAACTTGATTTTTGTTGTTGCATCCATTTGTTACAGCCTTCAAACTCTTGATAAAAAGTTTGTGGAGGAGGAGAAAACTGAAGGAGGAGGTTAGGTACAATTTTGTCTTTTTTTCTCTATATATGTGTAAATATGTTGTCGATTGTAATCAAATGATTGTCTTATTTTGTAGGCTTATAACAATGGCTTTCCACCAATACACGCAAGACTCTCAAGATGACATTGTCATGGAATCATAGCCACAAATCTCTTTGGATAGCCAAATCTCAAGTCCTTCAAGTTTGCTCCCAAACACATCGTATTATTTGCAGCATCTTCCACAAATGGGTATGCAATTCGGAATGCCTCCACATGGGTTTAGTGCTATGCTTAATGATGGCTCCTATTCTGAACACTTGCATTACACAACACCTCAAGCTACCAATATCCAAGAGGTTCAACCCTTCTCTATGTAAGGTCAAAATCTGGACCATCACGAGGCAAGTGTGCAATTACCTCGACGACCTCCAAACTCTTGGGGAACAAAGGAGCGTGTAATGGCACCAAATAATGTGCCACTTACCCTTCCTCTCCCTAAGAAGAGCAAGACTAAGGGAAAGAAAGCCATGACCAATGACATAGACAATGAGGAGGATGGAGAAGAAAAAAAGAACAACTTTTGGAAGGATTTTTGGGTTGAGCAGCTAGTTCATGCTCGTAGTAGTATGAATGACCAGTTCAACAAGCCTCAAAAACAAGGTGTTGATCTTTGGTGCAAAATCGCCACAGAGTTGGCTTCCATGTATTCTGATTTTGATAAGGATAGTGAGTCTTGTAGGAAGAAGTGGACTCGTGTGTATCAACAATACAAGCAAGATAAAGCACACAACACAATCTCGGGCAATGATAGGAAGATAACATGTAAGTGGTATGATGTAGTGGATGAGTACACGCATGGCTGAGCTCATGCCACATGCATCAACCATGCTTCTTCCACCCATGAAAACTCGAATGCACAAGGAGAAGCATCCCTAGGGAATGTTGAAGGTAGTACATCTATACAAAATGCACAAAAGATATTGGGATCTAATCGCACACGTCGCAAGCCCGCCTTTGATGACTACCTATCTACAATGGTTAACACTGGACGAGAGCTAGTCTCACAACTAAAAGATTCATCTGAGCGACGAGATGCAATAGAATCCTGCAAACTTGATACATTTCAAGCCAGCATGGTAGCATGGTGGCATTTCTAGAGCTAGCTAAGAAGCCTACTTAGTGTAGTAATGTTGAATTGTAATGGGAGTTTGAAGATTAATTTTAATCTCATGTTGGTGTTCCAATCTCAATTTTGTAAAATGTCTCTATATGTGTCTTCAAAAATGCATATGTTGGTTTCAAAAGTATACTAACTTTGAATTACTATTAATTTGAAGCTTGGTTTTTAGTAAAATGCAACTCAATAGTTATGTATCTATTGAGTTTGCTAAATGGACATCATAAATTTTCATTTTTATATTTTTGTGTTTTTGTATGAAAAATACAAATCAATTTGAGTTTTTATATGTGTATCTTCAAATTTGTAGTTTAGGATTAGCAAGTTTTGATTAGATTTTGCATATGCAGAGTCTATGACATGTAGTAGAGAGATGGCTTTGTATTGTGCTTGGGTGATATATGTTATGATGCTAGCCATGCTAGATTGTATATCAGAGGAAGTTGATGATATTGCAAAGGCATGGCTTTATGAGGCAAAATTTGCTACCAAGATGATGAAGGCAAAGACCCTAAATCATTATCGAGGTCACCTTACTCAATGATGTTGGGCTTATTGTGTTAGCAGGGATACATTCCACCATCTTTGTGGCAAGTTGTCTGTTGTGTTTGGGAGGCAAAACACTCGCATGAGACAAGCCATACCACTTCAAACTTGTATTTGCATAGCTTTGCATAGGCTGGCAAGTGGAACTCCGCTCGAAGTTCTTGCAAATCTCTATGGATGTGGGAAAGGTACAGCATGTCACATAGTGCTACAATTTTGTGCAACGTTGGTAGCATCAAGATTGAAGGATACATATATACGTTGGCCAACACTGTTTCGAATGCAAAAGCTTTCCAAAAAATTTGAAGCTATTAGAGGCATTCCCTTTGTGATTGGTTCCATTGATGAAACACATATCCCCATCGTAGCACCTAAGGACAATGCAGCAAACTACTATAACAGAAAAGGTTTTCACTCTATTTTATTATAGTTGACAGTTGCACCTGATTGCACTACTCGGGACTATGATGTAGGTTGGTGCAGGTCCATACATGACTCTGTGAACTTTGGCAACAGTGCACTTGGGATCCAATGCAACAAAGGTGACCTTGGCAAGTATTGCTTAATAGGTGATTGTCCATACATAGCAGAACCATACATGCTAGTTCCTTTTAAAGGAAGCAGGGAAGGCTTGTCTAAGATGAAGTATTATTGGAATTTCATCCAGTCCAGTACACGGATGGCTGTTGAGAGAGTTTTTGGAATGCTGAAGGCAAGGTTTCGGATTCTCCTAAAAAGCATAGACATGGATCTGCTTAATGTTCCCGACATTGTCACTGCATGTCTTGTGTTGCATAATATTTGCATACCACATGGTGACACCTTTGACATGGATTGGGTAAGGGATGCTGAAACAACCCTCAAGAAATTAGTAAACCTTCAGGTAGGGACCACAAGGACATCAACATCCACCTTATTTGAAGTTCGTGCAGTTCTACCAATGTCAGAAGCAGAGGTGGTCAATCGAGCACAAATTGAAGCAGATGATGTAGAGACCAACAGTATGAGTAGAGGTACTGAACACAAGGACAATTTGGCTCAAGTAATGTATAAGGAGCATTGTCATAGAAACATCTAAATGGTTTTTGGAGATAGTGAAGATGAGCATCCAGGTGAAGACGAGTAATCTACAATATAAATCTATAGATTTGGATTCAACTTTGTACAAATCTGCTTAGCAATTTTTAAAAATATTCTCTGAAATTTATACTCAAAAGTTACTTTTCTATACACTCTAGTAGATGTTCATTTTTGTTCATTTTTGTGTACTTTGTTATTATTTTCAACTTTGTACGAATTTGCTTAGCAATTTTTAAAAACATTCTTTGAATTTTATACTCAAAATTCACTTTTCTATACACTTTGTTACATGTTCATTTCTGTTCTTTTCTATGTATTCTATTATTCTGATCAAAATTAATGGTATATCACTAGCAAATTTTGAAGGGTATGTTGTCCATAACACAATAACACTTTTGTTATATGGGACTCCTGTATTTGCTTGTGCTGCTATTCTTATTTCTCTAGCCAAGAGATGCATGCTGAATTTTGGAAATCAGGAGTAGAGATAGATCTTTTTCTGAGCTGATTTGCTAGAGGAGAAGAACAAGTGAAGGCCTCTAGGCTTTACTCCTTTTGCCACAATATGCAGTCTGTGAGGAGCTCATCTGATAGAGAAGAGACCCCTAATGTGCCTCAAGCTTTACTCCTTTGCTACAAGAATGTAGTCTTTGAAGAGCCTATCTAGCAGAGAAAAGGCCCTTGTTTCCACTTAAAGTACTTCCCTCATGTACTTTAAGTCCAGGTTTGTATAAGAGTAAGTTCTACTACCTTATAGACACATCATTCCATATAATTGTGACCGATAGTTTTTTTGGTTGTTAAAACAATAATGCAACGAAGGATTTTATTAAGGCAGACGAGATTCATCCACTCATACCTCTTGTTGATAAGAGCTCAAAAATTCTGTCCTTCAATAGTCCCTAGGCCTGTCAGCTTCAGAGAAAGAAAAAACTTCGTTTGGATGCCTTCTTACATTTCTAAAGAATGTCCCAAGAGGAGGCGAGCAGAAAACAGTGGGAGCAAGCGCAGGCCCTGTGAGTTGCGGCGGACAACAACGGAGCAATCATTGTCATCTTCTTTTGCTCCTTTCATTCCTTTCCTCTTCCCCCAAGCTCCTTTCGCTCCTTTCCTTGTCCACCACTAATGTGGATGAGAGGGCAGACAACTCTTGGGAAATCCTTTTGGATGGGTGGAAAAGGGGATTTTTCACCCTTTGTCCACTGTGCAAGCGTGAACCTACCCTATGTCGCATGGGAATATGCAAGCAAAAATATGAGTTTCCTTTTTGGGTCGCTTGCAACTTTGCAATTCCATAAGACATATGACATTGTCCGAAAGCCCTCTAAGTTTCCTGGCTACGTACCTCGAAGCCTGACTTGCGCAGGTTGTGTCGTCGTCTTTACTGCCTTAATTATTCATCTCTCTGTGGACTCAGAGCACGGGCCCGCGGTCGCGCAGACCAGTGTTCACGAAAAACTTTTGTTATAGCAGATACAAAAACCTCTAACTCAAATTTTTGCAGGGATTTTTGAATCAAATTACTTGTATTTGCCATTTTTATAACTAAATTTTTTCAAAAGTTCGAGGTTTTAAACCTTCTTCCTTAAAGTTATTTTAAAAACTTTGCAATTCACTTTGCATCAAACCTCGGTTTTTCGTGAACACTGGGACTCGCGCTCCGCGGATTCATCTATACCAGCCATCAACATTGAGTACGGAATGAGCGCTTGAAAGGTTCTTCCGAGGATATTCTCGGCAAGCAAGCATACAGCTCGAGCGTATCAAACACCAGATTGGGTGATCTGCATCATGTCGTTTCCGCTGCACACAGTGACAAAGGGATTGAGCGTCTCCAGATTGTTTCAAGCTAATTAAACCCGACATGGAGATGCAGTTATCAATCTCCGCCTCAGCCTATCCTACATATGTTCGAGATAGCACTAGGGATGGCAGACCAAGAAGGCGACTTGAGACAGCACACGAAGTGTCATGTGCAGTGCAATGGACGCACAGATGGGCTGGTTTGCGCCTGGAGGACTATCTCAGAATCATAGAGCAAGCTGTGCCCCCTCAGCCATCGGTCGATGAGCTTGCTTGCATTTTGTTCCAATGCAGAAAGGAGAAAAACCGTGAATGTGCACTACGCTTGCTTGCCATTGTGCGCAATAGCGGCCTGGAAGCTCATCCATCAATCAGCAACCACCTTGTCTCGACACTCGCAGAGGTTGGGTCGTTGTCTGATGCTCACTGGCTCTTTGACAGGTTAGCGTGTCGTCATGAGAACACTTGGAATTGCCTCATCACTGCTAATATCAGATGCGGGGAGCGACGTCAAGCTCTTAGCTTATATCAAGACATGCAGCTGGATGGTTCTGTACATCCCAGTCCACACACTTTTGTGGCCTTGCTTAAGGTTTGTATGGAACTAAAGGATTTGGGAACAGGTCACAAATTACATGCTCACCTTGCCTTGAAGGGCTTGCTAGGAAAGGATGCTTTTGTCGGAAGTGCATTGGTCTCCATGTACACCAAATGTGGCTCGCTTCCAAAAGCACAGCTAGTATTTGACAAGCTTCCAGTTCGTGACATGGTGTTGTGGACTGCACTAATTGCAGGTTATGTGCAACACAGGCAGGGAAAACAAGCTTTGAGATGCTTTCAACTCATGGAGATTGAAGGTGTGATTCCAGATGCACTCACCTTTGTCTGGATTTTGAAGGCTTGCAGCATGACAGGAGATACAGATAAGGGTCAGGAAATGCATGCAAAGATAGCCAAAAAGGGGTTGTTGGAGGATGATGTGTTTGTTGGCAATGCGGTGGTTGATATGTATGTCAAATTCGGTTTGCTTGAAAAAGCACGGGAGGTGTTTGACAAGATTCCAGTCAGGAGCGTAGTCTTGTGGAATTCATTACTGACAGGATATGCCCAGCAAGGGCTTGTGGAGGATGCTCTGAGTTGTTACCAACAAATGCAACTTCAGAGTGTTTCTCCTAATGCAGTCACCTTCCTCTGTATTTTGAAAGCTTGTAGCACCATGGGAGCCTTAGAAAAGGGCCAAGAAATACATCTTGATATCTGCAGAAGAGGTTTGTTGGAAACAGACCTTGTTGTTGGCACTGCACTGGTTGATATGTATGTCAGGTGTGGCTCACTTGGCCAGGCACAAGAACTGTTTGTTAAACTTCCAGTTCGAGACATAGTTCTATGGACTGTGCTAATGGCTGGATATGCTCAACATGGGCATGGTGAGGAAGCTCTGAACTGTTTTGAGCAGATGAAACTTGAGGGCATCTTGCCAGACGCTGTCACTTATATCTGCAGCTTGAAAGCTTGCAGTAGCATAGGTTCGGTGGAGAAGGGTAGAGAAGTACATTCTGAAATAGCCAGAACAGGATCTTTAGAAAGAGACGATTTGGTTGGCACTGCATTGGTTGATATGTATGCCAGATGTGGCTCACTTGCCAGTGCAGAATATGTGTTTGACAGACTTACTGCTAGAAACGTAATCTCATGGAATGCACTCATCACAGGTTATGCTCATCATGGACATGGCCAAAAAGTGTTGAAAAGTGTAGAGCAGATGCAACATGTGGGTCTCTCTCCAGATGCAGTCACCTTTGTTTGCAGTCTGGCAGTTTGTGGAAGTTTAGGTGACATAGAAAAGGGCCTAGAGATTCATTCTGAGATATCCAGACAGGGATTGTTGGAAAGCAATCTGTTTGTTGGCAATGCTGTAGTTGATATGTATTGCAAGTTTGGGTTGCTTGCAAAAGCACAAGAAGTGTTTGACAATCTTCCTGTCAGAGATGTTGTCTCATGGAATACGCTGATTGGGGGATATGTTCAACATGGTTGTGGGGAGAAAGCTCTGTACTTGTTTGATCAAATGCAACTGGATGGCTTCTCCCCAGATGCTGTTACCTTTATCTGCAGCTTGAAGGCTTGTGGCAGTATAGGAGCCACAGACAAGGGCAGAGAGATACACACTGAGATTTTGAGGCAAGGCTTGTTGAAAAGAAATGTTGTTGTTGGCAATGCATTGGTTGACATGTATGCTAAATGTGGCTTGCTTCCCAAAGCGCAAGAAGTGTTTGACAAGCTTCCACTAAAAAATCTAGTGTCCTGGAATGCACTTATTGCAGGATATGCCCAGCATGGACAGGGTCAGGAAGCACTAAATAGCCTGGAACATATGCGACATGAAGGCCTCTCACCGGATGCTGTCACCTTCGTTTGCTGCTTGAAAGCTTGTGGCAGCATAGGAGCAAAAGAAAAGGGCCAAAAACTACACTCCGAGATTGCAAGAACAGGATTGTCAGACACAGACCTTGTTATTGGCACTGCATTGGTCGACATGTATGCCAAATGTGGCCTGCTCACCAAAGCACAAGAAATGTTTGACAAGCTTCCAGTTCGAGACACTGTTTCATGGACTGCACTAATGACAGGGTATGCCCAGGTTGGAGATGCCAAAAATGTTTTTCACACATTTGACAAGATGATAGAAGAAGGTGTAAAACCAGTGTTGGCTACTTTTAGCTGTGTGCTGAATGCATGCAGTCATTCAGGTCTAGTAGATAAGGGGCAAGCATACTTTGTTAAGATGAACAAGGATTACGGTCTCATCCCTTCTCCTGAGCACTGCACTTGTATTGTTGATCTTCTCAGCCGTGCAGGCCAAATAGATAAGGCAGTGGGGATTATTCAGGAGGTTCCATGCCGGGCTGATCCTGTGCTGTGGCACACTTTGCTAGGTGCTTGTCAAAAGTGGGGCAAAGTAGACCTTGGAAGATGGGCCTTTGAACATGCAGTACAATTGAATGATAAGGATCATGCAGTTTATGTGTGTATGTCCAACATCTATTCAGATGCTGGTATGCAGGAAGATGCAGATAAGGTTCAGGCTATGGGAGTAAGAAACACAAGTGTTGAAGCAAATTGCACATCGTTGCAAACTGATGCCAATAGATTTGTTCATGCACAGGATATATGTCAAACCCCAATAAACCCCATGGGAAGGACCAAAAGTAGTCCAACTGGTATGAACTCCTAAGAGGTGCCAAAATGAGCTCTGGTACCCTCTCTGAGATCTTAGGTGATAAGGTCTCCCAAGGCCATGTAGCCAGCCTCTTGGAACCATGAAATAAGCCATCCTCTCCTGTGCACGCCTTTGGAATGAAGAAGAACAAAGGAAAAATATGTAATCATCCACAAGATGTGGAACCATGAATGCCACAATCTCAACGAGTCAAGATCGTGAAAGGAGGAGTTGATGCCTATATCCATCCACCAAAAAAATGGCTTCCATGGTTGATGTGCATAGAATCCTCCAGGACCCAACGAGGAAAGGAGGTTGGAGCAAATTTTCAGAGACCTTTATCATCTAAAAAAGCTGAAGCAAACCAAGCATTCCTATAGAGAGCACGTGGAAGCCTCACTGTACTCAACCAAAGCTCCACGAGTAACGTGAAATGATAAATGGAGACTCCCCCTGTCCCCATTTGAGGCTTTGCAGGCTTTGCTTTGGGGTTGGAAGCAAATGTATCTATATGGAGGTAGTAATGCGTCCAAGTAAGGTATCCTAACAAATTGATATCTCTATACTTCGCGGTGACCCCTCGCATGTATGGGATCACGAGGGTGTATTTGGGAGGCGTGTGTTATTTATTGTACCTTTTGTTCCAATAATACGAGGATTCTCTACTCTACATGTTTTGTGTACCTTTTTGTTGTGCGTCGCTGTACCAAATTTCAGGTTCACTTGAAGTTCCGTGAAAGTTTTTACCTTGGTATCAAAGCGAGCATAGCCTCCGGAGTCCCTTGCGTGCTGTTTAGCAACTGGGTCAAGCCCATGTTGCATTGCTTCGTCAGCCTGGGAGTGAGAGAGTAAAAAATTTGAAAGGGGCAGTTGTACAAGCTTTAAACAGGATGGGAGACTGGAGTAGCGGTTGGAACTTACCGTTTGAGGTTCAAAGTGACTTCCGACGAATGGCAGGGGTGACACAGGTAGTCAGTTTATGGAGATGTTGGTATATAACGAAAAATAACGAAAATTAAGCTTTTTGTATTATGAGGGGAAGTATCCTGGTGGCACTGCTTCTGGTTGAGAGGATTGATCCATCCGCTCCATCCTTTTTTGGCTTTGGATTTGGCAGATGTTTCATGGAATCGATGACTTGTCTTAGCGAAAGGGGTTTTAATCAAGGAAATGCAAGTGCAGCAGGCATTCGGATGGAGCAGTCACCTCAGCTCTGCTATGCTTGTCATATGAGTCGGTTTGGACTTATATGAAAGGTCAAGCCCGTTCATCTAGGTTGTCACTCATCTCACAATTCGAGTTAGTTTCCATCTCGCCCGGATGCACGTTGCCGGTTGGTGTAGCGATAGAGGTTTAGGGGGAGGCTACTAAGACGGATATTATGATGGAGGTAGTTAGGATGGAAATGGAGAACAGGGGAACGAGCTCGAGGTGTAAAGGAAGGGCTCGGAGACTTCGATGAGTACGAAGATTGCGAAGTGAAAGGAAGACCCCTTGGCTTGATTCGAGACTTACTTGAGAGTATGAAACCGGCAGAGAGAGAGAGAGAGAGAGAGAGAGAGATTTTCCTCCAAAGATCCTACGTGATATGGCTTAGGATCTTCGGAGGAAATTGGATGCTGCGAATCGTAATGTCGAGCATAAACAAAGTTAATTGGTGGGCACCGGTTGTGTTGACAAGGGTGACAATTTTCCATAGTGGCAATCTTCCAAGCTCCAAGTTCCCAATCGGTTGTTGGTCATGTATGCCTATTTCACTGAATGTATCATCGGACATTTATCATCATTCAGAAGAATGAGTTGGTATGGAGTTCATCAAGATAGCTTTGTAAATTGTGCGCTTCCAATTTTAATGGGTGGCCTCAATGGAATGTGTTGGCAACTTTATGCTCGAAACAAGACATGTGGTCTTGGCTAATCCATCAACGTGTGGGTTTACTCACCATTCTCAACAACATATTGACACTTGTAAGTTCAACTTGTTTGGATAGAAATACGTATGTTGGAAGTATGTACATAGAAAGATATTACTTTCTTGTTTGGATAGAAATATGTATGCTAGAAGTATGTGCATCGAAAGATATCATTGTTCTCTATCATATCATTATCAAGTTATCAAGTATTGATGAAAAAGATATCATTTTTCTCTATCATATCGCTATCAAGTATTGACGAGAATATCACATTAATGGTGGGGACTTTTCAAACCTTATTAAGGTGGTTGCCTCTATGCTTCAAACAAACATTTCCCTAGCATCAACATTTGTTGTTGTATGCAACAAGGAGAGCTTACCAATGTTTAGTAAGAATGCTAAAAAATAGGTCCCTATTATAAGGTGCAAGATGCTTTGGCTAGTAGAAATCAAATGCAACACCTGCACACATTGTTGGCACTGCCACAAAAATTGATTCAAGTTGTTTTTTCTTCAAGTTTGGCAACTTGTTTGTAGGTCAAGTGGTCTCTAAGGAAGTACAAAATATGGCAAATCTAAATTATTGGGCTTGCGTTATTGCACAGATCAAATGAGTGGCACAAGCAAAGTGATCCAAATCGAAAGCAAAGATCTACTATGTCTCTCTCCCTTTTTCTTGTCTCTCAAATATAAAGAAAGAAGACAATATATATTAACCTTCACCTCGCAATGGAGTAAGCATGCTAATAAGCGGAAGTGTTTGCAAATGATGTGCATCAAATTTTTTTTATTATGTGTTATATAGCAATTCTCTTATTTAAATATGTTTGTTAAGGGAAAATAAGGGCTGGGCTCACTCCCATGCAAATTATACTTATTATTTTTAAAAATCAAATGTGAACACCCAAGTGCATGCAAGTGTGGGTGGTCAAAAGGCCAAAAGGATGGGCTAGATGCCTAGAAGGGTAGGAAACCCTAAAACTTTTGTATAAAAGGGATAAGAGATAATGGAAAAGGCTATTCATGTATGTGCAAACTTCTTGTCTTCATGCTTGTGTTATCTTTTCTTACAAGGGAGAGAGTGAGGAACATTGAGTGAGAAGTTTTTGCACATTTTTTTTCTTCTTAATCTATTCTCTTAGAGCAACTCAAGCGATAATGAGAGGGTGAGAAGTAAGTAGTGTGAAGAACTGAGGGACGTGGCAAGTGAAGTTTTCTTCACCTCTCCTCATCTCCTTGAGCTATCTTTGGTGGGTCATATAAGTGCGGCGACAACATGAGTGAGAAGAGGAGCAAGTAGGTGTATGTGTGAATCATGGAGTGATGTTTGACAATCTGATGCAACTACATCATGGTAAGTATTGGTAATAAGCACGCTCACCACAATTGCCTTGATTCGATCTATCATTGCTAGGTTAGTCTGTCATGTACCATGCATGTGTGAGTAGGCTAGGTGAGAGATAGTCATGATTGTGAGTCAAACTATTGAAACAATAAGGGTGTGTCCATGGTCCCACCTTTGGTGTATGAGCGCAACATTTTTGGTTTCGTTATGGGACTAAGACACATTGGTCATGTAGTCACTTGCAGACCTTAAGCAACAAAATGCGAGATGTGTGCATATATGAGCTCTGAAACACATGTGAATAGATAGTTTTTGTTTTATTTGTTGGTTGATATAACAAGTGCTTAGATTTTGCTTTTGTTAAGAGAGTAAGATATTTATGAGATTTATTGCATGTGTGGTAAGTCCTAATGATATTTTTGGGAATGTAAAAATACGAAGGAACCATCATGGGACATGTCACGTGTAGGATATGAATATGAAATAAGATTTCATTAGAATGCATTCAATTATAGAAAGGAGCCCGTACGCATCTTTAAATGAGCATGCTCAGTCTTATGGGAAGGAAGGAAAGGTGAGATGTGGTGAGGAGTGGAGAAGAGACTACCTTATAAGGGAAGGGCTTTAGGAGATATTGAACAAGACAAAAAGAGAAAGATGTTCTCCACCACACGTTAACAAGAGTTGATGGGCTCGTGAATCTTTTATTCTCCCTTGGAGTGCCCTGCATATAAACAGTTTTGAATTTTTGAATTGCATGCATGCAGGGTTGAGGGAGGTTAAGGTGGCTTTAATACCCCACGATCTCTTTCTCTCATGATTAGTGAGAGACATCTATATCTATTTTTGATCTCATTGTGATTTGTGGTGGAGTTGCAGGGTGGAATTGCTTGGAGCAGAGGAGCATGCTTGGAGCAAGGGAGCACTCAGCAGGGGAGCACGCTTGGAATCCCTTGGAATTGCTTGGAGCAAGGGAGCCAGCTCGCTCAGGTGCAAGTCTCTCTCTCTCTCTCTCTCTCTCTCTCTCTCTCTCTCTCTCTCTCTCTCTCTCTCTCTCTCTCTCTCTCTCTAGTTAATTAATAGTTATAGTTAATGTTATAGTTAAAGTTAATAGTTAATAAACTTTAACATTAACTATTGTTAGTTAAAGTTAAAGTTATGTTATAGTTAAAGTTACTGTTGTATTGTTTATTAGTTTATTGTTAGTTTATAGTTTATTGTGGTATTTCTTTTATTTTATTTAGATTTAGATAAGATTTAAATTTAGATATTGTTTTATATTATTATTGTTGTCGTATTGTTTATTTATTATTATTATTATTATTATGTTATTACATTCTTATTGTATTATTTTATTATTGTTGTTGTTATATATTTATATTGTTTTGTTAATGGTTGTTATTTTAACTTTGCTATTGTTAGTTATTATTATTATATTATATTATATGTATTGCTAGTTTGTTATTTGTTATTTGTTATTATTATGATGATGTTATTTTATTTAGATATTATTAGTTTATATCTATCTAAATAATAATATCTAATTAGTTATTTAAAGTTAATGTTAATGTTATAGTTATAGTTAAAGTTAATGTTGTATTGTTTATTAGTTTATTGTGTTATTATTTTTTATTTTATTTACATTAAGATAAGATTTAGATTTAGATATTGTTTTATATTATTGTTGGTCGTTTTATTATCTATTATTATTATTATTATGTTATTACATTCTTATTGTATTATTTTTTTATTATTGTTGTTATATAGTTATGTAGTTTTGTTAATGGTTGCTATTTTAACTTTGTTATTGTTAGTTATTATTATTATATCATATTATATGTATTGTTAGTTTTTTATTTGTTATTTTTTATTATTATGATGATGTCATTTTATTTAGATATTATTAGTTTATTAGTTTATTGTTAGTTCATAGTTTATTTTATTGTGCTATTATTTTATTTAGATTTAGATATTGTTTTAGTTATTATATTTTATTGTTATGTTAATAATTAATATTATAGTTAATAGTTATAGTTTATTAGTAATTATGATATGATTATGATGTTATTTTATTTAGATATTATTAGTTTATTACGGTATTATTTTATTTAGATATTGATTGTTGTATTATTTTGTTATTATTATTGTTTTTGTTACTATTGGTGTTTTTTATTTAGATATTATTAGTTTATATCTATTTAAATAATAATATCTAATTAGTTTATATAATGATGATGATGATGATTGATGTTGTATTGTTTATTAGTTTATTGTGGTATTATTTTATTTAGATTAAGATAAGATTTAGATATTGTTTTATATTATTATTATTATTATTGTCGTATTATTTATTATTTATTATTTATTATTATTTTAGTTTATTATTAGTTTATTATTTTGTTAATGGCTATTATTTTAGCTTTGTTATTGTTAGTTTATAGTTTATTTATTTTATTGTGGTATTATTTTATTTAGATTTAGATATTATTTTGGTTATTATTATTATTACTATATTATATTATTATAGTTATTGTATTGTTTATTAATATTATTCTTATTCATATTACTTTGTTATTGTTAGTTATTATATTATTATTATTATTATTATATTATTGTGCCTGCAAATTATGAACAATTATATATATATATATATATATATAATTAATGTATTGTTTATGTATAGTAGACTAATTATAAATACAGATACAGATAGAGATATTGATAATTGATATTGATATTATAGTTACAGGTAGATGCAGACATTGATGGATATAGAGTAATAAATATAGATAATAATAATAATAATAATAATAATAATATAGTTAATAATATAGATATAGATATAGATATAGTTAATAATAATATAGATATGTTTTATATTATTATTATTATTACTTTGGTATTGTTAGTTATTATATTATATTATATGTATTGTTAGTTTGTTAATTCTTTGTTATTTGTTATTGTTATATTATATTATTATTATTATATTATTATGCCTACAAAGTATGGACTATTATAATAATATCTATCTAAATAATAATATCTAATTAGTTCATATAATAATGATGATGATGATGACAATTGTTGTTGTATTGTCTATTAGTTTATTGTTAGTTTATAGTTTATTGTAGTATTATTTTATTTAGATTAAGATAAGATTTCGATATTTTTTATATTATTATTATTGTGGTATTGTTTTTGTTTATTATTATTATTATTATTATTATTATATTATGTTATTATATTCTTATTGTATTATTTTATTATTATTATAGTTTTAATAATGGTTGTTATTTTAGCTTTATTATTATTTATTTATTTATTTTCATTATATAGTTTTGTTAATGGTTGTTATTTTAGCTTTGTTATTGTTAGTTATTATTATTATATTATATGTATTGTTAGTTTGTTAGTTCTTTGTTATTTGATATTGTTATATTATATTATTATTATTATATTATTATGCCTGTAAAGTATGGACTATTATAATAATATCTATCTAAATAATAATATCTAATTAGTTTATATAATAATGATGATGATGACGATGATTGTTGTTGTATTGTTTATTAGTTTATTGTTAGTTTATAGTTTATTGTGGTATTATTTTATTTAGATTAAGATAAGATTTAGATATTATTTTATATTATTATTATTGTGATATTATTTTTGTTTTTTATTATTATTATTTTATGTTATTACATTCTTATTGTATTATTTTATTATTATTATAGTTTTGTTAATGGTTGTTATTTTAGCTTTGTTATTGTTAGTTTGTTAGTTCTTTGTTATTTGTTATTATTATATTATATTATTATTATGCCTGTAAAGTATGGACTATTATATTATATATATATATATATATATATATATATATATATATATATATATATATATATATATATAATATTATTAATGTATTGTTTATGTATAGTAGACTAATTATAAATATAGATACAGATACAGATATGTAAGAAGCTAGGAATAAGGATTTAGTGTAAATAATATTGATATTATGCCATGTCACACTGACATTGGTATAAAAGGAGAGGACATGTAATTTTTCATATCTTTTTGACACATTAATACAATTACAGTCTTTCTCTCCCATCTTGCTCACAGCTTCTATGGCTTCTCCCTCTTTCCTGTCTTTCTCTCTCTAAATCTAGTCTTTCTCTCTCCTCGTCACTCTTCTTCTCTCTCTTCTGCAGTCTTCTCTCTCTTTCTCTCTCCCTAGTTCTCTCTCTGACAAGTAGTATCAAAGCATTGGTCTTTGATCCATTTTTTTCTTCTATTTTCAGTCCTATTTTCCTCTATCAAAATCAATTTCAGACAAAAATTGTACAAGACAGTGACTAGTGGAGTGCTGCAGATCATCTACAGTTAATAAGAGACTACATCTGGAGATATCCAAGGTCAGATATAGCGGAGGATGGCTTAAATGACAGGTCGTCATCAAATTTTATGCAAAATTGGAAGTAATTAGAGTAAAGAAGAGTTAACCGGGCTTAGTTTGGGAACAAACTGTGGTTACTTTGAAAAGAGGGAGTTCTCTTTCCCCTTTCTTGGAGTTTCCTATAGGTTTCATGGAAGTTCATCATCAAGATTTGCTCATATCTCTCAAACCTCTGATCTTCTTGGCCAAGCACCTCCTGGAATAGATCCCTTGCTTCATTATCTTCAGAATGAGCACAAGTTTGCTTCAGATTGGCTCAGCTATGGAGCCAGGAACAGCCCCGAAAATTGTGGCACAATTTTCGGGCTGATTCCAGCCTGTTGCCTACTGTGGATACTTCCTCTTCAGCCCTTGGCAAGTAAAAATCATCAGTGAAATTGAAAGATTCAACCCTATTCAAGATTCTTCAGCCTCTTCCTAAACCCTAGATGAACAGTCCATGGCAGCCATGAAAGCTTCAGCCCGAGCTTTCATTTCTCAACAATTTCTTGAAGATTCTTCATCTTTTTAGCCCGTGGGATCATCTCAGCAAGGATTCTTCAACAAATTGCAAGGATTAAGCACGAAATGGTCAAAGATTGAAGCTCAAGAGCTTCCATGGAGCAAAAATTTGGGGGAAATAGGTTTAATGCCTCAATTTCAAGCATTTGAAGCTTCAAGATTGTTCTTAAGTACTAAATACACAAGCCTTGGGGATTATTTTAGCAACATTGGACAACCGGAGGCTTTATTAAGCATATGAAGATTGATTAAGTCATCATCAACAATGTCAAAGGTACTCTTCTTCAATTCTTAATCTCTCTCATTAATCCAATTGCTGAGCTTAATCCATTGATTGAGAGATTAAAGAATTGAATAATATCCATCAAATTTCATCCAACTTTGCTTGAATCAATCCATTCATGAATGTAATGCTTGCTTTATGCACACTAGTTCTAATCAGTGAATTAGAGGCTTCAATCTGAAATTTCCAGCATAACAATTGAATCCCACTGATTGAATCTATTGATTGATGAGCTTGTTTACTCTAATCCATTGATTGGCTGAATTTCTTTTACCCAAATTGAAATATTGTAAAAGGGTAAGTACTAGCAATTAGTGAGTCACTGAATTGCATTGGTAAGACCCTTCTCCTATCCAAACTTTCAAGATTCCATTCAATTGCATCTCATGGAAGGCTGAATGAATATTTCAGAAATGCATCTCATACTAATTGATTAGATTACTAGCTACTGCCATGTTGATATATCCACCGAGGAAAAAGGTGGATGCCGGGGGAGATAGTGGGACAAAAGAGAGGTGACCCTCCCTCACTATCAAAGATCCCGAAGGGGTGCAACCAACCGACCCGGGGGGAACTTTGTCCACCTCCCGGTGATTCAGAGCCCGTGTAGGGAGCCTGTCATGCCGTTTTATCCCTTACACAGGTACATCGAGTGGAGAATTGAAGATTAAAGAGTTTCCAAAGACTCAAGTACCTACAAGTCCAAAACACGGTAAAATAGGGAATTTACAGGGTATTTACAGGTGGTTACAAGTACACCCTTCATTGCTGAAGTACAGAGTGCAGGTATTACAGGGTACCCACAGATCCTATATGGCCTTCTACAGGGTTTGGTAACCATTTGGGGTAACTATCTTGCATTACAGGGTCAAAACAGGGCACTTAGAGGTTTAGACAGGGTGCAAGCCTGGACAGTTCAGACTCAGAAATCCAGCTACAAAATTTTCTGTCCTAAATTTATTATAGCGTCCTATAGCTCATCTCAAAGAAGGCATTCTTAGCTTTGATTTGAACTAAAAAGTTTTGAAATCGAAGTTCCCTAGCAAAACTCCGTATGAAGGGAAGTATATGTGGAAAGCCAGTGTTCATTCTGATAGACAGTGGCAGTACTCATAGTTTTGTGAATAAGTCCATCATGGACAAGCTAAATTGTGTTTCCACAGATTTACAGTAGCCCATTAGAGTTCAAGTAGCTAATGGTGAAGAGGAAATCAGTACACAGATATGCCCATAGGTTTCTTTACAGTTGGCTGAAAATTTTGAAGCAAAGGTAAACCTGATCACTTTGGAAATGGGGCCTATAGACATTGTATTCGGTTGTGATTGGTTGATGACATTAGGCAAGATCACTATGGATTTCTCACAGTTGTATATGGAGTTTATCTCCGATGGACATCTTATCCATTTACATGGAATTCCTAGTAGATCAGATTTTCAGCTTATTACCATTCAACAACTCAAAAGAGAGTACAAGAGGTACTCACAAATATTTGTTTTGCATTTGAATAAAGAAACACAGGATCATCCCAATAATTCAGCAAACCATCCAGCCTTGACAGCTCTTCTTGAGTATAGAGATTTGTTTGAGGTACCTACTTCATTGCCTCCTAAGAGAGCAGTAGATCACCCCATTGACTTGGAGCCCAACTCAAAGATAATCAATAAGCCACCTTATAGATTATCAAAGTGTGAATGAGAGGAAGTAGCTAAGCAAATCAAGGAACTTCTTGAGATGGGATTCATTGAACCAAGTTCTTCACCTTATGCATCTCCAGTCCTGTTAGTCAAAAAGAAAGATGGATCTTTCAGAATGTGCATTGACTATAGGGATCTTAATAAGATCACAGTGAAGAACAGGTATCCGATACCCAGGATTGATGATTTGCTTGATGAGCTTAAGGGGGCTTGATTTTTTACGAAGATTGACTTGAGGTCAGGGTATCATCAAATTCACATGCGAGAGGGTGATGAAGTTAAGACTGCTTTCAGGACTGATCATGGGCTCTATCATTTCTTAGTGATGCCATTTGGGCTTACAAATGCTCCAGCTACCTTCCAAAGCCTGATGAATAAGATTTTACAACCTTTCCTCTTTCAGTTTGTCTTGGTGTTCTTTGATGACATTATGATCTACAACAAGACTTTACAGGATCACTTAGCACATATGAGGAGGGTTTTTGATGTATTGAGACATCATAGGCTTTTTGCTAAGGAGAAGAAGTGTTCTTTCATGCAGACTAAAGTGGAATACTTGGGACATATTGTCAGTGAAAAAGGAATACATGCTGATCCCAAGAAGGTGCAATGTATAAAAGATTGGCCAACACCTACTACTACTACCTCTCTTAGAGGATTCCTTGGTTTATCTTCATTCTATCGCCGATTTATTAAGCATTATGCGGCCATTGCAGCTCCTTTGACTGATAGGTTGAAAAAGGAGGCTTTCTTTTGGGATGCTCTTGCAGATAGCAGCTTCAACCAGTTAAAGGAACTCCTTACCTCTGCTCCTATCTTACTATGCCCGGACTTTTCCAAAGAATTTACTATACAGTGTGATGCTAGTGGCCGTGGCATTGGGGCTGTTTTGCTACAGGAGCATGGAGTAATTGAATTTGAGAACCGTAAGCTTACAAATAAAGAAATGGCCATGAATGTTTATGACCAGGAGATGTTGGCTATCTTGCATGCAATTAAGAAGTGACACCATTACTTATATGGCAGTCGATTCAGAGTACATAGTGATCACAGGGTACTTAAGTATTTCCTTACTCAATCCAATATTACTCCAAAGCAACGTCGTTGGGTAGCTACATTACAGAATTATGATTTTGACATCACTCATACAAGGGGCAAAGATAACATAGTGGGTGATTCTCTTTCTCGTATGTGGACTTGCAAAGTTTCAGCTACGATAGAATTGCATAATGACTGGATTAAAGAATCACAAGAGACTTATCTTCTGGATGAAGAATTCAGCTATATTTTTCAGAAATTACAGCAAGGTCTTATGGAAGAAAACTCGCATTACCAGCTTAAAAATGGCCTTATTTGGTTGAAAGGCAAGATTGTTATTCCTTCTACTTCTTCTTTTACGCAAAAAATTATGGATGAACTACATTCTTCGCCTCTAGCTGGACATTTAGGAGTTTTCAAGACCTATGATAGGATCAGTAAAAGTTTCTATTGGAAAGGACTGTGGAAAGATGTCAAGGACTTTGTTATGAAGTGTATGTCTTGTCAGCAGGATAAGGACAGCACCCATAAGCCAGGAGGTTTGTTACAGCCATTACCTATTCCTACTGATAAATGGACTCATATTACTATGGATTTCATTACTTGCTTACCTACTACCAAGAAGGGATGGAATAGTGTATATGTGGTGGTAGATAGACTCACCAAGGTAGCCCATTTTATTTCAACCAAGATTCAATTTACTGCTTCTCAAGTGGCCAGTCAGTTTATGGAGCAAATTTTTAGACTACATGGATTACCGCAGGTGATTGTCCATGATAGAGACTCAAAGTTTATGAGTAACTTTTGGCAAGCGGTATTTACATCTATGGGCACTAAATTAGATCCATCTATGGCTTATCATCCTCAAACTGATGGACAGACAGAAAGAGCCAATAAATGGTTGGAGACTTATCTTCGTCATTTTTGCTATGATGTCCAAACCTCATGGGATTCTTGGTTACACTTGGCTGAGTTTGCTTATAACAACTCTACTCATGCTAGTATAGGAGTTTCACCCTTTGAGGCTTTGTATGGTTACATGGTGCCCTTACCCACAGTCATCTTTAATGAAAAGATCAATCCTCATGGGAAGGAAAAGTTAGAAAGAATGCAGACCCTTTTTGAAATTGTGTATACACGCAAAAGATCTAGAATGGTACCATTAGTAGCTTCTGTTTGCCCATTGGTTTCAGGATGGAATGCAGATGAGAAATCAATCTTAGTACCCAAATTAGCAAACAAAGTAATCCAAAAAGTATTACAAAATATAGAATCACGATAAAAAATAATAACCTTTGGCAAGCCATGACTAGTGAAAACAGTCTTAAAAACCAATTGTGCAGCTTGAGATGCAGTTAATGTTTTCTTGCATAGTAGAAAATATGCTTATTCACTAAATCAATCTACTATAGTCCAAATCATATCATGATTAGCTTGTATATTAGGCAAACCAATTATAAAATCCATTGAAATATGTTCCCATGGACGGTCAGGAATTAGTAAAGCCATTAACAACCATATTGCTTACCATGACGTCGCTTGACTCTTTGGCAAATTAAACACTCAGAGACAAAGTTAAAAACATCAGATTCCATTTGTGGCCAGTAAAAATCTTCAACCAATGTTCTTAAAGTGGAAATAATAACTCTATGACCTTGATATGAAGGACAATGAATTTCGTGCAACACAAATGATCTAAATTGAACAGTGACACAAAATCTTTTTTCATAAAATAGAAATACATCAAAATAAGATAAAGAGTCAATTAGAATCCAATTATTAGCAACTAATTTGTTCCAATCAGCTTGAAAACTGGGGTCATGGTCATAGGTATCCTTCATACGAGTAAGGGAATCAAAAGATAGAACGCAAATATTATGGATACTTGGTCTTCTACTCAAGGCATCAGCAACAACATTTTCTCTTCCTAGCTAATATTGAATACGTGGATGAAAACTTTGAATGAAAGAAGCCCATTTAATATGAGTGTCATAGATTTGTGGCTGACTAAGGAGATGTTTGATACTTTGCTGGTTAGTTTTGATCATAAATTCGGATCCCGTTAGGGATAGTGTTTCCATTGACATAAGGCTTGAACTACGGCTAACAATTCCTTATCATAGGTAGAATACTTCAGTTCAGAGGGTTTAAGTTTGCAACTAGAATAGGCTATGGGATGTGAATCTTGCATGAGAACAGCTTCTATTCCTGATCCGCTAGCATCAGTGTGACTACTAGGAAGAATGATCGACTAAAATTAAGTAATTGCAAGATAGGTGCATATGTTAAAGCATGTTTCAACAAATCAAAAAACTTTTGTTGGATGTCAGACCAACGATACACAACACATTTCTTTAACAATTTCGTCAAAGGCAATGCAAGTAACGAAAAATCTCTCACAAATTTTCTATAAAAGCTAGCAAGGCCTAAGAAAGAACATAACTCATGCACATTTTCAAGGGTTGACCAATTTAGAATTGCCTCTATCTTTTTAGGATCACCGTGAATACCATTAGAAGAAACAATGTGACCTACGTATTCAATTTGGGTTTGGAAAATTTCACTCTTGTCACGGTTAGCATATAATTGATTCTCTTTCAACAATTTGAAACTAAAGATAGATGTTCACAATGCTCATTCTCATCCTTACTGAAAACCAATATATCATCAAAGAAAACAATCACACAATTTTGATACTTCAAAAATATATGATTCATCATACGATTGAATATAGCTGGTGCATTGGTCAAACCGAAAGGCATAACAAGAAATTCATAATGACCAAACTTGGTTCTAAATGCAGTCTTAAAAATGTCAAGTGTATCCAAGCATACTTGATGATATCCAGAATTGAGATCTATCTTGTTAAAAACAGTGGCCCATTATAGTTTATCCATGATGTCATCTACCCTAGGGATCGAATATCTATTCTTAACAATGATTTTGTTTAGGGCACAATAGTCAATGTACATCCTATATGTATTATTTTTCTTCTTAACTAATAGGACAGGTGCACCAAAAGGAGAACTACTACTGGACCTAATGAGTCCTCACTTCAACTCGTGTTTGGATTTCTTTTTGTTCAATTTGATTGTATCTATAAGTTGCTTTACATTGTGGTTAAGAACCTGGGATTAAATCTATTTTATGGTCTTCAGGATGTGTATGTGGCAAAGTAGGTGGTAAATCAATAGCAAAGAAATCTTTAAATTGTGAAAGAAATTGTGCATGCCTAGGATGCATCTGAGTTTTCTTAGCTTCAATTTCATTCACCCATACTAAATATGATTTACTACCCTTTCTCAATGCACATTTAGCATATGTGTGACTAAGCAGTGGAAAATTATCAAAGGTGTGCATGAAAGGTGAGAAGGATCGAAGCTTGCACCCAAGAGCTATGGTGAGAGAGCAATAGCAAGAAAGAGAGAGACAAGAAATGGGAACTCCAACAGTCACAATGTGTGACCAGGCTTCCTTTATTCAAACTGTCACTAAAAGAATAAAGAATAAAGTGACGGTGACGGACGCCCGCCACTTGCAGTGTGCAATGGTGGTGACTGTCAGTGTAGTAATACACAGGCGGCTAGGCGGAGGCACCTTTACCCCCAACAACCTCCCACTTAAAGGCGAATCTGCCCTAGTGAGGAGTGAAAAGAAAAAGACAAAAAACAATACAACATATACACATGTACAATAGGATGAGGAAAGACGTCATCTCATCCCACGCCCATCAACCTCCTAAGGAAGGCAAAGAGCTCTATAGAGAGGCTTTTCATGAGGAGATCTGCAGGATTCTGTTCAGTCGAGATCTTGACAAGATCAACAGACTTGTCCTCAACAACCCCACATATGAAGTGATACCTCACCTCAATGTGTTTCTCGTCTTCGCATGGAAGACTTGATTCTTGGCTAACTGAATAGCACTCATATAATCCGAATGTAGTGTAGGAATGGCATCAATACCAAGGTCAGCAACCAAATGACCCAACCAAATGGCCTCCTTGCAAGCCTCAGTGGGGCTGCAACATACTCGGCCTCTGTAGAAAGGGTTGTGCATTTCTGCACCTTGGACATCCAAGAAACAGCACCTCCAGCATAGGTGAATACATAGCCGGAAGTGGACTTCCTACTATCTGCATGTCCTGCATAATCAGAGCCAGTGTACCCCACGACTCCCGTATCCTGGCTACCATAGCATATGCACATATCTGCAGTGCCCTTTAGGTACCTCATGATACCCTTCACGGCATCCCAATGCTTCTTGCCAGGTGTAGCCATATAGCGTGCCACAACACCAACTGCAAAGGCAATATCTGGACGAGTGGCTATCATGGCATACATAAGACTACCCACTGCGGATGCATAGGGAATCTTGACCATCTCGGCCCTCTGCTCATCTGTCTGTGGATAATCAGCCTGTGATACCTTCACATAAGAAGGCAATGGATAGCCAATAGGCTTTATATCATGCATGCAGAAGTGCTCAAGGACTTTATGAATGTACTCCCTTTGTGACAAGTAGAGGAGTCCCTGATGCATGTCCCGTCTAATGCGCATACCAAGTATGTGAGCGGACTGTCCCAGATCTTTCATCTCAAAGCTCTTCTTGAGCTGAGCCTTAAGAGCATCTAGCTCATCACGAGCTTTCCCTGCTATCAGCATATCATCCACATAGAGTACCAAAATCAATAAAGAACCATCACGGGCTTTCTTCGTGTAAAGACACGGATCCATAGCACTCTTGCTGTAGCCCTGTGATTGCATAAAGGCATCAAACTTATGATACCACTCCCTAGGTGCCTGCTTCAAGCCGTAAAGACTTTTCTTCATTTTGCACACTAGGTGCTCCTTGCCAGGTTCTGCAAAGCCCTTAGGCTGCTCCATATAAATCTCATCATGCAAATCCCCATGTAAGAAAGCCGTCTTGACATCCATCTTGTATAAATCCAAGTCAAACTGAGCAACTAAAGCCAAGACTAAGTGCAAGGTGGTCATCTTAACCACAGGAGAAAAGACCTCATCAAAGTCCACACCATGCTCCTACTTAAAACCCTTTGCTACCAGTCTCGCCTTGTACGCCGGCTTGGGGTGTCCAGGGGTACTTTTCAGCTTGTACATCCACTTGCATGGCAAAGCCTTCTTGCCTGTAGGCAAGGAAACCAAATCCCAAGTGTCATTCTTATGCAAGGAGTCTATCTCAAACTACATAGCCCTGTCCCAGGAGTGACTCTCACCCCTGTGCATAGCCTCATCATAAGTGAAAGGCTCTCCTACATATGTAACCAAGACATAATGCATCGAGGGCTGAAATCTATTAGGTGGACGTGTGTCTCTAGTAGACATGGCAGGCTTGGCTGCCTGCCCAGCTGCCTATCCAACACCCTGACCATGAGCATTTGTTGCAGCTGTAGGCTGTCCAATTGGCTCTGCGGGAGCTCTCAGCTCCTCCTGAAATATGACCCTATGGATCTCAACAACTCTCTCAAGCTGCCTATGCACCAAGTCATGTTAGCCTCTTGTGTAAGCCCCGGAAGGCGAGGGATTTACGGCCAGAGCCCCCCTCGCACCCAAGCGTCCTCTTAGGAATTCTTGTTTTGGAAAATAAGGTTTATTATCAATGAACATGTGGTGGAAAACCTAGGCTATTGTGTACAACTCTTCTTTTGAAAAGGCACTAAATTGTACACCTCTTGTGTGAGGTTAAGTGATCTTTTCCATCTTTGTAGAAGAGTGGGAAATATCATGGGGTCTTTGCATTTTTCTTGCTTATTTTTTATTCCTAAGGCAAGATCTACAAGTTTCGATGTAAGTATCACTTTATCAATTACATGTCCCTTGCCTACTAGGCTAACATGCTTGTTTTAGAGTTAGGATCATAATTACGAATGGAACTTAGGCATATGATTAAGCTAGTTCACCCCACACTTTAGTGTAAGTTTGCAAGCCACAATGTTCTACAAGTTTTCTGTTTTTAATGAGCCGAAATTTAAGATCCCCTAGACCACATATGGTGGGTTGTAAGTTGTACTTGTCGCATTCATCTATGCTAAGTTTTTTTTTTTTTATCCTAGGGTCATTGATTAATATGGGGACTTTAGGGTCAATCATCCTAATATGAGGAGTTGTCATCTAGACATCTAACAATAACAAATTGTGCAAATTATGAGATAAAAGAAAATTCAATAGTGTTGACAACAATGATTTGTCATTACAACACAATTTTGCATGATTCAATACATCCTCCCCAATGAAGATAGATGGCTTCCTAAGCGTATGTTGGATGGGTTTTGTGTGTGTGTGTGTGTGTGTGTGTGTGTGTGTGTGTGTGTGTGTGTGTGTGTGTGTGTGTGTGTGTGTGTGTGTGTGTGTGTGTGTGTGTGTGTGTGTGTGTGTGTGTGTGTGTGTGTGTGTGTGTGTGTGTGTGTGTGTGTGTGTGTGTGTGTGTGCAAATAATAAATACATTATGATTTTGTATGTACAAAGGTGTATTATCTTAAGAAGCATTGTTTGATAAGTGGCTTGAGGAAGCCACCAATCAACAAATTTGGACCTTTCAATCAGCTTGCTACATGAAGTTCTTCTTCTAGCAACATATTTTTTGATAGGTGATGTTGCTCCAATTTGGAAGGGTATGACAAATCTTGAGCAATGAAAATGGTGTGATGCAAAATTCCACTACATTGTGTATAGGGTAATATAGCATGGTTTTTACCATGTGTTGCTATTATGGGTTGGTCATTAAGTGACTTCCATCAATAGCAATGTCAAGGTAATGATTATACTCTACCCTTAGGAAGGAACGAATGCTGTGATTCTCACTTTTATTGGATTTTAGCCACTTTAATGGGGTTATTTTCCTTGTTGACTAGAGCCAATCTGAGATGAGGTGCATAATTTTGGCGATTTTCTCAAGAAACATCGTGAGAATACTTCTCTGAATCGCATCACTATTGTAAAAGATGCATTCATCATCCTCCCAAATGAGTAGTTTTACTCTTCCAACGAGAGATAAGCTCTATCATCTAACGATAGAGCTTATCTTCCAACGATAGAGCTTATCTCTCTTCCAACGAGAGATAAGCTCTATCATCTACTTGTCCATGATGCCTAGATCTATCATTTCACATGGCCAAATGAGTGTTTCAAATGTATTATCAAGTTCAATGAAAGAATCTACTACTACAATATTGATCTTACCAGCTAATTTTTTGGCCACCTGATGGCTTTAATCTAGTTGGTAGTCGTGGTTTTGTGATACTTGTCAAGGGTATTACATTAATAGTCTCACTAATTCATTCTTGGTCATGGCCTTGTCTTCATGTTATATGCACGTCTTGTCATAGGATTTACTTCCTCATGCATGGGAGTTGAAGATGATTTCTCTTTGAGTGGTTTTGATTCAGGCATAGTCTTTTTGGTTACGAGGGGTGAAGTCATAGCCATGCTTTGGGTAGCCTTGGGTTTATATACCTAGATAGTTGACTTAGGTACACTTTAGTTATCATGGATATTAGGCCTATGGATTGATTAGTTGTGTTTTGGTTAAACTCTACAAAACTTTATTGGTTGATGTTGACCTATCAAAGTAATTAGAGACATATTCTCCACCTCCATCTGATCTAAGACATGAAATTTTACAGCTCAAGTCATTTTCAGCATACTTTTTGGAGTCCTTGAATGCATCAAACACATCATCTTTATGTTTTAGTATGTAAAGCCAAGTATATCTGTTGAAATCATCAATGAAGGATACATAGTAACGAGCAGCACCAAACGAAGCATTATGAGATGGACCCCATACCCATGAAATTAGAAGAATCCCATGTTTACCATACTGAAAACTCTTGATGATAACTAATTGTTGCTGATATACCACAGCAACCTTATTGCATGCTAATGCTTGTACTTATTTCTTGCACATTTAGTAGTGCCTTGAGCACCCATGTGGAATTGAAGTGGGATTTGAGTATAGTCTATTAGTAGTTCTTCCTAGGGTTACGATAAATTCTTGTTGCAATAATTTTTCATGGGTTACCACCATAATGCCATGTAATTTTGAAGTGATAATTGTCAAGATTTGTTTATCTTGGGCCAAGAGAACCTTTGTAATAGACATTCTATTTGCTATGTAGGCATCACTAGTTGGTTGGGTTTGGTAGGACATAGTAGTCTATTAGTCAAATTCCCCTTACTAAAGTCAAGAATGATTCTAGCCCCGATGAGATTTAGGTGAATGCATTGCTCCACAAAATCAACTTGGCATTGTGTTTTATACTTGAATGGACATCCTAACAAGATTTCTCATCCCATAGCGTCTTGATTTTGGAGAACATTAAAAACCATTTGTATGCTTTTGATTTTGATGGTCAACATTAACTTGTACTTGCCTAATACTGAGTATGGAAAATCTTTGTAAGGATTTAATTTTGTGACAGATGGTATCAATGAGCATTCGCCAGATTCTCTCTTGAGGCGGTCAGCTTGAGGTACCATCGGCATAATTATTTCTTTCTTTAGACTGCTTGAATAGGGAGAGTTTGCTGTGTGGTTGTGTTATGTTTGAGATATATCATTTTATTTTGCTTTTTTGCACCATTTATGGGTATTGCATGTTTCTCATGTTGAGGATGTCCAAGGGCATAGTATTTATTGATGTGGCTTCCATTAAAGTAGTCGATCCCTTCCTCATCAATAGTTTCAAGCTCTACATTTCTAGTTTGGTTAATGGCACGAATGCAATAGGGCCCTAATCCCTTGGATTTCAACTTTTGTTTGTGTCCCTTGAGTGAATAAAGGAGAACCAAGTCTCCTTGATCAAATGATCTTTGCTACATGTGTTTGCTAAAAATAAGATTTCCTACAAGTTTTTTCCACAACAAGCACATGTGTGGCTAAAGGCCAAGTTTTTGTCAGCCATTCTAATTTGGAGAGGAACTTGATCCAACCAACCGGGCTCTGTTTCCTCCCCATTTTTTTTGAATCCTAATATGTAGGCTATAAATTAGGAACTCTACTGGTATGATAGCATTTGTACAATAGGTTAACCTAAAAGGGGTTTATCTTGTGGTCATTCTATAGATAGTATGGTAAATCAAAGTGCTGCCATCAATTTGTTATCCCATTCTGGCCTTGATCATGACATAGTTTTGGTTAGTATGCTAATCAAGGTTTTGTTTGTTCACTCGACATGGCCATTTGCTTGTAGATAGTAGGGGGGTGACTTTTGCGAACGATTAAAAATGTAGAGAGCAGATGCTGCATTACCTCATTTATGAAATGGGTTCCTCGATTGCTCACAATTTCTATTAGCCATCCAAATCTTGTTATCACTTGTTTCCACATGAATTTAGCCATTTTTCTCACGTCATCCTTTCTAGTGATGCTTTCCTCATCCCATTTTTTCATTTAGTTATTAGTAGTGACTATAATGTATTTTGCTTGGGAATACTATGTGGCAAGGATGATAGGTCCCATAAAATCAATTCTCCAAATTTCAAAGCATTGATGAGTAAGCATGGGTACAAGCTCCATTCTATCCTTCTTGATAGGGACTTTTGTGCATTAATAGTCATCATAGTGTTTTACAAACCTTCTTGCATCCTTGAATAGAGTTGGACACCGTAGTTGGGATTGTAAAACCTTATGCGCCATGTTCATGGCATTGAAGTGGCATCCATCTATTCTTGCATATTATTCTTGTAGCACTTCTTCCATTTCATGCTTCCATACACATCTTCTTAGCAATCTATCTTTCCCTAATAGTCGATATAGCTATCCTACAATTAGCTAATAAGGCATTTTCTTTACGAGAAACTATGAAAGGCAAATCTTTTCTATCAAGTGTTTAGATCATTCTTCTATCAATATGTCAACAATATCATTAGCTCAATAGGTGTCAGGTCAGCTTTGAAAAGTTGAGCCTTTGGTTCAAGAATAAACAATTACAAATCAGAGGGATCATCATTGATTCTAGTTACTTCCTCTCCACTTCTCACTCTCGACATGTGTTCTACAATGTAATGCTACTTTCCCTTCCTCAAAACAACATTGAAGTTGAACTCTACCAACAATGATAGCCATCTTGGTGCATGACTTGTTTACCAAATATAGCAAGGCTTGATGGTCTACAAAGAAGGTAAAAGGGGTGACAAGGAGATAATGGTAAAGTTTTTTCATAGTGTACTTGATGCCACATCCCTTGTTTTATGGTTGAGTAGTTCATTTCAGTTTCCATGAGCTATCAAGACTAGTGAAGCTCACATGAAAATCCATGTTTTGTTCTCTTGGCTAGCAATGTGTGGCTCCAATATCGATTTTGGATGCATCAATGTGCACATGGAATGTTCTCTTCCATTGAGTGGCTCATAGGATAGGTCCATTGATTAAATCCTTCTTTAGAGCTTCAAAAGCTTGTTGACATTTATCAGTCCACTCCTAGTTTATTGAGAGTCTATAAAACCGTCTCATGATGGATAGTTGAGCATGGAGCATCTATAGTAATGTGTGTTTGAGAAACCATTGAAATCCTTTAGCATTTTTGTCACTAAATTGATTGATTATTACGCAATCTCTATTTTTGTAAAAAAATTATGTCAATAAATTAATGACTTACTTTTATTTAAGTGTTGATGATGATCTAGCATGGCCATGAGACCATTTAGAGACCAATATTCCTAGTGCATCACTTAATGGGGTGATCAGAGCACTCTGACGAGGATATCTGGTATAGGCAGTACAAGTTATGAAGGGGGAAAGAAGTGCCTACCAAGTGTAAGAGTGTACACAAGAACTAAGGAGTTACACATAAATAAAGTTGGATTAAGTTCTAAGAAGAGGAAGTGCATTAGCATTGTGTATATATATCTATCTGTGCATCCGGGGACGCCTGGGAAAGTTTACTTGTGTGTAATGAGCATTGCATTCATTTGGGGTCATCCTCTCCCTTACAAGTCAAGGTTTAAGGTCTTTTATTTTATTAAAAAAGACAAGAGAGGTAATTCTCTCACTAAGAAAGACAAGAGACATGATCCTCTTGAAGTGAGGAGAGAAGTGATTTTCTCTTTCTAAGGTCTAAAAAGACACAAGCTTTTGTGTGGAAGTCAATCTTAAGGTTATGGCCCAAGGCAATTTAATGAACTCTCCTTAAGGTGGTTGCATGGACCACAAGTTAAGAGTACAGTTTGAGAAGCTGTTCTTTTTAAAAAAGGCATGGTGAATCCATTTTTAAAATATCTCGTGATAGAAAGACGATCTCTAAAAGCGGGTCACTAGGGTTATCGAAAACAACGAGATCTACAACTTTTGTGTTGGACGTTTTTTCATCCGAGCAACACATAGAGAGATATCTCGAAATTGGTGCTACAAAGTAGGTCCTAGAACAGCCACATCTTGCATGAAGATCAACTCAAGTCTCTCTCCAAGAAGAGAAGCTCTTGAAAGCCTATAAAAGAGGAGGCTCTCCTTGGGTGTGGGAGAGGTGAAGGAAGCATCACTTTGCATGCATCCAAGAGGAGAAGAGAAGGTGCAAGTGATGTGGAAGCTCTGCTGAAATCAAGTGTTGCGGAAGCTCGACTGAAATCAAGTTCCAAGACGAGAAGAGAAGGTGCAAGTGCTACGGAGGCTTTGCTAAAATCAAGTTCCAAGAAGAGAAAAGAATATGCAAGTGCTACAGAAGCTCTGCTGAAATCAAGCGCCAAGAGGAGAGCCCTACACATATTGTGTAGGAGAGAAGGAGACTCAAGAAGAATCAAAAGGTGCCAACTTCCAAGTTGTGCAAGTGTTAGCCGGTTGTATACTATGCAAGGAACTGTGATCTTGTTTCCAAGATCTACAAGTAAGAACTGGCATAATTATGTGTAATGGAAGAGCTTGCTCCTTGTCAATAATATAACTCCAGAAGGGGCCCATCTTCCAGTCCCTAGTGTGTTGTCAATTCATCTATCTCTCTCTCTCTCTCTACATCTTTCTTTTCTCTTATCTATTCTCTCTCTGTGCCAGCATAATATTCACCATACATATTTAAGTATATAAGAAAGTCGAGCGTGTATCTCGGACCTTATAACAATGGTATCAGAGTAGGTCTCTTTGTTTTTCTCAAAGTAAAGGCGATCCTTGAAAGAAAAAGGTAAAGATAGAAACTGATGAATTGCCCATAAGTAAGCAATTACAGGCTCAATTGACAGAGTATCATAGCTTGTTGGAAATTCCCAAAGTACACCAATTGATTGATAACTTAAGGGCAAGGGAAGAAGCTACTTATGAAGGACCGAATCCTCTAAAAGATGATGCTATTGGAAGAAACACCATTGCACCAATTGATGGTGAAGGTGCAAAGCATCCAATTTTTGAGAGGCTTCCTAGAAGGAAGAAGGACTCTCAGGTCAAGAAGAGTAAAAATACCTCACCTCAAGTGAGGCAAATAAGGATGGAGTCATCTCCGTCAGCAACCAGCTACTCCCCCGATTACTCAAGTTCCTCCTCCTCCTCATCAACTTCTAGTTCCTACTCTCTTGGTTCTAAGTCTCGTACAATCCACAAACGGAAAAAGAGGGACCATAAGAGGAGTAAGCTTAAGAAGACTAAGACTTTAAAGTCTGGGGATAAGGATATAAAGTTTGACTCTTACTCCGGTAAGAGAGATCCTGCTAAGGCGTTAGTCTTTGTCAGGCAATTTGAAGTTGCTTTTTCTTATGGTAATTTCTCAGAAAAGTCCAAGCTAAGGCATGTAGGCATGTACTTGAAAGACACCTATGGGAGCTTTCGCTTAACTACCAAGACCCTCGGACCGCTTATTCTTTCAAGCGTTCCAAGCCGAGCACTAATGGCTACCTCTCACATAGCCGACGCGCCATCCATATCTACGGGTGTAGTGAGCTTACCTCCATGTCGTTCGAGTTACCTCCTCTCCCGCACACCCCGGTAGCTCCACAATCCAAGTGCAAGCTTCAAGCAAGCTCCACTCTCCAATCTCCATTGCCGCGAGCAAGACAAGACAAGAGAAGAGAAGAGAAGAAGAGAGGAGAAGATGGAGAGCTTCTCCCCCTCGGACCCTCACCCTCGCTCACTCCCTCACACTCTCACACTCCCTCTCTCAAGCACAAGCTCAAGCAAGCAAGAACAAGAACAAGAAGAAGAAGAGGAGAGCTACTTTTGGCCACACACAAGAATGAGCTTCTCATTCACTTTTCAACTTTATATACAAAACCCTAAATCCCTTTTGGGCGGTCATCCCCTTTTCCCTTTTTTTACATGGCCGGCCGTAGCCTAGGCCCTTTTTCCCATTGTCCTTCTATCTTCCTAGATGCCTTTCCACCGCCCGTCTACATTCACAAATTGCACGGGTGAGAGCCCGCCGGCGCTCTTTTACACGATTTCAGGGTACACCTTTTTATTTTAAAATGCACCTTTTCCCTTTTGTATTTGCCTTGGACTTTTAAGGTTGCCCTTGCGCTTTTGGCCTTTTCTCCTATTCTTTCTTCAGTTGGGCTACCTTTTTTCCGCCTTTGCCCTGCGTCTTTTTTATTTCCTTTTGCTTTCTTCATGTTGGGGTTAACAACACCGCTAGCAATTGGTAGTTGACTCTCATTTTGGAGGGAAGGAAACCTACGACTTGGGAAAAGTTCAAGAAGAAGTTTTATGCTCAGTTTTTGCCTTCTGATTTTGAGAATGATGTCAAAAAGGAATGGGATTGGCTAGGGCAGAAAGAGCATGAGAAGGTCACTAGTTATGTGGACAAGTTTTGGTTTACTCTTCTCAAGGTTACTCCTTTCATGGAGATCAGTGATGAAGAGAAGAAAAGGAAGTTTGAAGCTGGCCTACTCCCTCATTTACACAGAACCATTAAGGTGTATCCACATGAAACCTTATCTTGCATGATGGAGTCTGCCATCATAGCTGAAAGTTTGCATACACTTGGTACATCTCGAAAGTTAGAGATGAGTTTGTATAGAGCTAGACAAGAGCAGCTCTATGATCAACCAAGAGACAAGACTAATCGAAGAAGACCTATCTTTACCCATCACCAATATTCAAAGCCAGAGGGTAACAAGAAGAAGCACAAGTATCTCTCACCCTCTGAGATATAAAAGTACAAAGAGGAAGGAAGATGCTTTCTTTGTGGTGAGTTAGGGCATATGAAGCCTAATTGTCCTCAAAAGGAAGGAAGCAAATGTGGTTAAAGATCCTCCTTCGCCATCCTCAAATTCTATTCCGAATGTGCAAGCTAACACTTATTCAAATGAGAAGAAAAGACAACTCTTTAAGGGTTGGGGGACACTCAACAATCGACGAGTTTTGATACTCTTTGATCCAGGGTCCACAGATAATTTTGTATCAGTAGATACTGTTGAAAGACTACAAATTCCACCTGATCAATTGGAAACACCAATTGGATCAGGTTTGGCATTTGAAGGACTTACAACCAATTCTACTCCTATCCAGGGGAAGTTGAATCTTAGAATTGGGGATTACCGTGACCAAGAATATTTTCTACTTGCACCCATTGGTAACTGTGATGTTATTTTAGGTATGCCTTGGCATTACAAGATTAGACCTCTTTTCGATTTTGTTAAGAAGACCCTTGCATTTCAATTCAAGTGTTAGAACATAGTATGCATTGCTGATGCTGGAGATTGGCATGTGCCAATGGTTAGTCATGTTAGCATTTCTAATACATCTCAAAATTTCTTAAGAAGTGTGATAAGTTTTTCTTGTCCTTCTTTGCAAGATCAATGGTGATATATGTGGGTTTAGGAGGTTTTCCTTCCTTTACAATATTCTTTCCTTGATCTTTTCGGGTCCCTTATTCAATTTGCTAGATTTCCCTTTGTACTTAGCTCCCAACAAAATGATCATACAATCCCCCTTTTTAAAGTGGGCAAATCTCTTCAAAAGATCTTGAAAGTTTTTCTAATTGTTGTTATCAACGTCCTTGTTTTTACAAGTTTCCTTCAGCTTTCTTTGCCTCAAATGTACCAATTTTATGCTTGATTGCTTGGCTAGAGTTGGCTATGGAATCTATGGATCTAAAATTGTACTCTCATGTTGACTCTAAAATTGTATTGTCTAATTCTTCAAGTGAACTTTCATTTTTGTTTTGCATTTTTGTAAGCTCAAGGACGTTAGGAGTCAGAATAAGGTCCAAGAGCTGAAATCATATCGCTCATGATCAAGGATCTTCAAACATTCCACCCATTCTAGCTCCAACTTCACCCTAACAACTCCTGCATCCACAAGTAGTCTATCTACCTTTTTGGGTTTAGGATTTGCCATGACTCTTTTTATGGGTTTGCCATCTAAATCATATTCCCTAGGCTCATCTCCTTGTTATCTTCACTTTCCTCATCAATGGGACTTTCTTGAGACTTACTTGCATCCTCCTTTTCTAGCTCATTAACCTTCATCAAAGATGCAACCAAATCAACATGATAACTGAATAATGCCTAGTGCAATCTTGCTCATTTTCACTCATTGGTCTCAGGGATATTCTTTAGAAACCATCACCATTGAGTGAGGATCTTTCTCAACTCCCAATGGTTGGTGGGGACATTGAATCCTAAGACATCATGTTAGAAAGGTCCAAGATTCATCATAAGGATAGGTGTCATCAAACCAAATGTTGTAAGATGGACTACATGTGCAGTAAGCTCATCTTTGCCAACTTGACTTAGTGTTTTGTCTACTTTTCAATACTCTTGTACTTTTATAAATGGTAAGTCAAGCATGAAAAAATGTGTGTCTAGTCTTTTTCATCATCCAAGAAGGGGATATATTTGTTGAGGGACATTGACACGGCCATATAATTTGCATCTCCTCTAAGAACGTTGGATGTAGCATTGAGGTCAACATGCATGGCTTTCTAGCTTTCCATTTCTGCCCTTACTATGTCCCATCTATTCCCTAAGAAGACCAATTTGTTAATCCAAACCTTGATAAGTCAAGTGTACTGCATTTAAGGGCAACCTAATAGAAATTTGTAATCCACTTTCTTCATCACCACAAAGTTCATTGTGAAGTGAATCCTTGTAATTTTGATTGGCGAGTCCTTCACTACACTAAGCGGTCAACTTTATAGTAGTCAGTCCCATTGTCGGATTAAAATTCATGTTTTTAGTGGGAGGATTCCCCATGCCTCTACCACTAGACTGATTGAATATTCTTACTTTAGAGCTTGTGTCTATAATTCTCTTCTCAATGAGTCATCTAGATCCTCCATGGGGAGAACAAACATAATGTTCCAAACCTTCCCAAAATGTATTGATACCAAGGCCTCCTGGAGAAGGGTTTTTTTCTTCCACACTCATATTATTTTTGCAAATCACATGGAGTGGTGGTTCTTGGATTTCTCCCTTAAATACTTTCCAGAGGTGTGGGATTCTATGAATTAACAATCCAAGCAACATTGTCATGCTAGTCAAAGCCAATGAGGCAACAAGGCCAAGTTTCACACCTTACAATGAAACCAATGACGGTGTTGGTTGCTAACATGGCCTCTGACCATTCTAGCTTCATGTGGATCAAAGGCCAACTTTTCGATCTTAGGTCTTTGTCTAGGGCACAATAGTTGCCCCTAGCTTGATAGCCATATGCCACTTATATTGGCTATAGAATTCTGCACTTACTTAGCTTCTTGAGCTTCTTACACCCACTTCTTAACTTTGTCAATTATTTCTAGCTATCGCTCAATGTTGGCATATTCCTTTGCCTTAGAGGCTTCCACCTTCTCAATGTGAAGACTATTATGGCACTCTCAACACTAGACACATTTGTGTTTGTCAATTCTATGGAAATCCATTTGTTTTGCGACAAGAGCTTTTCAATTGCTCTCTTATTCCTCTTCTCAGCATTCTTCTTCCCAATCATAGATCCATTGGTAACAATCAATATTATTGGGATGCTAACACCACCTCTCTTGCTTTGAGCCTGTGTAATGGCATTGATAAGTATTAGTATCATGTCCTCATCATGAATCATCTCTACCTTGAAGAGCGTGAGAGGCATAGACAAGACCATGGCCTTACTCTTGCTAGCCTTCCTCCTAAGATAGTTAGGATACATATGGGTTATCTTGCATTAGGGGCATTGTTGGTCTAATTGACTATCCTTTAAGGTGTTAACGATATTTGGAGAAGACTACAATCAAGAAGATCAAAGCCTAAGTGTGCCTACTAATTTTTTAAATGACTATTATTTTTAAGAACTTTACTATATTATTTTGAAAACTTGTGTATTATTGTTATACTTCATAGACATAAGATTATCATGATTGTATTATTTTGTGAGAGCCAAACCCACTCCCATGCACATTGTATCATCAACTACATTTATAGTTGTAGCACCTGCAAGTATTGTGTGGGTTGCACACATGGACATGCCATTGCATTAGTGTAGGCTAGGTCTATTTAGGTTAAGGAGACAAAGCATGCTTCAAGGATTGACTGGCCCAAAACAACCCACAAAGTGGGTAGGACACCCAAAGGAGGGTGCAAACCCTAATTCACAGGGACACACAACTCTAGATCCTACGATCAAAGCTATTGATCTCCTTACTAACCCATCTCACGAGTTTGTCCAAGTTAAACCCACTAAATCCCTGAACCCTTCAGAGGAGGTTTCTCAGACTCACCTCTAGATCAGGCCTACTAAACTGGACCCTTCTTTTGGCCTTCGGCCTTTGCTTACTGTCCACCACTTAGTATCATGGCTGCTTATTTAGCAAACAAAATTCAATTCCTCTCAAATCGAATGCTTGTGATGGCAGTCATCTTATGATAATGGCTGAGTAGCATTGTACAATCATTATACTTCAATCTAATCTAACTTACCATGCGACCACTTTCTTGCATTCTATCATCCTCTTTGGAAATCTAATGTGGCCACATATGTTAAAATATTAACCATTGCTTGATAAGATTCTAACAGCAAAGGAGTTACACATTGTCAATCACTTTGTAGGACCATCCTTGCTTAATGATTTGATTACTTACATTTGTGGACTAGCTATGAAAGCAATTGATATGGATCCTTTTGCTTAGTTGGAATACAATTAGAATTTCTATGAATGGTGGATCCCAAAAACTACAAAATACCAACCCTTATATACAACTTAGTTTTCTTGTATATATTTTTCTTTTGTTGCACTAATAAGAGCTAAACCCCTTCAAATTTTGCAGCAATGCTACATCTTATGTGAGGGCAAGATCAAAGGTACGAGATCATAACTTTTACTCAAGGTATGATGGTGCAATGTGAAAATTTTGTTTATAATTCTTTCTATCTTTTGCCCAAGGACAATTTCTTCTTCAACAACATGGCAATGTGCTTCCAATGTCCATGCTTAATCAGTCATCTTTGTTGTATGTAGCTTCTTCAACAACAGCCTCTTCAACAATGTGGCAATGTGCTTCCAATGTCCATGCTTAGTCTCTCATCTTTGTTGTATATATGCACCTTGGTGCACTAGCCCTCTTATGAGCCAAGTTTACTACTCTCAATCAATCCTTTGATCTCTTCTCCTTCCATTTCAATTTTTAAAGGTTGCCTATCGAGGTATACAAGGCTATTTCTATACTAGAAAAGAAGAAAGAAATAAAGAAAAAGAGTAAAGAAACATGAAAAAAAATGAAGGCAAACAAGAGAGAGAACAAGAGGAAGAAAAAAGAAAAGAAAAAGAGATATGCACACACGTATACTACACTACACCTAGGGGTCCTCTAGTTGGAGTGTCTAGTGACCCTGATTAGCCATCTCTGTCTCTAACCCCCTATCCCCTTTTCCATTCTCCTCCACAATTACCCAGGGCTGGCACATCAAGGTTAGGACATACCTAGGGAGTCTCAGCTCATCTTGGTTAGACTTGTCTCCTTGAGTCCTTGCACTTTTTCCATTTCCACTTCTTTCATCATAGTGCCAGCACATAACCTTGGAGCAAGAAGGAAAAGGTACTTTAAGTGAAAAGAGACTGATTCATCAAATACCACTTATGTTTGATCCAGCAGAGCACCCTATACTTCAAGAGCTTATTGGATTGGACTGACTTCACATTTTATCCATCTCCCCAAAGGTGTCTCCCTAACATCTTTATCCGCAACTACCTTTTTCCTTTAACAACAATTATTCCCATCTCAACTAGTGCAAGATTCCTTTATCAGCCCTCATTAAGAGAAGAACTTAAGTATTAGACTATGTGACCACGTGCACTCACATAGTGTTTACACTATAACCTATTCATGGTGTTGGATCCTCAAGTGTGGGACAACACTTCAGGCTTGAACCCATCTCCCAAACCAACAATATCTATATCATGCGAAAAAATTGATGATTAGAAATCTCCCCTAAAAAATGAATGCACAAAAGGTTCTATTTTACATGTACAAATGTTCACATAGATTCTTAGGCCATTTCTTCTACTTTAGCATCGACTCTCCCCTCCTTTGCAACCTCCATTCATTTCCCAATGAAATTTTAAGTTCTATCCATCAAAATAACCATTTGTTAAGTTTCTCTTCCACAACATCAACTTCACATGATTTTGTCACCAAAAATATTATCATCATTTCCATCTACCATGGTATCAGCAACATCACCTCATACCTTCTATAGTAGGCAAATCAACAACATTCATTTCTCTCCATCAGGACCATTACTTTTTTAGGACTACTACTTCATTGATTGTTCCCAGCATTCCACATCTACCTTTGATGTGACTGCCATGGGACAAGCACTTGTCTCGAAGGGGGATAGAGTTAATGGTATTTAGAGAAGATAAAGTGAAAGTCCAAGTGTGGCTATTATATTATTTTGCAAAGCATCATCGTATTATTTTTGTCCACTTGTATTATTATGTACTTCATGGACATTAGATTATCATGGATGTATTATTTTGTGAGAGTTGGGCTCACTTCTGTGCACATTATGTCATCACCGCAATTGTATTTCTCACACTCTCAATAGCTATGTGGGTTTTACACATGGGTTTATGACTAGAATAGTGTAGGGTAGGTCTATTTAGGTTAAGGACAAAATATGCTTCAAGGAATGAGCAAGCTAGATCCCATAAAGTGGGTAGAACACCCAAAAGAGGGCATAAATCCTAACTCACAAAGGCACAAACCCTAAAGTGCAAAAGGGACACAAAACCTAGTTTACATGGGTGCAAAACCTAAAATTCAAAAGGGATGCAAATCCTAAGACATAAATGAGGAACCACTCTAGAGAGGTGACCTAGCCCTAACCCTAATTTGTGTCTATATAAGGGTGGAAAGTATTTGCTGTATTCACTCTTTTAGTGCATCCATGCTACGAAAGCTCTATCAATGTAACTATTGAAGTTTTCTATTCTCTACTATTCTATCATCTTGCCTCCATTGTTGAAAGTGAATTAGAGAGAGTGTGTGAAAGTGAGACGTGTGTTGAGCAAGGGATTGAGGAAAGTTGAAGCTCTACATCATCTTCTTTCTCTTCTTCTACTTCTCCACTAACTTCTCAACTTGTTCGTGTGCTTGGTGGTGGATACGAAGGAGCGACGTTATCAAATCGTGATTCTTGGACTTTGGAACTATCTTCGAGCCTTCAAGCTTTTGGACTACAATGTAGAATATGAGATAAGTGAGTTCAGTACACCTCAAAGCTAGTCTTTTATTTTTGCTTTCTTGGGATAGAGAGAGAGAGAGATACATGGTTAGTTAGAGCAAAGTATTGAGAGACAACGTAAGAAATTGTCTCACTAAAGTGAGTTGTAGCATTTGAAACAACAAAAGCCCCTTCAATGTCTCGATTATTGTGCATTTAGCTCAACATTTTGAGTCATGCTCACTCTCATGCACATTGTACCATCATCCATAGTTGTATTTGTTGCATCCACAACTTTTGTGTGGATTAGGCTAGGTCTATTTAGGTTAAGAACAAAGCATACTTCAAGGATTGATTGGCCCAGAGTTCACAAAGTGGGTAGGATGTCTAACGATAGCCTAATTCATAGGAGTGCAAACCCTAAAATGCAAAAGGGACACAAATCCCAATTCACAGAGATGGGTGCAAGCCCTAAAATGCAGATAGGGTGTCACCCTAGAGAAATGACCTAACCCAGTCCCTAAACTTGGTCTATATATTTATCCTTTTGGTGCATCCATGCTATGGAAGCTCTATCAGTGCAACTATTGAAGCTTTCTATTCTCTTTTTCTATTCTATCATCTTGTCTCCATTGTTAAGAGTGACTGTGCTGAGAGAGAGGGAGTGAGAGGTGTGTTGAGTGAGCTATTCTTGAAAGGTGAAGCTCTTCGTTATTGTCTTCTTTCTCTTCTTCTTATCTATTAGCTTCTCAATTCATTGGCATGCCTAGTGGTGGATGCAAAGGACTGATGGCATTCAATCATGATTCTTGGGTTATGGAACCACATTTGAGCCTTCAAGCTTTTGGACTACAACAAAGGAAAATAAGATGGATGAGTTTACTACAGCTTAAAGCTAGTCTTATATTCCTATTTTCTTGGGATAAAGAGAGGGATATATGGTTAGTTAGAGCAGAGTGTCAAGAGACAAGGTGAGAGATTATCATCAAAGTGAGTTACAACTTTTGAAACAATGGAAGTCTATCCAATGTCTTGATTGTTGTGTGTTTAGCCCAACAAAAGGTTTGATTTTCTAGGGACATCTCAAGGATACATCTCCTAATTACTCAAAGTTCTAGCGCTTGATGGGATCTTTATACTGGGTTGGAACTTTTTCACTTCCCCTAATATCATGACTGGTACAGGTTAGTAGTGCATAAGAACTGCATTACTATCCTCATCATAAGTCATGTAGGGGTTTGAATATTCCTATTTCTCACTTGGCTCCTTGATGTAGTGAGGAGACGAGAGCATTGTTCGAAGGATGTGTGATGATTGGGGCTGGGGGTTGAGGTATTCCATATGGGCTAATTTATATTCTTTGTGTTGCCTACTTATACTTAGGACATGGCAAGGCTAATTATTATGGCATAGGATAATATGGTGCCTTATTTTGCTATGGATATGGATTATTATTGAATGCAATTGCATAGGGCAAGCATCTAGAAGATCAATAATAAGCTACATCATCTTTGATCCATGCCCACGCAATGCATGCATTGAATATATGGCTAATAAGGCTACAGTTGCTTCAAGGTATCTGTTAGCCTTGCTACTTCAGTTAGGTGTTTCTTCAATGCAGTGGAGGAGGTCCTTTGGTACTTTTAATTCTATATTGCTTCTTGACGATGTAGGATCACTTCCAGTTATGTCCTTCTTGTCTCAATTTCTTTCTCTTTGCAAATCATCCATGTGCATGACATCGTCTCTAAAACATCGTTTAAGTCAAATTTATCCAAGGTCAAGCCACTAGCCATGGGCTTAGATGCACTCATCCCATATTCCCTTGACAAGTGCTTTTGAGATAGCCTTGGGGGATTTGGACTTTCAGTAAAAGAGATTCATGTATATAAGCTTCAGACCTTGGAGACATGTTTGCAGATACTTTCCTCCTCTTGTTGCTGCTATAGGTTCATAAGCTAGATAATGAGATTGTCCCCATATCTGGCTTCGATAAATTGCATGGTAAATAGGTCTTTGAGGTTGGAAAAGCATGTTTTTTTTATCACATCTGGTCCTATGAACCAAGCTCTACCAATGTCACCCAAGCAAGAAGCTATAAGGGTCATCACCCACTTATACTTATCTATCTGTTGGTGACCAATGGTATTTTTTCTCGATCCCTAGAACTTGGTGCTACATTGAGTCCTACTAACAATGAGTTGGCCACATGTATTCTAATTTTGAGGGTATATAAATTATCTAATAGCCTGCACTATGCTAAGTCAGTCCCTCACCAAATTAGTAGAGGACCTAGTGACATTCACATTGTGTAGTAGTTATCTTATGTCATCGATCTCTTGTTGCTTACTCTCTTTCTCACATTGGGTGGCTAAGGTCAACACATCTAACTGCTTATTTAATATATCCTTGCTTTGTTTGGCCAAAGTGTCGTATTGGTCTTCTGACCCTATTGATAATATTTTGCTAACATTTCTCTATTGTCGCCATTAGCTCTTTGGGTATATTGCTCAGCAATGTTTTCTTCTCCATCATGCCAACCTTTGGGTGTTGGTGACTATGTTTCTAATAATGAGTTTTTGAAGCCTAGATCAATTTGATTTTGTATCAATTGGTTGTTGATTCCTTGAAGCTTCTATATTTTTCCCTTATGGTTTCTATTTGTTCCTTGCACAATGGGTTCCTTTTATCATTGATGGACTCCTTAGATGATTCAATTTCAGTCGACAACTTAAACCCTAGCTGTGCCTTGTGCTCAACCAGGCTTTTGCTCTTTTTTTCAAGCAATGTGAGTGGTGTAATACAAGTTATTCAATGAGTGCTTATGCTCAAATAGGTCATTTGTATTTTTTTCCAAAAAAAATGTGTTTTAAAAAGTAAAAATTCAATGCTATAGTACTCTTCTAATCGCACAATGGTTGTAGATAGTATGCTTTCATAACTTATAAGATGATGCAATGTGAGTGGTGTAATACAAGTTATTCAATGAGTGCTTGTGCTCAAATAGGTCATTTTCCTTTTTTTCCAAAACAAGTGTGATTTTAAAAGCAAAAAGTCAATGCTATAGTACTCTTCTAATCGCACAATGGTTGTAGATAGTATGCTTTCATACTTATAAGATTATGCAATTTCCCACCCCAAGCATGCCTTTATTAAACACACATAGATAAGTGGTCAACCCTTGACATGCATGGGAAACTTGGCAATAATAATGAGTTTACCCAATTGATGTAGTTGTGTCCCCCTAGGTTGCTAGGGTAGTTTCCCTTGTGACCTACTTTTCAACTAGTGAATATTCAAGTTATGGCTTAGGTAATGAGTCAACTAGCTATCAGGTTGGCAAGTTGTCAAGCTACGAGATCACTAAGTGACTTGTGTCCAAGTGAGCAAACAATCAAGATTATGTGCCACAATTTACAAGGTTTGATTGACTAATGAGTTGACTAGGTGTGGCCTGGTATCGATGAGTTCTTGCTAGGAGGACGTGACAAGCTTCAATTCTTGTGAATGGGCTAGTCATGTTGATGTATAAGTGAGCTTGATTGCTTTAGATACCAATGGGTTGATGCATTGACACTTGACGATTTGATAATTGCCACCTATCTAGCTACCATTGGATTATACCTCAAGTTTAATGACCAAGTTGACAAGTTGAAGTTTTTCCTTGTTGATGAGTTGACATCATGCTGATCAATTGACAAGTTTGTGTTGAATCGGTAATAGATGAGTGACAAATTTGTTGGCAGGTTGACAAGTCGACAAACTCACGAACTAATAGATTGATGAGTTGGTAGTTCTTTGGGCCGACTAGTCTTTAATGGCAAGTGTTTCTAGTTTAGTATTGGTATTCTTGCCATTGACCTTGTGTAAGATTGAAAATGTACTAATGGACCCTAAAAGGGGCTAACAAAACTCTGATCATGTATACATGTTGTGAAATATGGGTAAAACTTATCCTATGAAATTCAATTAAATATGGATGGTATGTCTATTTTGCTTTTATGTCATTTGTTGAACATTCCTTATTGTATAAAGATATCATGCATTTCATGTCATATCCTCGTATGGATGTGTCTCCACAATCATAGTGGTTGAGAGGAGAGAGAGAGGTTGCTTTGATGTTCTCGGATCATTTATGATGCATGCTTTTTTATAATTGACACATTGAAAGATTGTGAGCAAAGCTGCACGTAGATGGTCAAAGATAATGCTAGAAAATCTTAGGCAAGTGTGGTATTTATTTCTCAATGAGAGTGATCTAAAGGCACAGTGTGGTGCACTCTCTATATCCTAGTCTACAATTGTGAATGGAACTTTGGCCTGCCGATCTATTGTCGATAACCCTCTAGCCTCTTGGAAATGATGGATCGCTCTCGTGACCATCTACTAGAATTGACTTGACTACATCCGATATTGCAAATGTGTTTGCTTTCAACATGCTACATAATCCACTGATCCAAAAGTACATGGCTATAGCAAAACATCCACATCCAAGGACAGGGCTTTGCATCCTCAATATACAATCCATCGAAAGGATTATAGAGCTCCATTTTGAAAGCTCTCCATTCGACCCAATGCTCCAAATAGATCACGAGAATGAAAGATGTTACAGTTTGCTCGAAATGTAGTCGAACCAAGGCGATGATAGGCATTCCAAAGAGCTGATCAGCACGAGTTCACATGCATCATATTATAGAATAATAACCATCTTGTTGAAAGAACAATGATGTTTAGGACGAATGACTTGCTTGCAAGAACCTCACCCTACCTAGATATCACAATGGAAAATGCAATGTTTCCATTCTTATTCCCACTTGGTCATGGCGCTTACGACCAAAAGAAATGTGAATGCTCAAAATCACGATTAGTGACTCGAACTACATATGCATACATGGTCTCCTTTCGACATCCTTCATGTATTTAAACAATGCAAAAACTTATCTATAAATGTACTTCGCTTAGAAACATGACACATGTCTAAACACCATCAATAAAACCGCTACATAACAAACATGCAAGAATTGCATATAGAACTTCAAACTCCTTTATAGAGCTCCACATGTCAACCTAGTTAAAGAAAAAAGTGTTGATTGTGTTGCAAGTATTCTCTAATATCGCAAGTGACTTTTTCCTACCCCTAGCTATCCTGCAGGTGGACCATAAGTCACCCAAGGGTAGAGAGTGCACCAAACTGTGCCTTTTGATCACTCTCATTGACAAATAAAAACCACACTTACCTAAGATTTTCTAGCCTTATCCTCGACCATTTATGTGCAGCTTTGCTCACAATTTTTCAATGTGTCAATTTGAAAGGGATGCAGGAGACGCGGGAGAGAAGAGCACACACAATGTAGGTGTTGTCAACAATGTTATGACAGCCTTATTGCACTTTCATATATATATATGAATAAAGAATATGGGCGGTCACTGTACACGAGCAGGCCCAAGGGCCTTTTACCCCAACTTGAAGGGATACAGGAGATGCGAGAGAGAAGAGCACACACAATGTAGGTGTTGTCAACAATGTTGTGATAGCCTTATTGCACTTTCATATATATATATGAGTAAAGAATCTAGGCGATCACTATACACGGACATGCCCAAGGGCCTTTTACCCCAACAACCTCCCACTCAAAGGCCAATGGGCCAGGGAGCGAAAAAACAAAAGAAAAGAAAAGAGACAAGGTGAGGAATTATGACATCTCACCCAACGCCCAATCGAAAAGCGAGCTGTGTAATAAGTGGTGGGAACCTCCTCACAAGAAGAGTCAAGCATCCCTGAGTCCATGACATCTAGGAGATAAGCGATCCCATAGCTCTAGACAATAGAGCAATCCATGATTGCTTCCCATGAAGCAAGCAACACAACTCATAAGTGCACGGCTGTAAAGCATCAGAGTGGCGCATAGCATTAGCACAGTGCATAAAAGACAACGAAGAGCATACAGACTCTCCAAGGTCAATCATCGAAAGAGGGCCAGCATCCCGGACATAAGTCAAATGGGGATAGTATGCAGCCTCAACAAAGCGAAAGGCTGACATACGGCTGTAGAATCAACCATAAAGCGCACTGAACGTGCATCAAGAGGCCTGAGAGGTGTCTACGTCTCATAAAAGACAGCATGACGGCTGCATAGAACTTGCTGGGCATCTAAATCCCAAAACCTGTAAGCCATAAAGTCACCATCTCCGTAACCAAGGAGTATGCATCTGCGTGACATAGGCTCATGTGGCATACTGACAGATGCCTAGCAGCCAAACATCCTGAAGTGATCATTGGAGGGTCTCATGCCACTCCATGCCTCATGCAAAGTAATAACATCCAAAGAGAAACACAACGTCCGATTAACCAAGTAGACTGCCATCATAAGGGCCTCAGCCCAAAAGCCATAAGAGAACCTAGTTGTGGTAAACATAGAAGCAACCTTTGCCTATAAAGTCAAGCACATGCCATGAGCAATCCCATAATATTGTGGGCATAAGAAATCAATGCCATATTGCTTACAAGAGATCCGTAAGTTGGGAGAGATAGCATGACTCTCATAATCCATCTGCAAGCATCTAGGCCTGCTACGAGTAGAATCCATAAGCCTGTCAAGCATAGTAACAACATCCTCAATCCGTACCAAAGGGTAATCCCAAACACGCTAGGTAGCATGATCCATGAAGGTCACAAAATACGATGCTCCACCAAGTGACTGGGAAGGCATAGGTCCATATACTGCAACATGGACTAGATCTAGAGGAGCATGCCTCACACGATCGCCATAAGCCAAAGAGGCTCTGCACAGACCATGAGTACGATGAGGGCAAGTAGTATGGGGAAGAGCAGGCAATAAGCCCATATCACATAAAGCATCCATCTCAGTGTGTCATACATGGCCTAAGTGACAATGCCATAACAATGCATGTGGCATCTGCGTAACTGCAACCATAGAATCTCCCACATGAGAGACATGCACTACATAATCACTGCCATATCTAGCACCTTTGGCCAATACCAAGCAACCACGATGGATTTTCCATGAAGTATCCCCAAGAGAGACATAATATCTTGCACCATGCAACTGATTGACAGAGATCAGGCTCTTACTGAGCATAGGTATATGCAAGACATCATAGAGCATAAGAGAAGACCCATTTGGCAAAGCCAAGTGTATATCCCCTGTACCAATAACATGACAATCCTGCTCAAGGCCCAAAGAAATACATCCGTCAACCTTCCTGTAAGAAGAGAACCAAGCTCTATGCAGAGTAACATGACAAGATGCCATACTGTCTAAAAGGCAATCAAAGGTATAGGCCATATCACTAAGCAAGTAATCTGCAGGGTAACACGATGCCAGGAGTCTAGGCTCAGCTACATCATCATGGGTAACTACATGCACCATACCACTATCAACAGTGGTCTCACCTATTGTATCACTAACTCTACTCTCATGTCTAGTGCCGCGCAATCTTTTTTGCTCTCTAATCCACTTGAAGCATTTACGCTTCACGTGCCCTGTCTTTCCACAATGAAAGCAAATAGAACATGTAAAACCTGTAGAAGAGGACAACTGCTCTGTAATAGCATGAGTAGGGCTGTCCAATACATCCAAGGAGCTCAAAGAATCAGGGGAACTCTCATAAGAGAGAATAGGCTCATCAAGAGGACTGTTTGCATGACTAGAAGAGCTAGAAGTCATCATAGCATACTGCAAAGGGGACTCATCCAAACCAAAAGGGGAGAACACAAAGGCATCAACCACGGATGCAAAAGCTCCCACATGGACAAGTCTAGCAGACAAAAGCATGACATATCCAACCACTAGTAGCTCGCAACCATAAAATCATAAGCATGCCTTAGAGCCATAAATGCATAAGCATCCCTGAAACATAAGAGTATACATAACTTTGCAATGTCTCATACCATGTACTGACATACATGTCCAACCAAGAACGGCAGGTGGTAAATAAACCTGCAAGAATCAAGCTCCAATAAAAGCCCAAATATCTGTGTAAAAGCATCCAGGTAAGAGGCTCCGTAAAATACATAGCAGCAGACCATGTGCATACACGGGTGGCCATAAAGATCAACTGCTCCCTGACATACACGAGCAATAACAACCCAAATAGCATAGATGCCATACAACAGAGGAGCAAGACAGCCATAACTGTAAATCCCAAGCACTATCCAAGTCCATTGATCATTAAGTATCCCACATATCAAATGCAAATGAGTAATCACAGCTCAATAGGCAACTGCCAAAACAAGGGAGCAGTTCACTGCTCAATACCTGTAACTGCATCCAAGTAATAGCCAAGATCCATAATTAGAGCATCAAATCCCATATAGCATCCAAGGCTGTAACGAAAAAAGCCAAGTCATAACGGAAAAAGCCAAGTCAATGTCCAAGTGCTCAAGGGAATACTCAAATGAATGTCGAGACGAGCTCAAACAACTGCCATCCACAGCCAAAGCATAAAGCATTCACCAAGACATCATAACCCGTACTGGGTAGCCTAGGCATAAATCATGTCATAGATGAAATACCAGCTGCAAAGAAGTGGTAGCCAAACCCAAATCAAGCTCTAAACTCAGCTCAAAAGCATTCTGGAGCATAAACAAGACATGTGGCATAGTCCAAATACATCATGACATCATATGGAGTAGCCGGGAGCACCCCGTGACCAATAGGTATAACCTAACTGTAGCATAAATAGCTTCAGCCTTGAAGTTTCCAGCAGCAAATAATAGTCCAAAGTTGAGTAAAATAATGCTCAAACCAAGCTCAAATCAAGTGCCAACTCATAGGCATACATTCCCAAACATGTAGGCACCAACCGGGCATAATCGGGCATCAAATGACCATGTAGCATGAGCATAAAATGTAATGACAAGGGGCTGCCCTGTTTTGGGTTGCCTGTGGACTGTGTAAAATAGTCAATGGCTGAGCAAGATCAGCTCCAAAACCATCTCACATGATAGGCATACATTCCCACATCATTCGAGGAGCATTCGGGATCAACCAGGCGACCAATGTCAATGCCAATGTGGCCCAAACATAAAATGCTAATGTAGCACTACTATAAACTATATGTGAACAGTTCTGGACTGAAGTAAATCAGCCCAAAAATCAATGCCAAGTCAAATGCCAAGTGCCAAGATCAAATGCCAATTGCCCGGGGCTCTCATGAAGCCATTTTGAAGTGCCAAAGAGTGCCAACAAGGAGGGGAGTTGAAGGAAGAGGATCACGAGCTGCTTTCAAGTGCCAAAATTTGGCGCAAACTGTAGGGAGGGGGCTGATCATGTTTTTTATTAAGGGGGGGCTCAAGGGAGCCACAAGGGGGCTCAAGGAAGCCAATAGAAGCCTCCAAACCAAGCCTCAACAAGCAAAGTTCAAGGGGGGAAGCTTCAAGCTTCAAGGGGGAAGCTCATCAATGGCTGCCCCAACCTGTAAACCCTGCTGTACTATATGGACTGAAATGAATGAGAGAGAACAAGATCTCATACCTTATGTAGATGCCAGGAAGAGCTCGTGAAGGAGTGGCTCCGATACCAATTGAAAGGGATGCAGGAGACGTGGTAGAGAAGAGCACACACAATGTAGGTGCTGTCAACAATGTTATGACAACCTTATTGCACTTTCATACATATATATATATGAATAAAGAATATGGGCAGCCACTGTACACAGGTAGGCCCAAGGGCCTTTTACCCCAACACAATTATCAAAAAGCATGCATCATAAATGATCCAATAACATCAAAGCAACCTCTCTCTCTCTCCTCTCAACCACTATGATTGTGGAGACACATCCATATGAGGATATGACATGAAAGGCATGATATCTTTTGGTAAGCTAAAATTCCTAGTCTACAATTGTTTGAATCATTGAAGGTACACAAACTTAACGGATTAGCCAAACTCCAACTCCAACTTGTAATAGAAACGTGGTCAATCCTAGGGCCATCTAACTCTAAGCTCAAGCTAAACCACTTGGGAGTTTGCAATAATTATTAAGCAAACCACTTTGCACTTCATTCAAGGTTGTTGGTGATTTTTTTTTCTTATTGAGTAAGACACATCCATTGACATGGTAACTTGGAACAAAGGTGATTGGGTTCTAGTCCTAATGTTTGTTTTTAGGATTCTAAATTCCTTGAGCTAACAGTTAGTCAGAAAGCTACTTTGTTTGCTGGGTCCACCTATCCTTAGCAAAATGACTATTGGCATCATGTTGCTCCACTTTTCAATTACATATTTGAATCATTTTAGCTATCTAAATAGTTTATCCTACCATTCTCAAAGATGCATAATTATCTTCCTTAACTTAACATTTTACATTGAGTTCCTTTGAAAGCAACTCCCTTGGCAACAATAGAAAAACTTCAAGTCAAGAAGATAGGTTAATTGCCTAATAAGTCTTTTATAAGCTCTGTAATGAGCTTCTAGCCCTTGACCAAGAAGCTACAATTTCACCTTCATCTAGAAAGTCCTTTGAACCAACTCCATAGTAGGAACGTGCACAAATACACTCTCATCTTAGATCCATAGGAGGGATTAATTGGTTTAGAATCCTTCTAAGCTCCACATATAAGCTAGAAATCAGTATATATTACACATTAAGCTATCCCACCACTTGATTTGGGCCTATGGATACCAAGTAGCTCAATTATTCCAAGACATCGTTGGTTTGTAAAGAATAATTTCCATGTCTAATTTATTAAATTCTCTCATCCAACTCTTCACACATTGGATTTTTTTCATTAGAGTTCTTTTAACCACAAGCATAGGCAAGAACATCCATAGCCAAAGACATCTCTTCCAATTTTAATAAATGGAATAGATACTTCCTTAAATACTAATATAAATCTTAATTTATTATAAAAGAAAATTATGTACCTAATCTTCCTAGTTTAATGATAACTAGAATAGTCTTATTTTTTACAATCTCCATTCTGGCATCCTTGCCCATTGACTCCTTGTTGTCATAATGCTTCTTAGGTGCCACTAGATGGTGTGTGTGGATGGAAGATGTCTAGTTTTCTAGAGTTTGAAGACTCGTGAAATATGGATGCCCTATAAGGATGCTAATGAATGGTGTCTCAACATTGCTCATGTGACATTGGAAGGCATTCAATGGATAATGGGTTGTAAGGGAAAAGTGATTTTGATTTCTTGGACACGGGTGGAGAGAGGGGTTCCAAATAGGTAGGTTTTAGGATAACTTAGCTAGAAAGGAGGAGGGTTTTTCTTAAAATTACGAAGGGTAAGGTAACTAGAAAATGAGGAGGGATTATTAAAAAGAGTGGTAATTTGAGGGGGTGGATAGATAGATTAATGAAGGGGAGGTACATATTGATGTTAGTAGGGGGGAGAAGTTGAATGGGACAGGAGCATGAATAGGGACTAAGTAAATAAGGTGGTGGGCATGTATGAGCATTAATCTCAATGGGGGAACAAATGAGGTGGTTGGGGGGTTTGTGAATGGGACACACACACTCTCTCTCTCTCTCTCTCATGATGTATATGATGTGTGGATGGAACATTTACAGTCCCTAAGGGTTTGAAGAGTGTTAAACTCCTTGAATTTGAATGCCTTATGGTGACACTGTTGAATGGGGCTATCAATATTGCTCAACTGGCCTTGTAAGGTATTCAATGGAATTCAAGATGCAAGAGAAAAGTGATTTTGATTTCTTGGACATGGGTGGAGAGAGGGCTTCTAAACAGGAAGTTTTTAAGGATAAAATAGAGGTGGGAGCGGGGGGGGAGAGGGGAGGGAGGATAAATGGATTTATGAAGGCGAGAGTGCGTATTGATGTCAATAGGAGGAGAGATTGAATAATGGCACGGGGATAGGAATAATGACTAAGTAAATATGGTGGTGCACATATGCAAGCATGAGTTAATCGAAGGGGGGAATAAATAAGGTGGTGGGGGGGGTGTGAGTATGACTCATGCATGTACACGCACACACACATGCACAAAGCAACAAGCTTGGTGGCAACAAGTGGAGGTATAGGAGGGGTATAAAGATTGCTTCCACACACACACACAACACGCACACATTTGTAAAATGTTATTATTCTATTATCTAAGCTCTAAGGTGTAATCTTTTATTTACCTTTAATACTTAAACTCCCATTCATCTCTAAGGCTTCATTCTAAGTATTTATTTGCTGTATCACACACACACACACACACACACACACACACACACACACACACACACACACACACACACACACACACACACACACACACACACACACACACACACACACACACACACACACACACACACACACACACACACACATTGGGGTGGCACTTGCAATGATGGAGCTCAAGTGAGGGTGGCAATGTTCCAACTTGGGGGGGAGGGGGGGGGGGGGGGGGGAGGGGGGAGTGTTTCGTGTATGAAGGGAGTAAGGCAAGCATGATCAATCCTCCACTTTCCTCACCCTCTTTCCCTCATTCTCCTCCTCGTTCTCCTTCTACACCATACTCATAGGCACGTGCGCACACACACACACACACACACACACACACACTCTCTCTCTCTCTCTCTCTCTCTCTCTCTCTCTCTCTCTCTCTCTCTCTCTCTCTCAAAACTTGACAAGACAAAGAAAGGCAAACATTTTCATTTATTTTAAATTTAAAAATATTGACTGGATTCACAACAAGCCTATCATATTATTTCTCCCTTAAGGAAATCAAGATGGTTTCATCTTGACAATAATTGGACATTTTTGCTTCTAAGAGTTATATGGATTTACCCATGTGGCATCTTCCTTGGAGATTTCTCTCTGTCGGACTTAGGAATTCATGTAGGACATGAATTCTACGAGACTTTGCCACTAAGATCTTATCAAATTATAAATCTACAATTTCTTGAGTTGGTATTCAAATTGCTTAGAATCTAGACTTGGGGATGGGCACATAGTATTTTAACCAAGTTGGTATGAAATACATCGTGGATTTTTTGATGGCTAGGTAGCATTCAACTTATGAGCTTGCTTACCTAGGTACTTGCCTATTCCATAAGAACCACAATATCTAGGGCTAAGCTCATTGAAATTCCCTAATCAAAGTGATCAAAGCTTATACTAGATTTTCAAAGTGTTTGTCTCCATCCTTGAAGACTCAATTTAATCTCTTTGTGTTGGCATGGGTTTTCTATATGTTTTGATGTATTGCATTTGCTTGCTCATTCATTTAATCAAGCATCACTCAAGAGGCTTCTGCTCTTAAGGTTGGATCATAAAAGTTTAAGAGTGTCAAACACTCTTTTGCATATTGAGCTTGAAAAGGTGCCATACTACTTCTTTGTTACTAAGTGACATTATAGGTGAGTTTCACCAAAGGTGAGAATTCAATCCAATTCTAAAGTCCTTATTCATGAGACTAAATAATATTTCATATGGCAACACGTCAAATAGGACATGTTCCCTCAATTTAAACTTTGATTTTCTTTCAGTTTGTATATATAGGGGCCTAAAGCAACAAGCAAATTCACCTTAATGCAACTGCTAGAACATGTCCTTAGGGAGGCATGTTGTGCTCTAGATTTGCTTTGTCTCCACCACTAATTTGAGATGAGGGAAATACAAGATAAATGTCTACTTATGTTTTTGGATATTCAATGATATGATTGACTCTTTTTGTTTGTCCATTTGTTTCATGATAGATAGTTTTGCGACATAATTGATTGCTTATTGCTTGAAAGGGACAAGTCGAGAAGCTTGAAGGTGAACTTTGAGTCTTGATTGCTATTATTCCCTTTGGCAATCCATGGAGTCTAGAAATCTTCGTAGCAAAGAGTTGACAAATGTCAAAAGATTTATGTATTTTTTCACATGGATGAGATGTGATACTTTTGTTAGTATCTCACAACACCCATACTGTTGATAGATTGTTAACCAAATCCATCCTTGTAGGTTCCTAGTTGATTTTAGGAATATTTGAAGGTTCAAGTGCTATTGGCTTAGCTTTGATCCTTTGGTAGGATAGGTATTATCATGCAAAATAATATTGCCTTCCATTTCAAGCCAATGATCACTTCTCTTAGAAGAATTTAGAGTCTTTGTATACCTTCCTCATTGTGGCAAGCTCAATAATGCTTGGTAATATTAATCCACAAAAATAGCTTCCTTCACTAGGAGTATCAAGATTGGACACTTTGCCCTAAAATGACATTTTTCATTGCTCTTGAAACACTTATGCTTATCATGGGTAGTTGCTTTCATCTAATTTCAAGTTAAAATCCTCTTCCTTAGTTTTAGGCCTTAGAAAAAATGAGAACTCTATTTTTTAGAGGCCATCTAAAAAAACTATTTCAATATAGTAACTAATTTTTCAAAAAACAAACATTCAATAATTTGAAGAGATTGAGGGATGGAGGAAGGTATATTTCTTTCATTGCAACTTTGAGGTGCTTTTGAGTTTGAGAACCCTCTATTGTTACATTACCATGACATTATTGTTTCCATGGAAAATTCATCATCTTTCTGCCTTAAATAGGCCCTTGTAAAATTTGCATGATTATTTATTTGATTTCCTAGCTTTTAATCCTTTAGAAACATCACTTGAACAAAACACCATTTTAATGATTGGCTTGACCAAATGACCAAGTTGTTGACTTATTGCCATGACCAACCTACTTACCATCCGATAGTTGTGTGGCGTAAATTGTTATATTAGTATTTGAACTATTGTTTGTCCATCAAATTGTTTCCTCATCATTTGGTGCAATATAGAGCATGCTTCTTAGGTTTCACCTTGACCTTAATATATGGCTAAAACACTTATATGGTTGTCTGCATGGACTAGGCTAGAGGAGTGAGTAAAATGACATCTTGTGAAATATGCATTGCTATTGCTCAATTCATGCTAATTTGTAATGCTTTTTGGTTAAGATTTGTTGTTGATACTTTCGATTGTCAATTCAAGAAAAAAAGAAAAAGGAAAGAAGGTTGTTTCAATGCTCAAAGTTGAAAGTCTAATGATGAATTAGAATTTGCGGTACACAAAAAGTGTTTTTAATATGTGCTAGTCATGCCCTTTCGAAAATTTTCAGAACTACACCAATAATGTTACATGTTTTAAACTTGGGCAAATGGCAAGGGTCCTTTCCTTCATGATCTTTGTGATAGGCTTTCACATGCTGTTGACATATTATTTATGTTAACTTTGAATCTTTCCACATGTCACAAAGGTGGTTGGTGTATTGGAAAGCACGTTGAATATCCTCAAGAAGATCATAGGTTCAAGTAGAGAAAAGAAGACGTTTGGAATTAACCCACACTTGGGAAGACTAGACAAGATGGTCAAAAATTTTAAAGGCATATACTTTATACCTCAGTGCTATGCTCAACACATTGTCTCAACACCCCTATTGTCTTGAAGCATATGAACAAGTGTATAATGTCCCTTCCTTCCAAACAAATGGGATAGTACTAGTACCCTTGTTTTATTGGCCCCTCTACCCTACCCTCGTGCAATGTGAATGTGGTCAATCTTCTTTGAGATTATTATTTGGCCCATACAAGTGCCATTTGTGTTGATTAGGTCACTCTTGGTAGTTAACATTCTTACCGAAGACGTAGTCATTCCTAATAACTTGAACAATCAAGCTTGTTAAGAAGCTTAAGTTCTGTTTAAGAAGCTTGCCAAGAAAGACAAGGTGTATCACCAAGCTCAAGAAATCTCTAGGGTCGTCAATAGGTATTTCATATGTTTTGCCCTTTATGGTGATGTACGTATCATCCTGATTTTTAATATAATACTAGGGTTCCTTGCATGCTTTGTGCGCACTGATATGTCGGCATTACAAGGGAATTGTATGGCACAACAACTTCATTTCCTTATCGCACAATAACTTCACCTTCCTCACTTTTCTTCCTCACACACTATATTTCACTTTTCTCATTGTCTCCCCTCACTTCTTCACCCACACATTGTATATCACTTTCCTCAACTTTGCACAGCAACTTCACTTCCTCATCTCTCTCTCTCTCTCTCTCTCTCTCTCTCTCTCATACCAATATTGCCACTTGCCAACTAAGTCTACCTTGTCATTCGCTTATGTGATCTTAGAGAGAGAGAGAGAGAGAGAGACGTACACGTCTCTCTCTCTCTCTCTCTCTCTCTCTCTCTCTCTCTCTCTCTCTCTCTCTTAATTGTACAAAGAACAATTGCTTGCATCCAACTGCTCTTTGTACACCCACAAAATTCAAATGTGTGATAACATTATGAATATGAACATTTGATTTATAATTTATAAAACTATGCTCATTCATAATTATAAAAATATGTCAATTTACTAATATAAACATGCGAAGCTACCGGCGAGGCAGCATTGCAAAGGAAGTAAAGTACGTGGCAACTTCGCTTCCCTCCCTTCTTCTCCATCCTCTCTATTTTTCCTTTCTCTTCTTTCTCGTCGTTTGTCTCTCTTCCTTTTCTTTGCTCTCTCGTTCTTTTCTCTCTCCTTTTCCCCCTCTCCCTCTCTCTTTGCTTTTCCTTTCCTTTCTCTAGTATCTTCTGTCTCAATTATTTTTCTCCTCTCCTCTTTTTCCTCTCTCTCTCTCTTTCACTCCCCCTTCTCTTTCTCTTTCCATTCCCTCTCCGTCTCTTCTTTTTTTCGTCTCCCTCCCTCCCTTACTCCTAGTGTGTGTGAGTGTGTGCATGTGTATATATACACACCTCTCTCCTTAGACTCCCTCTCTTCTCTCATTTCCTCCCTCTCCTTCTCTCTCTCTCTCTCTCCTCTTTCTATCTATTCTATTCTCTCTTCCTTTCTTTTCTTCTCACTTGTCTTTCCCCCCCTCTCTCTCAAAAGAATTCCCCTCTTTCTTTTCGTTTATTTTCTCTCTTGTCTTCTCTCTCCCTCTCTTCTTTTATTTTCTTTAGTCTCTCCTATTTCCACTCCTCTCTCTCCCCTCTTTCTTCGCACGCACACACACACACACACACACACACACACTCTCTCTCTCTCTCTCTCTCTCTCTCTCTCTCTCTCCCCTTCTTTTATATTCTATTCTCTCTTCTTTTTCCACTTCTCTCTCTAATTTATTACTCTCTAATTCATTCCTCTCTCCCCTCTTTTTTATTTTATTCTCTCCTTTTTATTCTATTCTCTCGTCTTTCCACTCCTCACTCCTCCTTTAATTTAGTTTATTATTCTATTCTCTATTCTCTTTCCACTTGTCTCTCTAATTTATTCATCTCCCCTATTTTTTATTTTATTTTCTTCTCCTCTTTTTTCTCTTTTTATTTTATTTTTTTCTCTTTGTTTTCCTTCATTTTCTCTCTCCTCTCCTCTCTCCTCTCTTCTTTTCTTTTCATTTCTCTCCTCTCTCTCCCCTCTTTCTCCCCCCCACACATGCATTCTCTCTCTCTCTCTCTTACTCCCTCTATTCTATCACTTCCTCCCCCTCTCTTTCTCCCCCTCTCCCGTTTCCCCCCCCCCCCCTCTCTCTCTCTCTCTCTCTCTCTCTCTCTAAATTTTCCTATTTTTTTCTTTTCTCTTCTCCCCCTCTCTTGTCTTCTTTAGTCTCCTCTTCCATTCCTCTCTTCTCTCTTCTCTCTCCTCCCTTCCCCCCACCCCCTCTCCCCCCCACATTTCTCTCTCTCTCTCTCTCTCTCTCTCTCTCACACACACACACACACACACACACACACACACACAATCAATTCTACTTCTCTCTTTCTCTCTCTCTCTAGTATACATATGGTTTGCATTTTTACAAGTGCAACTATGTGACATTTTGTAATTATCTTTTTTGTTATTTTTAAAGGTTAAAGAAGGAAAACATAAGCGTACACTCAAAATTGAAGAAAAGCTTTTTAAGAAAAGCTTAAATGTTTGAAAGCTTTCAGGCTTTTCAAGTTTGTAAACTACAAAAGCTTTAAAAACTTAAAGGAAGTTTTGAATGTTGGGAAGCCTTAAGCCTATATAATGGGGGAAAAGTTAAGTGGTATGGCCATTCTCTTCATTACGAAATTCGTCTCTTATTTCAGGAGAGAGGATGGTCATATACAAGTGTGTGGAGACGCGTTTCCTTGCTCATCATGTTTGCAAGCTAAAAGGTTAGATTTAAATCTTTGTCATTCATTCTTTTAAGGATTAGTTTAAACAATTTTGTCATTTGTCTTTTTAGTATGTTAAGGTTAGATTCAAATATTTGTCATTCGTTCTTTTTAGGATTAGCAAATTGTAGTGAAACAAAAATGATATTTTGAACACATGGTGAAAACAAAAGTGAAACAAACTTTCGAACATACAAAAAAAAAGAAAATGTAAAACTTCAACAAATCAGATATTTTGAATGGATGTGGGAATGATACCTTCTCCGATACTTATTAAATTATGAAGAGATTTGTGTCAACTTTTTGGCATGCTATATAGCATGTTTTCCCATTTCATTTATTTTTTAAAGTTTTTGAAGTACTTATTATTTATTGATTTTATTAGAATTACTATTAAGAAAAAAAAACTCATCATCCTTGCACATCGAAAAAATAAACTATATTAAAAGAATAAAATTATGAAGTATAACATATTTTTCCATGAACAAGTGTATTACAGTTTTATGATAAAAACATATTGTTCTCATCAACATCAATGGACGCTACGAAGAAACAAAGTCACAAGGCATACTTTAGGACATTTAGAAAAACGAAAAATATGGCTTCTAGAAAAACATCAGTAAAATTGTTTGCTGCAACTTGGTACGACATATAAAATTTCAAATGATCTTAGGCGATAGAATGTGAAAGCATCATTGGAAGACTAACAATGTACGCATCTTGTGGTATAGTCATAATGCAACATCATGTTGTCAACTCGCAAAAGAATGATCTATCTATAGAATAAATACAAGTTACAATGGCTTTGTCAAGCACTATTATTATCCTTACATGCCAACAACACGGAGTTAACATGATGATAACTAAATGCCAACCATGTCTTGTGAAGAAAGAGAGAAACAAATACGTGGTGTTACTCTTACCAGACTACACAAAATGAATTCTCAATGCAAAGTCATTACATCTTCAACTATTGAGCATCATTGATGCATCCACCTCGGTTTGCAAAACGACAAAAGCAATTGCGAAGGAACTTTGGACTGTCGATCTATTCTCGATAACCCTCTAGTCTCTTGGAATGATGGATCACTTTTGTAGCTATCTACTAGAATTGCCTTGACTACATTCGATATTGCAGATGTGTTTGCTTTCAACATACTACATAATCCACTGATCCGGAAGTACATGGCTATAGCAGAACATCCACATCCAAGGATAGGGCTTTGCATCCTCAATAGACAATCCATCGAAAGGATTATAGAGCTCCATCGTGAAAGCTCTCCATTCGACCCAATGGTCCAAGTAGATCACGAGAATGAAAGATGTTATAGTTTGCTCGTAATGTAGTCGAACAACCAAGCCGATGACATGCATTTCAAAGAGTCGATCAGCACGAGCATGCATCATATTACGGAATAATAACCATCTCATTGAAAGAACAATGACGTTCAGGACGGATGACTTGCTTGCAAGAACCTCACCCTACCTAGATATCACAATGAAAAATGCAGTGTTTCCGTTTTTATTCCCACTTGGTCATGGCGCTTACGACAAAAGAAATATGAATGCTCAAAATCACGATTAGTGACTCGAACTACAAATGCATACATATTCTCCTTTCGACATCCTCCATGTATTTAAACAATGCAAAAATTTATCTACATACGTACTTCACTTCGAACTATGACGTATGTTTAAACACCATCAGTAAATCCACTACATAACAAACATGCAAGAATTGCATGTAGAACTTCAAACTCCTTTAGAGAGCTCCACATGCCAACCTAGTTAAAGAAAAAAGTGCTGATTGTGTTGCAAGTATTCTCTAATATTGCAAGTGACTTTTTCCTACCCCTAGCTATCCTGCAGGTGGCCCTTTTATTGAAACTTTCGAATCTTTCTCGCTCTCTCTTACAGAGAGTCTCTCTCTCACATACCAGCGCGAGAGGTTAGGCCATGGCGAGGCGGAGGAGCTGCGTGAACGTTGCAATGAAAGCTTGGTTATGGCTGCCGCGCATTGATGATAGGCTGTGGTGGTGGTTGGCCCTCGTGTCCATCGTTGCTCTGCTTGGCCAGGAGATCTACCGTTCCTCTGCGCTGGCTCTAGCCGCCTCCGTTGCAGAGTTTGAGGGGTTCGGAGAAGAGTGGGAGGACGGAGAAGACGACGCAGTTCTTGTTGTACCGCCACCAGTGCTTCGAAAGCCAGGGTTCGAGACCGATCGCGGTCCTCCCCAACCGCCGCAGATGGCACCCGAGACTACACTACCACGGACAGATGAGGACCTTGAAAACCCAGCTCATGAGGCTGTTGCCGTGGAGGACTCTTCTGCTCAGAAGGCTCCTCGTCAAGCACTGCGCCACGAGTACTGGGACGAGGAGGAGTTCGAAGGCTTGCCTGAAGAAGAGAAGGTCGAAGACCCTTCGGAGCGCTCTACGGCAGACCTCTCATCTGCAGATCAGACAGTGCAGAATCATACACCTCCTCGAGGACCACAATCCTACTACATAGAGATCGTCTGCATCATTTTCCTTGTTGCCTTTGCAATTGCATATTTTCTGGGCAGGAAACAAAACGAGAAGATTGCTCTTGCTTGGGCAGCTCATTTCACATGCAAAGATAGTATATTTGAGAAGAATTTCAGCTTGTTAGGGACTGGAATGGAAGCAGATGCACCTCTCTTGATAAAGGAAGGACAAAATCTCTTTAAGTTCTATGCAAGTGGTCGTAGGTATTGCATGGGGCTTCTTGCAACTATGGATCTGCAAAACCGACATGATCTGATTACATGTATGTGGTATCTTGTTAGTTCAAAGAAAGATGAGATAACCATTGATGTATATATGAATGATGATAGTATGGATCCTATCATTTTTGCCCTTGTACGTAAGAAGAATGTGAAGGCCATGCTGAAGGATTGGAGAGATTTACAGCTGTACGCAGCTCCTGTAACACAGCGAAAAGGGTTATCTGAAGAACTTTCTGTGATATCAGAGTCTCGAGATTTAGCGGCTGACTTACTAACTGATGTTACCATAGATCAGGTAACATCGCATGATTCTTGGTCTAAAAGAAATTTGATTGTGGAAGCTTTAGGTTTGTGCCTATTGTTTAGAGAATTGGGTTTTGGATTTGTAATACTTGCAAGTAGATGCTACAAAGTATGGAAGGAGCCTGCCTCTTGCTCGTAGACTAGTGTATTTTCGTCTTGTATGAATGCTATGGCTCACAATTGTTGCTGCTGCGTTTTAACTTTAGACACGTGCATTTTGCCTCCTCATCCTAGTGAGTATAAATTCTTCCATGATCAAGATTCCTTTGTGGTAAAAAACAGCAGTCCTAAATCTAAGTTATAGCTTGGCAGCTGCTAGGTATGTAAGGGGAAATCTTTTTGTTTTAAGCATTTTGTGCACGATTATAAAACCTGGTGATTTGGGTTGCAAGGCTTAGTATGGCTACATTTTAGTTTGAGTGAGAACTACGTATGCTCTACCGCTGCATTGGTCGTTAATGCTAGAGATTGTGGAGCGCACCAAAATGTGTGACAATAGATCTAGAGCTCACAACAGATTGACCTCTGTGACTTTTGCTGCCCCAAATGCTCCAGTCCGATATAGTGCTTGAACAACAATCTGCTGCTGATTCCCCTGTACTCTTTCTGATCCTGGTTGGTCAGTATAGTCCATCAAGCTAACTTGTGCCGTTATTGGTTTCTGCAACCTTAACAGAGGCTGAAGACGAGGCAATCATGAAGTGATTGAGAGAGGGCCTTATGCAGTAAACTTTTTTGATTGGTTGGATTTCAATTATTCTGGCAGTGTTCTAATAAAGGGTAGTTTGGTGAGTAGGCACAATATTGATCGCATAATTTGTTAGAAAGACCTATATGCACATAATGGTGGCCATTGGCTCCCTTTGTGTTAGAGACACTACTTCTACTGCTAAGCGTATATTATTTGTGTTTTGCACAGTTGTATTGTTATATTTGTGGTAGTAATGGTGATTTATTATCTTAGAAAGGGCTTAACTTGCCATCTTGTAAGCTTAGTTCTAGTGGTTAGTGTTGGGGTAAAAGGCCTCTGGGCCTACCCGTGTATATTGTGACCCCCAATTCTTTATTCATATATAATATGATAGTGCAATAAGGCTGTCAGTTCAGTTGGACAGCACCTACATTGTGTGTGCTCTTCTCTCCCACATCTTCCTCTCCTCCTCCACTGCCATTGCATCCCCTTCAACTGGTATTAGAGCGGGATCTCTGGAGCGCTTCCCAGCCGTGCATGCGAGCTTCGAGATCTTCCTGTACAGGTATTCTCAGACATTCACAGGTACAGCAGGGTTTCTTGAAGTGTGGCTACCATTGGAGCTTCACCTTGAAGCTTGGCTGCTCCCTCCCTACCTTTGGCTTGTTTGAGGCCTTCCTTGGCTTTTAACCGGACCCCTCCGAAGCTTGGCCACCATTTTTTGCAACCTCAGGACCAGTATTTACAGTTGGCTCAATCACGCAGCCCTTCCATATGTGTCTTCAGCATTGACAGTCACCACAGCAGCTCTCCCCCTTCTTTGACACTTGATTTTGGCTCATTTGGAGCCCTTGGGCACTTGGCATTGAGCATTGACACTTGCATTTGACTTGGGTGATGTTTTGGGTCTGATTTGCACGCTCCCAGGACTGTTTACAGTAGCTCACAGACATTACACAGCAGTATAACATTGGCATTTGTTGCTTGGGCTTAGTGGCATTGGCATTTGATGTTTGAATGGTCCCGTTTGGTGCCTGGATACTCGGAGATGATGTGCCTATGGTTTGACTTGGGTTTGAGCTTCGATTGAGCACTGTTTTGCTCAGTTTTCACAGGTTATATGCTGCTGTTATGAACAGGGCTGAAGCACAATTGCTTATGGTTGATGGTCATTGGATGCCTATGTATGCCCGGTTGGTACCCCCCATGCTTGGGAATGTTGTGCCCATGTTATGACTTGGTTTTGGTGCTGAGTTTGGCCCTAGATTACCTCTGTTTAGCAGTCATTTTGCTGCTGTTATGAGCAGGGCTGAAGCTATTTAATGCTATACTCGGCTATGCCTATTGGTCTATGGGTGCTCCCGGCTACTTGAGATGATATATTTATGTATTTGGATGATGCCACATTGATGTTTTATGCTCCGGAATCACTTTGAGCTGAGATTTAGAGCTCGATTTATGGTTTCATTGTCATTTTTTATTTGCAGATGGCAGTCACTTGAGATAGTTCACTAGTACCTATCACTTGAGTGATGCTTGTACGACCCGTTAGGGAATGATGTCTGTAGTGGATGCTTTTGGGTTTGGCTGCATGATGGCAGATGTTCCGGCTTCGTCTTGACTTTCATCGAGTATTCCATTGAGCAATTTGACATTTGGTTGGCTTATTCCGTATGTAGTTTTGATGCTATTTGGCCTTGGTGCTTCGATGTATGGATCCTGATGTTTGGGTGATGCAGACTTATGTATAAGCAGTGATTGCTCTACTCTTTCGCAATTAGATACTTGAGCTTTGATTGCTCCCTGGTGTTTGGATTTTTTGCGGGTTCTTTGGTTGACTAGTGGACTTACTGATAGCGCTTGGGCTTCGCAGTCATTATGGCTTTCATGCTTCTCTGTTGCCTAGCCTCTATGCTAGTTGGGTTGCTTTTGCCCATGCAGATCAGGGAGCAGATGCTATGTATGCTTGCCCGTCTATGCACATGGTCTACTGTCATATACCTTACAGAGCCGCTCATATGGATGTTGGATGTTGTACAGATACTTGGGCTTCACCTGGAGCTTGACTCTTGCAGGATGCTTTGCCACTTGTTGGTCTTTACTTGACTTGGATGTTCCTTGGTGGCATGATGTATTGCAGAGCTATGCGTATGCATATGGTTATGGGCTGATTTCATGGCTGAATATCATATGCTCTTATGACAAATGTCTTATGCTTTACTGTACTGTGGTTGGTTATGTCATGCAGTTGGCTACAACTCTTCTTCATATGGGAGCTTTTGTATCCTTGATTGATGCCTTTATATTCTCCCATCCATTGAGGTTTCATGAGCATTTGCAGCATGCTTCTACCACTAGATGATTGTCTTTATGAGCAGGTTTCCTATATTGGGACAACCCTCGACTGCTTGAGCTCTGTGGATGCTATGGATAGCCCTATTCATGATGACTCGGATTTCTTGTCATCTTCTACATGTTCTTCTACTTCAGATGTTTGCTTCCATTGTGGGAAGCTTGGGCATGTTCAAAGAAAATGCTTTAGACGGATTAGAGAGCAGCAGAGACAGAGACGGGCTCGACATGAGCAGAGAGTCAGCGATGCAACAGGTATTACCACTCTTTCTAGTGGTGAGGTACATGTAGTTACCCATGATGATGCAGTTGAGCATGTCCTCCTGTCGTCTAGTTTCCCTACAGCTTACTTGCTCAATGATCAGGCCCATGCCTTTGATTGGCTTTTCGACTCTATGGCATCTTGTCATGTTACCCCTCATAGAGCATGGTTCTGTTCTTACAGGGAGGTTGATGGATGTATTGATCTGGGCCTTGAGCAGACTTATGCTATTGTTGGTACAGGGAACATATACCTAGCTTTGCCTAATGGGACTTCTCTTATACTCAGGGATGTTCTACATGTTCCCATGCTTAGTAAGAGCCTGATTTCTGTCAGTCAGTTGCATGATGCAGGTTACTCTGTTTCTCTTCAGGATAGGTCATGGAAGATCTGTCATGGTTGCTTGGTTTTGGCCAGAGGTTCTGGAGTTGGTTCTCATTACCCAGTGCATGTCTTTTATGTGGGAGATTCTATGGTTGCAGTTATCCGGTTACCACATGCATTGTTATGGCATTATCGCCTAGGCAATATGCACCATAGAGAGATGGAGATCTTGTCTCGTTCAGACTCATTGCTGTCTCCTATGTCACTTACAGATCTTGATGCTTGCCCTGATTGTACTCTTGGTCCTTGCAAAGCCCCCTTGGCTTATGGCGATCGTATGAGGCATGCTCCTTTAGATCTTGTCGATTCTGCAGTATATGGACCTATGCCTTCCCAGTCACTTGGTGGAGCGTCGTACTTTGTGACCTTTGTTGATCATGCTACCCATCGTGTTTGGGCTTTTTCCTTGGTGCAGATTGAGGATGCTGCAGTTATGCTTGACACGTTTATGGATTCTGCTGGTAGCAGACCTAGGTGCTTGCAGATGGATTATGAGAGTCATGCTCTCTCTCCCAGCTTTCGGACCTCTTGTCAGTAGTATGGCATTGATTTCTTGTGCCCACGATATTATGGGATTGCTCATGGCATGTGTCTGATCTTACAGGCAAAGGTTGCTTCTATGCTTACCACAACTGGGTTGTCTTATGGCTTTTGGGCTGAGGCCCTTATGACAGCAGTCTATTTGGTTAACAGGACGCCGTGCTTGACCTTGGATGATATTACACCCCATGAGGCATGGAGCGGCATGGAACCCTCCTATGATTACTTGAGGATGTTTGGTTGCTAAGCATCTGTACGTATGCCACATGAGCCTATGTCACGTAGGTGTATCCTCCTTGGTTATGGAGATGGTGACTTTAAGGCCTATAGATTATGGGATTTGGATGCCCAGTAGGTCATACGCAGCCGCCATACTGTCTTCTATGAGACGCAGACACCTCTTAGCCCTCTTGATGAGCGTTCAGTACGCTTTATGGCTGATTTTACAGCAGCTACAGTGCCATTACAGCAAGCTGTTTATGCTGAAAATGAGGCACTTATTGGCCTAGATGACGTAGCTATGCATAGCAGTCAGGGTCAGGATATTGGTGGTCAGTTGCTAGACCCCTTGCAGGCTCATGAGAGTCGTTTTCTTGTAGTTTTGCAGGCTAGACAGCTAGCCATATGTCAATCTTCCGCTTCACTGAGGCAACATGTAGTCTTAAGACCCCGTTGGACGAGTGTCTGGGATGTTGGCCCTCTTTCAGTGATTGACTCTGGAGTATAGAAACATGAAACGGGGAACGGGAACGGGGAACGGGGACGGGGACGGAGACGGGAACGCCAAACCTAGGGAACGGGGACGTGGGAACGGGAACGACATTTAAAAAATCAAAATTCATGAAAAAAAATTAATATTTCACTCATAATCCATGTGGACTCTGGAGTGTTAAAACTTAAAACCAAGGTATATAATCCACAAGGACAAATCATTTTAAGTTTTAACTTTAAGATATCATGCATTATTCTAAAACTACTCATTAGAAATTGAATTGCAACTTACAAGGCTCAAGAGGTAAGCTATTCAATTATAAATAATAAAATCCATAATACATATGCCAAAAATCATAAATGATAAAACAATGAACAATGAACTAAACTTAAAAGTCTAAGCTAAAAGAACATGCCTATGGTACCATTGCCAAAAAACTTAAAAGATTACAAATATGAAATTGAAGTCTAATCTTTGAAAGAACATGCTCATTGCCCCAAAAAAGACTGCAAATATAAAGTCTAATCTCTAGACTAAAGCAAAATGCGGCATGCCGCATGCCAAAATAGCCCAAAGGGCAACTGCAAGACTGCAAGACTCAAGTACAAATATAATATTGACATGGCACAACTGTCAACAACCCAAGTGTCACAGTGTCATCAATGATCATAATATATGTAAATGTGTCATGTATCATGAGACTCGTGATAAGTAAGCTAAATCAAAGATCATGATGGGACTCTGAGGCTGCTCTAGCCACTCCTGAAGTGCCAGCCTCATCATCATGTGTACCATGAATTTGCTGCATCTCCCTCAACATCAGTATATGTCTCCTCTTCTTGCTGCATCTCCCACTCTGTGAATGGATCAGGCTTTGTTGTCATACTGTTACATAACATCCTCAAATTAGCACTAACGAATACTAGATCGTTTGCCCTCTCCACACTAAGACGGTTCCTCTTCTTTGAAGCAATGTGAGCGTAGGTACTCCACAATTGCTCCAAACAAGAGGAGCTAACTGACTGACTCAAAATACGGACGGCTAGTTGCTGCAACTCAGGACCATCCGAACCATAGTCCTCCCACCACAAAGCTGCCCCAATCTTACAGCGATCCTCGTGTGCATCCCCACAACCAAAAGAACCCTGAAAGGTCCTATAACATGAAAGCTGATCTCTGATCTTTCGTCTAGTGCCATGATCAGGCACTAGACGAGACAATATAAGTCTCCATGCATCCATAACCTCACTGTCATTCTCCTGACCCTTGCCCTGGAACTCAGGATCCACAACAAATGCAGCTGCATGCATGGGTGAGCTATAGGAGTTCCACCTCGTCACAACTAAATGGTGTATTTTCTCATACGCCTCATCATTTGGTGCCAACTCCTGGAACTTTTCATTCAGCCTGTCCATAGCCTCATATACCTTGCCAATGCAAGGTTGCATAGCATCCATAACCCTCAATAAATGTACAATGGGTGATACCATAGCATCTATCAGCTTTACATCATCCCAAAAAGTGGAGTTATTTGCTTTCTCCAAGCATAAGATACCTGTAGGAGTATCTGCCAATGTTGATGAGGTAAACTCATCACTAAGAAATAACTGCCTCAAGGCACCACTGCATTCTCTTAACCTGCCTAGCATCAAGAAGTTAAAGGCAAATCTGGTATCAGAGTATTTTAAAAGTGTCTTCTTCGACCGCAAAGAAAAGTGATGGGGAAGAAATTGGTGATTCAAAACAAAGCTAACCATTTGAGCTCCTTGCTCTATGACAGGTGCAATCCATGACAGGTTACCTATATCCTTTAGTAGGTTGTTCAAGCAATGAGCCATATAATATGAAACTGTGATATGTGGATAATATCCCTGAATAATAGCACCTACTGCCCTATTTGCAGGCTCCCCATCTGCAACAAATCCCACAACATGCTCTGGGCCAATAAGCTCAACACCTGTAACTCACTCTGCTGCAAGTACATCTGCTGACTTTCCTGTCCCCCATGCATCATGTGAAGATATAAAATACATTTCCCCACGAGAATAAGCAACCATACCATGAATGGATCGCTTGCGTGTATTACTCCAACCATCAGCAATCAAGGAAACTCCATTTTTAGCCCACATGCTCTTTCTAGTCACTGCTGCTTGCTCAACAAGGCGCTTTTCCTTGTCGAGCAAAGTGGTGCGTAAGGTCTCTGATGATGGAGGTACATTCGAAGGGCCATACTCACCAATCTTCTTGCACATCAATTTAAAATACTCTGACCTGGCTTCTGCACGAAATTGAATGTGGTCATGATAAAAAAAGCGTGCCATTGATGTATTCACCTCTTCCTTCTTCTTGGGATCCCAACTAGCATCAAGTGTGCTTTGTCTACGTGCAACATGTGGCGTTGTTGATGCCATGGCCGATGCAATGCCTATAGTAGGTGTGGAGATAGCACTTCCTGATACTGACCCTGCTCTAGATACATCTGATGGGGATGGTGTCACAAAAGTTGCAGGGTCAACTGCAACACGTCGTGGTCTAGATGCAAGATAAGCTTGTTGACCTGCTACACGGTCACGAAGCCCTTTGCTTCTCCAAGGTCACATTTGGACAAAACTGCACCTCTGAATTTGGCTCATGTAGGAGATGAGCTCGGACCTGATTATGCATAAATATTAAAATTTAAAATGGAACAAGTGGCAATTGGTAGTCCATATTCTAATATTTAAGTAACTTTGAAAAATTAAAATCAATAAAAATTTGAAATACAAATGCTCGGCTCAATGGATTACCTTGTTTGTTCCACTAGTTTGCTTGTATGGGCAAAGCTTGCAAGTCCATGGTCGAGATCCTCCACCACTCAAAGGGCGGTCAGCATTTACTTCTTCCCACCATGACCAATCATCAGACCTTCTTCCTCGACCACCAACCCGACGAGCGGGGTGGGAAGATGAAGCCATTTATGATTTCAGGCTGAAAATTGAAGGCCTTAGGTTCAAGAGTCGAGAGAAGGAAAAATTGAAGGCTGAAAATTGATTATTGAAGGCTCGAGAGAAGGGAGAAGGGCCAAGGCTCAAGAATCAAGACTCACTTAAGAGCCGAGAGAGAAGGGAAAGGGAGAGAAGGGAGAAGAAGAAGAAGGTTCATGGAAGAAGGAAGAAGAGAAGGGAGAAGTGAAGAGAAGGTAGAAGGAAGAAGAGAAGGTAGAAGGAAGAAGAGAAGGAAGAGAAGAAAGAATAAGAAGAGAAAGAAAAAGAAGGAAGAGAAGGAAGAGAAGGAAGAGGTTGGAGGTGGGAGGAGAAAGAAGAGAAGGAAGAAGAAGGAAGAGAGGGAAGAAGGTGGTTGGGCCTAGGGGCAGGAGAACTGGGCTAGGCTGAGGCGGGAGCAGGAGAAATGGGCTTGAGCAGGCGGGAGCAGACGGGACGCAGGCAGGAGCAGGCGGAATGAAATAGAACAGGGCGCAGGCGGAAACTGGGCGCAGGCGAAAACTGGGCGCAGGTCACTTTGCCACGTGGCGTTCCCTGTCCCGTTTCAGACAGGGAACGCAGCAGGGAACGCCTGTCTGAAACGGGACAGGGAACGTTCCATTTTTTGGAAACGCGGTCCGCGCCGGATACATGTCGGGGACGGCGATTCCGCATGCCGGGGGGCCGTTCCGGCCGTTTCCTGTCACTATGCTCTGGAGAGTTTGACTGCTCTCCGCTGTTTATATGCGCCACGTTGATGCTATGCGCGACTCTGATGCTTTACAGCCGTGCACTGATGAGTTGTGCTTTTGCTTCATGAGAAGCATTCTTGGATTGCTCCATTGTATGGGGCTGCGGGATCGCTTATCTCCTGGATGTCATGGACTCGGGGATGCTTGACTCTTCTTCTGTAGAGGTTCTCGACACTTCTTGCACAGCTCGCTTTCCGATTGGGCGTTGGGTAAGATGTTATGATTCCTCACCTTGTCTTTTTTTTCTTTTCTTTGTTTTCACTCCCTAGCCATATTGGCCTTTTAGTGGGAGGTTGTTGGGGTAAAAGGCCTCTAGGCCTACCCGTGTATACTGTGACTGCCCATTCTTTATTCATATATAATATAATAGTGCAATAAGGCTGTCAGTTCAGTTGGACAACACTTACATTGTGTGTGTTCTTCTCTCTTGCATCTTCCTCTTCTCCTTCTCCACTGCCATTGCATCCCCTTCAGTTAGTGGTGCTGTGACCTTGATAGTAGTAGTGTCTGCTATTTCATGCTTTGTGCACCCATGACTATTGCTGCTCAATGTCAAGAAGTGAATAAAGTCCTAGTGGGGAGAGAGAGATTTCCGGAGAGAGAGAGAGAGAGAGAGAGAGAGAGAGAGAGAGAGAGAGAGAGGCTATTTATCTCCCATTAAATGTTTTATTTTCTAGTGGGTTCATTGCCAATTCCAATTTACTTAATTGAGTGCTTGGATTGCTCCAACTATTGATGACTTATATTATGGGGCATCTCTATTGGGGCATGGCGTGATATCACTTGCTAGGAGATGACTATGAAGCTAGCTATGTGTGGGAATGAGTCACATTGATTTATCTAAGAGAGCTAAGTTCTTGTGTACTATGGTTTTTTCTTATTGAAAGGGAATATATTTATATTTGGTGCTTGGATTATAACTATCGTTGATTGATATAGCTTAGTGATATGATTTTTACGTATATATCAAGTTCATTTTTTTGGATGTGCTTGGACTTGACTACTCTAACTAGTAGTGGGTTCCTTTACTTGAAATATTAAACAGTTATGTATATTGGTTGAAACTTGAAAGAACTCTTATCTAGTATTAGACAATATATCAATATTAAAAAGAGCTAGAGAATGAGACGATATATATTGACAATAAGAAGGATCAAAGTGTTTGTAAATAAACTTGACTTGAATTGCCACCTCTTTGCAATGTGTTGATGAGAAAATAATCCAACATACAAGAAACCCATAGTCATGCTTTTCATTGTCTAGCCCAATATGTAAAGAGCGTGTTATGGCATTGAGTGAGTTTGTCATTTTTTTTGAGGCTATGGTAGCCCTCAGAAGAAAGCTACCAGCATCCTAAAACATATATTAGTGCTCTTTAGTGCCTCCTTTGATGATGAGCATGTTGAGCAGCAGGGCTCGCCATCTAGATAGCAGTGCGAAAGCATTTCATATGATCCATTCTCAAGCCCATTGATACATCTTGCACTAGGCATTGTGATTTTTTAATCATTGTAGCCTCAAGGCTTGAATTTTCTGGGCTGAGAATCAATTTTCAGTAGGATTCAAGTGAGGGACCAGACAACATTCGAATTTGGGGAAATTACATTTCCCAAGGAGTCCATGAAGGCCAATTGCCTGAGTAGATCGAGGAGCAAATCAATGTGAAGACTTGTTGGTCATTATTGACAGCAAGGGGCTTTTGGATTGTGAAGGGGATTGGAGGAATCTCATTGTATTCGAATTCAATTGCGAGTAGAGATAAAGAAATACCGAAAGGGGTGCTAGTATTGGGGCTAACATGGTGTCCAGTGTCCAAGATTGATTGGTAAATGTTTGTGTTTCAGTATTTCTTTAATTATTTCTTGCTGCAATTAAGTTATAATTAGGTTATTGCCAACACTCCACGGAAGGAAGGCTGGTTTCATGGTTCCATCACTGGGATACCATGAAATCCTTTGAATTGGTGGGAAGGCACTTGATCGTAAGTCAGAAGCTTTGCATTTTGCTGAAATTGTGCTCAATTGCTGATTACAGCAAGCATGTCTTTACACGATGATATGGGATCATGTGGTGATGATGCGTCTCAATTTGGTCATTCATGTGGTGAAGGGGGAAATGCAACACATGATCTTAGACAAGGTTCTTAGGATGGACAGCAAGCTGAAAATGTGGAAAATGGCCCCAATGTGGGGACTTACATGCCTCAAGATGCTGACAACCAGCAAGAGGGTCAAGAATTTGATGATAGGTTCAAAGATCGGTTGAGAACATTGGCAAATCTCTTTGCTGAATTCGCAAAGGATGCTCAGTTTACTCGATTCTTGAATGCCCCAAAGAAGGACATCACAGAGAAAGAGAAGAAGACACCTTCTAGAGCTTCGGGACAACTAAAAGAACAGAAGGAAATACCTAAGCGAGCACAAATAGTTGGTACCCATGAGACAACAAGGGCAAATGCATGGCAAACTTGGTAGTGCCAATTCACGGGAATATGGACAGCAGGGTATTCATGCAAATGCAAACATGGGACAACAAAGATACTTTGTAGGTGGTACCATTTTTCATGCAATGGCTGGTCAAGGACCACATATAGGAATGTATGGCATGAATCCCTATGGTACGCAACAGCCAATGCATGGTTCTCAACACCCAATGTATCTGAGTATGATAGGCGAAATGCACAATTCCATGTATGTCAGCATAGGCATGATGCTTTGTTGAGCTAAAATACACTTTATAACTGATTAGGATCTTTGAACAGCCCCAAAAGAAGCTTAATTATTGAAAAAAACAAATTTGGTGCGTTGTTCGAGAGAGTTTTATTGGTTCCTTCGAAACTCTAATTTTTTGGGGCACCCTTTAACATCTATAAATAGACAAGCTGCCCACCATTCAGCCTCATCTTTTTGTGCAGGTGTCTCACTCTACCATGCTGATTTCAGCCATTAGCCACCTATCTTTTGCTATCTAGCCATCATCGACTGCAAGCCATCACTATCTAGCCCTAGGTGGTATTTTTAGCCATTACCTTGTTGTTTGGATGTCTCCATTTCAAAGCTGATAATCCATAGAATCAAACTATGGTATCCGATTGTGGTTGTAATAGTAATGATTGGGAGATTTTAGCAAGAGATTGGCTATGGAGTTTGAAGTGAGCTTGAGACAGGAGAGAGAAAGACTGAGTCTAGAAAGAAAACCATTCCTTCTCAAAAGTAACTCCCACTAAACTCCTACATTTTGTTCATTTCTCTTCATTTTTGGGACAAATTTGAGCCACGACCTGCTAAAATTGACTGGAGCCCACCATTATCCACTGGTTCATACCAAGAACCTCCATCTTAGTCACAGTTTGAATCTATAGCAAAAAATAGGGTTTACCAATAGCCTCAGGAAGTGTGCTAGAAATTGGAAGCTCCAAGAGTAGGGTTTGCAGCAGTCTCGAGAAGCGTGCCAAAAATTAGGGCTGAAGCTGTTTTCAGTCAAATTTAAGTGGAGGGACCATCAAGTCAATGGATTTGGAGCATTTTTCATCTCTATCAAAGCGGATGAAGGCTAATTAACTGCTCAAATCAAGGGGCAAATTAGATTGAAGACTTGTTGGTCATTTTGGATAGCAAGAGGAGTTGGAATATTGAAAGGGATTGGGAGAATCCCATTGTACATCAACTTCCTCTTCAATTAGGTTAAAGAAAGACCAAAATGGGTGGCAGTTTTGGGGCCAACAAGGTGTCATTATCCAAGGTTGTAAGTTAATTTGCATTTCTTAGTTTTGTTATAAATGTTACTGCTAAGTTGTAATCAGGGAATTGAAACCAGCCATTCCTTCTTGGAATGGGTGGTGATAATTTGATTTAAGAGTTAATTACAGCAATAAATAAATGCACATAAAATGAAATACACACTTTACTATAACATTCTTGGACAGTAGACACCCTGTTGGCCCCAAAATTGGCGCCCCTTGCAATATTTCTTTAGCTTTCATTCAATTGGAAGGAGTACAACTTGAGACTCTTCAGTCTCCTCTTGCTAACCAATTGCTCTTGTTGTCATAAATGACCAGCAAGCCTTTTGGGTCATTTGCCCCTTGATTCACCTAGGACTTCTTCTCCAATTTGACCCTTGGTTGGCCAAATGCTGCCCCAAATCAATTCGGGATGGGTTGGCTCTTGAAATCCCTTGATAATCTTTAATTATCAGCTGCTGATTTCAGTCCCTTGAGCCTTCAATATCTAGCACGGATCCCAAGGTGGCTGCTAAACCCTAATTTCTGCTGTAAATTAGGGTTTACTGCAGAAATTACAAATCAGCCCACCAAAAATGGCTGGAACCTCCTCCAAATGGCTGAGGATTGCTGAGAATGGCTGAGCATAGGTTGAAGGAGATGAGAGAATGTTGTAAAGAGAGAAAATTTTGAGATTTGTCACGAAGAACTGATCAAAATCAGTTGCTGCCCTGCTGTACCATCCCCAAATGGATGCACCACCAACAATAGGAGCATCAGAGAGTGTGATCATGAGGAGAAAGTGCATCGGCAGCAATTGTCAGCTTCCCAAGGTCAAGAATATGCAATCTCCATCACCAAAATGGTCTCCAATGGCTGGGAAAGAGCCCCAAAAGCTGGCAGCAACAATCCAACACCTCTTTCCAACAGCTCCAAAATGAAAAAACGAGATTTCCCTCTCCCTTCAGCCCTATTTAGCCTTTCCCCCACTTGCATGGGAAAGTTTTGCCAAGTGGCAGCTTGCTTAATCCATTTTCAGGAATTTTCAGCCATTTAATTAGTTTTCAGAATTAATTAATTCTGAAAATTAATTCAGCCCTTAATCCATGCCCAGAAAAATCCATTAATTAATGCCTAGTCCCTAGTGTCACCACTGACACTTGATGGCCAATTAATAGTCCTAGGGACAAACTGACACTAAAATTCACCTAGAATCTAACAAATGTAACTTTTTACAACTTTTGCCTTTGACACCCATCTTTTTCACAGGGTCCTTTGGCCTTCAACTGTGAAAAAGTAGCTTGCACCCCACATGTGCATCTTTTAATTGCACATTTGATTAATCCTTTAATCAAATGTCAATTAAACATAAGCAAAGCATCAAATTTTCACGTCCTTGTGATAGAATTATCACCCATCCACCACGGAAGGAAGGCTGGTTACAGATGCCTCAGGATAAACCTTGCAAGCTTTTCCATTTAGGCTAAGTTTTGGGCTTGAGACGGGGTGTTGAGCTAAAACATGCTTTACAGTCGATGAGCATATTCAAACAGCCCCAAAACACGCTCAATGAAAAACACAAATTTGGTGTGCGGTTCGAGAGAGTTTCAGTGGTTTTTTAAAACCCCAACTTTTTGGTGTATCCTTCAACATCTATAAATAGACATGTTGTCTACCATTTAGCCTTATCCTTCTGTGCAGGTTTCTCGCTCTATTGTGTAGATTTCATCCATCAACCACCTACCATTTGGTGTCCAGCCATCACTGACCACAACCCATCACTATCAAGACTTAGGTGGCTTGTTTTCAGCCATCGTCGTATTGTTTGGAGGCCTCCATGTGTTGCATCATCATAGCACTTGATCAACTTGCGCTTTCAGCATCTGTGCTAGGCCGTAGGTTCCTGCCATCTCTCTCATCCGGTGACTGTAGTACTTGTGCTTTTGCTGTCTAGTAGGCCGCCTACATGAGGACACACCTCTCCTATTGTTGCTTCTTTGCTTCAGGTTACAACACTTTAGATTCGTCTCTGATGGATGTCACTCCCTGGCACTCCATTGGTTTGCCCATGGGCATTTTGTACACTCTTACATTCATTTACTTCAGAGTTTCTACTCTCTATGTTTTTCTTTGTGTTTTTGTTTGATGTTTCGCACTTCCATTTTGCATTTTGCATTTAGGGTTTGTGTTTTGCTTGCTCGTCTTTGTTTCAGTCTTGGTTGTACATGTTGTGTTTCCTTAGTGCGAACCCTAGCATATCTTCACACACCTAGGGCACAAAGTGGGCCATATGAAAATGTATGTGCACCCCTTGGGGCTGTTGGAGCATAAGGATTTAGTGCTGGTAATGCAAATGCATTTGATAGTGTTGGCTATCATGGAAATGCAGCACTTGTATCCTTTTTGGAGTAGCCTATTTATGACAATTTGACTCCCATAGGTCCGGCAAAGGACTATGATGAGGATGGCAAAAGTGTGAAGCAGCCTGAACCTTTCAGTGGTGCACAAGATAAGCTGAAAGCTCTCACTTTCATACAACAATTTGATGCAGCCTTTTCGGGAGGCAACTTCACAGATGCATCGAAAATTTGTAAGGTTTCCACATTTTTGGAGGGAAATACATTATAGTGGTGGTCTATACTTATTTAGGGAAGAGCACGTACCACTTGCATTAAGTTCAAGCAAATGTTTACTTCAAACTATTTGACAAGCACATTTGAAGTGGACATAATGACAACATGGAGCCAGCTAGCAGATCTGAAAATAGGGCTGGAAAGAGGAGTAGATGGCAAAGAAAGTCTAGAAAAAATGCTGCACGTTGTAAAGAAATCATGGTTGCAAATAAATGCTTTATTTGTGAGTAAGAGGGGCATATTACACATTTAGATTTTTGTGAACAACAAAGAGTTTTTATTGCATCTTTGGAAGGATGTAATGTCTTGCTTGGGATGCCCATGCCCTGGTGCCATTGTGTGCATGCAGTTGTTGATACTCATGATAAAATTGTGACCCTTTATCATAGAGGCAAAGTTCATACTTTGGATATAAAAATTGAAAGGGAATATGTCCCTCTTGATTTTGCTTTTGCCATTTCCAAAGTCATCTTTCAGCTTACTTGGTTTTCACTAAAGATAAAAGTAACAATGAAAATGTTGGAAATGTGATTCACTTGGATAAAGATTGCTTGTCATTTTTGAAAATGTATAGTGATTGCTTTTCTTAGTTATTTTTGGGGTGGCTATCTCTTGAAAGGCTTGAAGATCATGGAAATGAGTTGTAAGAGAAAGGGCTGATTCAGCCCAGCTCATCTCCATTTTGTTCACTAGTGCTTCTAGTGTAGCAAAAGGATGGGTCATGGCATATGTGCATTGATTATCTTGTGTTGAATAAAATCACAATAAAGAATAGACTTGTGATCCCTAGCATTGACATCGTGGATAGATTGGAGGGGATAGCCATCCTCAACTGTATAGATTTGAAAAGTGGATATGATCAGATTTAGATTAGACCTGAAGATGTATCTAAGATAACTTTTCGAACATCTTTCGGTTTATATGAGTGTTTTGTCATGGCATTTGGGCTTACTAATGCATTTGCCACTTGTAATAGAATGACGGATTGCATTTTTCGATACCGTAGGGCATTTTATGGATACTTTCTTTGATGACATGATTGTCTTTTTGAAGCAAGAGGCCGAGCATTGGGAACACTTGGAAATAATACTCAATAAGTTGCGCAAGGAGTAGTTGTCGATAAATGACAAGAAAAGTGAAATTTTTTTGCTTGAGATTTACTTTTTGGGGCACATTGTATCGGTTGATGGCATTCGTATGGATTCTACAAAAGTTGAGGCAATCCGTTCATAGCCATGCCCGAAGAATGTTCATGAGATTTGTAGCTTTATGGGACTTTGTTCGTACTAGAGAAAGTATGTACGGAGCTTTGCTGAAATTGCTTCTCCATTGCTTGCCTTGCAAAAGAAGAATGTGCCTTTTAGATAGACAGCAGTGGAAATTTCAGCATTTGATATGTTGAAAGACAAAATAACTTCGGATCATGTGCTAGTGTTGCATGATCTTAGGAAGTCATTTATTGTGTAGTGTGATGCATGTAGAAATAACATTGGGGCTGTTTTAATGTAGGATGGCCGTGTAGTTGCTTATGAAAGCAGAGTTTTCCATGGTGGAGAGAGGAATTTGTAGGTCTATGAGAAAGAGCTCTTGACTGTAATTTGTGCACTATCTACATGAAAATGATATTTGTTAGGGGCTGATTTTAGGGTGCAGACGGATTGTTAGTAAGGTACTTTTTGAACACAGATGAAGTTGTCAAAGAAGCATATGAGATGGGCAAACTTTGTCTCTATGTTTCTTTTTTAGATTTTTTTCGATCGGAAAAAGAATGTAGTGGTTGATGCATTGTTATGGAAGCCTCAGTTATCGGTTATCAATACGGTTTATCACACTGAGTTGGATGCCATGAGAGATCAATATGCTATTGATTTAGACATTGCGAATGTAAATGATCAGCTTTGCAATGGCCATTGGTATGAGCACTTTATGCTTCGAGAGGACTATTTGATAGTGCATGGATGAGTGTGTGTTAGCACTTGAGGGCCAATGTGATATTTGAGAGTCATGCTCCTCCTTGTGCAGGGTATAGAGGCATTGATGCCACAGTTAAGACAATACAACATTGTTACTCTTCTTTTATTGGCTAGCTTTGAGGCATGATGTTGAGTAATTTGTTGGGATATGTGTTGTGTGCCATAAAGTGAAGTATGATAGGCAAAAGATGCCTAGTTTATCAGAACCCTTGCCTATTCCAGACAGGCCTTGGTAGAGTATTGCTATGGATTTTATCTTTTGAACTTTCTTGTACATTTATAGGGAATAATGGGATATGGACTATAATTTGTAGGTTTAGTAAGCAGACCCATTTTATTCTAGTGAGGAAGAAGCTAAAGGTTGATCATATTGCCCATCATTTTATGCAGCGTGTATTTAAGTACCATGGCATGCAACAGCCGATCATTAGTGATTGAGACGCATGGATGACCAACTTGTTTTGGAAGGGGCTGTTTGAGAACATGGGTACTACATTGAGATTCTCTTCATCCTTCCATCCACAAACTGATGGTTAGTTTGAGAAGGCTAACTCTAGAGTTTGGGATCTTTTGAATTGTTGATCACAAAGCATAGTGGGAACACTATTTGCTGTTGGTTGAGTGAAACCAGCCTTCCTTCTTGGAAAGCGTGATAATTCCCTGATTAAGCACTTAATTATAGCAATCAGTGAATGAAGATAGATATCTTGAAATGCACAAATTACCTTAATAATTTGGACATTGGACACCCTGTTGGCCCCAAACTGGCGCCCCTTTCGGTATTTCTTTAACTTGATTGTTAATGGAATAAGCACAAGCTGAGATTCACAATCTCCTTTGCTGTTCCAAAAGCCCCTTGCTGAAGCAACAATTAGTAGTGAATTCGGGCCAAATGCCCCTTGAATTTTCACACAGAACTTGCACAAATGGAACCACCAATTGGCCAAATGCTATCCCAATTTACAATAAATGGACTGGCATTTGAATTCCCTAATAATTACACAAATTTCAGGTGTTGAATTAAGTGTATGATGTCTTCACCAATTGGCACGGGTTTGGAGGTGGCTATCAAACCCTAATTTGTGTAGAAATTTAGGGTTTATAGTAGAGATCTCTTTGCTGTCCACCAAATTTGATTGAAATATAATCCAAAAGGCTGAGAAATGCTGAGAATGAGTGAGCACAAGTTGGAGAAGGTGAGAGAATGTTAGAAGAGAGAGAAATTCGGGAATTCTTCGCAGAGAAACCCTTCGGATTGGTTGCTACTTGTCAAAAACTGTGTAGGAGCTATCGTCTACTACTGCTAGAGATACCAAAAATTGCTCTTGCTAGCCACTGTAGACCCCACAATTGATGTCGCTTGCTTCAAATGGGTTGTTTGTTGTTGTCCTTGGCTTTGGAAGGTCACCCACAACTAGGAAATTAGACCAGCAGGTGGTTCTCTCTCTTTCTCTTAGTTTGAACGAATTGAATTTTTCTCCCCCACCTCCAAAAACGTTTTTCAGTCTTGCATGGGCATTTTTGCCAAGTGGCAGCATTCTAATTCCATTTTGTAGCCTTATCCAACCATTTAATTAATTTTCAGAATTGATTGAATTAAAAAAGTAAATTTAACCCTTCTAACCCTACCCAAAGTTAAATGTACCCGTTCATAATTAAATTGGTTAGGCCATTTGCAACGTGAAGTGGTTACGAACCTCTATTGACCCTTAGATTGGTATTAATTAATTAATTAATGCTAGTCCCTAGTATCACCATTGACACTTATTGGTCAAGCCATTGGCCCAAGGTCACATCTGATACCAATTGACCACCAAAACCTAGTCAACATAACTTATCACAACTTTTGCCTTTGACACTCACTGCTTCCTGGAGGTCCTTGGCTTGTTACTATGGAATATCTGCCATGTGCATCACATGTGCTTGAACAACCTTATACATTTTATTAATAATTGAATCAAATGCTATCAATAAGATTAAAGCATATCAAAATTTTACATCCCTGTGACGGACCTCCCCCTTCAAATCCTTCCAATTGTCCTTGATTGCGTTGCGTTGTGCCAAAGGAAAAGCAGTGCGTTGGAATTTTCACGAGGCCTCACAGTCACAACATTGCACATTGTTGTCCAACCATGTTACATGCTCCAAACCTTGCTATAAATTTCTAGCTAGCATAAGCAATGTGGAAGTGTTGCTAGAAACCTATTGGGTACATTTGTAACTTATGTTTCTCAAGTGCATATTTTCAGCATAATCCATGGCTGAAACTGTCAATGGCGTTTTCTAACATGTGCTGTCCATGGAACCGGTTGTAAACCATTGAAAAGTGAGCATAAATAGATCATAAACTTATGTTATGCTGATGTGACATTTGACAGCAAACTATTGCAAATGTTATCTGAGATTGATTGTAGACTAATTGCAAAAATTGATTAGATAATTGATGCAAAACTGATCCCAAAAGTGACGATAAGTGATGCAAAACTGATCCCAAAAGTGACGATAGTATCTCATACTCAACTTTGGATACAATCTCTTTGTTGGGTGTAAAGGCCCTTTACACTCTCCTGTGTATATATTACTTTACACATGTGAACTCACCCTAGCGGGTGTACGCGTACCGTGCCCTAAGTATAAATACATTCTTTTATTCTTTGTGTATACCACATTGGTACACACCTATCGGTCAACTCTCACTCCCACACATACTCTCATTGTTCAACATCTGGACTCACGCGTGTGCTCTCTGCATCCGCTCGTACTCATCAAATTGGTATCAGAGCATGATGGTCATGCAGGCAGCCGCAACATCGACAGTGATAGACAGTAGTGGTCAGCTACAGTCAACGGCCACAGTTGGTGCATCGTCAGGCCTAGGTGACACGCGGGCAAGCAGCACAGGCATCAAACGGCCTAGTGATAAGTGCCATACACATGCCAGGCGACAGGTCCGACGGGGGGTCAAGCGGCCGCTTAGGACCTTTAAGTGGGAGGTTTAAGTGTTCCGTACCCTAAGTATAAATACATTCTTTTATTCTTTGTGTGTATCACACTGGTACACATCTATGGGTGGACACTCACTCCCATACACTCATTGTTCAGCATTTGGACTCACGTGTGTGCTCTCTTTGCTTCCTCTCGTACTCATCACTCTCTTCCTTTTATATTCTTCAGCCTTGCCTTTTCAAAACATAGCAACACATAATCACCATCTACAAATTCATAGCAGCAAAGAAACACGCTTCTTTGCTTTCGAAACCTACGAAACGTTTCGTAAAGTTCGAAACGTTCCTTTGCATAAAAAACGTGGGGAGAGGGGATCTCAAAAAACAAACGTGAGTTAGTTTTAAAAAAAACAAAGATTAGTGGTAGTCTAAGGTTGATGGAAAAAAAAAAGATTAAAAAAAAAGAAAAAGAAACGTATCTTTCGTCACTTGTAACTTGTCGCGTCCGCAGCCTATCACGACTCACGCCTCCCATCTCGCTTGTCTATCTCGTACCGCTTCTGCCCCGTTGATTGTTGACAATCGTACGCCAGCTGCTCCGCCTGTGCGCGAGTTGACCATCGACAGTTCGCTCCTATCCCACTGACCATCGATAGTTTGCTCCTGCTCGTGCTATCTCCCGACTCCCTTCTCAGCCGCCATCTTTCCTCTCTTCTTCCTTCTTTTCTATCCTCTTCTTCTCACGAACCACAAATTACAATGGGACATCCTAAATTTGCAGGATGGGCAAAGGTGGAGGTTATCACAGATGAAAGCAAAAATTGGGCCTTCGGTGGGTCAAAGTTATGGAGGAGCAAGCATTGCAACAATGTTTACAAAGGAAGTAGTCCTTGGTTGAAAGCCCATCTCTTGAACATTCTCGGGCAAGGACACATGATTGTTGATTCTAGGTGGCCTGCATGGCCTAAAAGGGAGACTCCCAAGGGAGTCTTGTTTGAGGATCTCATCCATGAGGTCAGCTTTTGGCACGATGTAGAGGCGATCGTCAGGTTCATGGAGCCTCTCATTGTTGCCTTGTGGATTTCTGACTTAGAGGGGTGCACCATGGGTCTCATCTATGAGTTCATGGACAAAGTTGGTGGTGCCTTTGATACATGTACACTTATCTCACGCCCTAGGTAGAAATCTTTATTCTCAAGCTCTTGGTCCACTTTGTATTTTAATTTTAAAGTGTCCATAATTCAAATTTCAATGGACTTTGTTGACAACTTATTGCTTGGAAGTTGGAACTAATCTTTCTATCCACTTGCAAAATGGATGAAATCAAGGAGATATAGCAGGATAGATGGGATTGGTTTCATCGCCCAATCCATGCTGTTGCTCACATCTTGCATCCTTATTGGAGGAACGAGGGGCAATAGCATGATGCCGAGCTCAACTCAGGATGGGCTTCTTATCTTTGCAAAGTGGAGCAAAATCTTGTGTTGTAGGATATAATTGAGGGGCACCTTGTGGCATACAAAGATCTTCTTGACCCTCAATTTGGGGGTGCATGGGCTAGCATTCAAGATTCACAACTCAAGCTTGTTACTTGGTGGGAGAAGAATGGTAACTCATGCCCCCAACTTCAACGTATTGCCTTGAGGGTTCTCTTACAAGATTGTTCATGAGGAGCTTGTGAGAGAAATTGGAGTTTATTTGCAGTCATACACACAAAGAAAGGAAATTGTTTATCTCCTGAGCAACTCAAGCGCCTAGTTTATGTGAATTCAAATTTAAAGCTTCTCCGCAAAAGACTGAATTGCAGGGGACCAAATGAGATCAAGCCCAACTCCTTTAAGGTGGAAATTTGCTTAGAAGAGTTGATGCATCCTACACATGAGGATGATGAGGTGTGGGCCTTACTTGCAGCAAAGAGAGCATAACTTCGGCATTAAACAAGATCTAGGGCTAGATGTGCAAATACAACAATTCCAGCAGAAGGTTCCAGTAGGATAGTAGCAATTAGTGCTCGAGCTATTGTCATAAATGATATAGAGGATGATTGGAGTGTGAGTGAGGAGGATGAGCATGGGGATGATGATGGTGGTGATGGTGATGAGTTTGAGTAGTGACTCATGAGCCATAACTCATGAGGATTCATGATTTTGAATTAGACTCTAGAGTCTTACCTTTTTGGGATTTCCACTTAGTTAATGTAGTGTCCATGGACCATTATTGTTTGGACAATTCATTATGTAACTCTAGAGTCTAGTTTCATTTATGAGTTATCTATGATGTATCATGATTCATTTTGGATTTTGACATTTTGTCATTTTGTAAGTTGTTTTGAAATGAGAATCATGATATTGCCGCTTCACCCATTTTACATTGCTATTTGCATATGGGCTATGTAAAATGTCTTTCAATTTTCTTTATGTGATATGTATGAATCAATGATCCTGATGTTTAAGGTTTGATTATAGTATAGCTTATTCAAAGATTAATCTTTGACAATAGTCGACAATGGATTATGGATCATGGATGTGTAATGTGTTATTTTGAATTGACTCTATTGTTTTATGTTTTATCACTCTTGCTCAATTCACTTGTTTTTGTTTAAGAGAAAGTTGCGTGGAGGTTTAAAACATCTTTCTCTAGTTTAAAACTATTAAAAAGCCCTTTATAAAAAAATCTCGCGTTTCTTATTTCACCCCCTCTCGATAGAAACTTACGAAACACGTTTCTAATGTTTTGTTTCTAAATGTTTCAGATGTTTCTGGCTGGTATGTGCAAATTGCAAAGTACGTCTATAGCGACCATTGACCTTCTTTTTCTTTTCTTGTGATCTCTGAAGTGCATACTTTATCTTTGCATAGGTTGCATCCAAGTTTTCCACATAATGATCGGTCTCAAAGATCTTATCCTTAGTCCGCAAAATGGATGGTATCTTCTTGCCACCCTCAATCAACTCAAATGGAGCTTTGCTAGTGGAACTATGCATTGTGTTGTAGTAAGCAAACTCAACCAATGGCAAGTATTGCTTCCATTGTGTCTTGTGCTTTGAAATATAGCATCTCCAAAGATCCAACCCAATGGAATTTTCTTGCTCAATGTGACCATTTGTTTGTCGATGGAAGGATGATGAGAATTTCAGCGGGGTATCCATATTCTCAAACAATCCCTTTCAAATTAAATTGGTTATTTGAGGGTCTTGATCATCGACGATCGACTTTGGCATTCCAAGATACTTGAAGATGTGTTGCAAAAACAATCGTGCCATATGATAATCTTTATTTTCTTCCTCATGGGAATGAAACGGGCCTTTTTACTAAACTTGCAAATGATAGTCGATATCCCATCATTTTCTACAGTTGTCCTAGGAAGCTAAAAAATAAAGTCTATTGCAATGCTCTACCAACGTCTATCTGGAATAGGCAAGGATTGGAACAAGGTTGACATCTTTTGTCAATCATGCTTTATCTTTTGACATACGATGCATGTCTTGACACATTGCTCTACATCATGTCTCAAAGTTGGTCAATATAAGAAATGTTGCATTGCCTTGATTGTGGCATCAATATCTCTATGTCTTGTATACGAAGGAGCATAACTTCCAGTGATAATCAGGGCCTTTAAGTGCTTTGTGGCACACAGTCATCTATGCATCATCAGAAATCCATCTCATAGCACAAAGTGCTCATGTATGTGGCCATTGCAAGGCTGATCATAAACATTAGCAAAGTTTGAATCAACAATATATTGCTCTCTCATGGGATCCAATTCAGTGTGATAAACCATGGTGACGGTTAAAATTTATGTCTTACACGACAGTGCATCAGCCACAATATTCTTTTTACTATCAATATGTAATATAGATAGAAGATTTGCCCATCTCATATGTTTCTTTGAGAACTTTGTCTGCATTAGAAAGTATCTCAAAGTATGATGGTTTGTCTGTACTGTAAAATCAGCCTCCAATAAATAGTATTTCCATGTACACTATGAATTACAGCCAAAGGCTCTTTGTCATGGGCTTGCAAATTCCTTTCTGCACAGTGAAGAATTCGGTTCTCATAAGCCACAATTCGGCTATCCTGCATAAGAAAAGCACAAGATCGGGCAACTCAAGCACAAGAGCTGAAGTCATCTTTTCTTTCAACTTTTCAAATGTTGAAATTTCCACAGCTGTCCATCTAAATGGCACATCCTTCTTTTGCAAGGCCTACAATGGAGATGCAATTTAAGCAAACCCTCATACATACTTCTTGTAGCAAGAACATAAAACCAAGAAGTTGCGGATTTGTCATCCGATTGAAAGTGGTAGAAGCATTTGTAAGTCCAAAAGGCATAATTAGAAACTCATACAACCCAAAATATGTCTTAGGCACATCTTCTTGTCTAATACGTATCCGATGATATCTACTTTTCAAATATATATGGCTGAATATGGCTGTCCCTTGTAATCTATCGATAATATTATCGATTTGAGAGAGGGAAAACTGATTCTTTATCATGATTTTGTTTAATACATGTTAGTCATAGTTGTCATGTACGAAAGGTACGACGTAAATGATAGAATACATGTTAACAGTTGAAATAGCCATTTCATTACAAAATAAGATGAATATATGATGGTGATGGTCGTGGTCGCATGGGTTGTACAAAACATGCGATACAACTACAGTCTAGTGTATCATAGTGGCATCATGTATGTGGATACAATGATAGTAGATATAAAAAAAGAGAGAGATCTATGAATCTATGATGACACATCACTCTTATCATCATTATCATCATCATCATCAAGAGAGTTTGAAGATGACTCCTCGGCATTGGATGATGAGACACACGCATACTCATCCTTATTGATGAGGTTACCATCATTATCAAATGATAGCTTCCTAGGTGATAGTTGTGTAGGCAAGGGGAAGATGTCATTGTGGCGCAGGATGTGGGCTACTAGAGCCCCGTCTCACATATGTTTACAAGCCACTCAAGCCATCCCTTCTCGATGTTGAAGGGCACCGAATGACCATGTCTCTGCTACCACCTACTCGAACTCCTTGCTCATGAGCATGCCGACAGCGAGTGTCACGAGTATTTGTTGCTATAAGCTCTCTATAGAGCTTTACAAAAATCATCATCTTCTCCTTATCCACCTCCTAATGTACACTTAGAAGAGTGTTGCTTGTCAACTTGAATGTATTAACATTCACCTACACAATGCACATGAGATTGTAAATGCTAAAGTCTAAATTGTAGACTTCAAAGTTCAAAGTTTAAGAAGACAAATTTTAAATTTTATGGTTAACTGTTTAAACTTTACTTGATTCGAACTATCCATACTCATGATAGCCCTCATCGTGCATAAGTTAGTGTGGCAATAGACTAGCCGCTCTAATGGTCGTGTGCTAAGCCGATTGCGAATCTTCAGGTGAATGAGATAATAGGTACTCTAGTTTCTTTCATATGCATCTAAAGAGCAATCTTGGGCAAGGACCCTCATGGCTAAGGGTTGAAGGGTCTCCAATGCATATCCAGAGTTTTGCTACCAAAATAAAGGCTTCGCAAGTGACTCTATTCTCCAACAAGTGGAAGAAGCAAAAGCCACATGCCCTCTTTGATCTGTATAGCATCCTAGCTCCTCCAATACTGCATCCTGGTCATCCATAGGGACCACACGAGTCAAATAAGCAAGCTGGTCCAAATGGTGCTCTCTATCATCCATGACCGCCAATGACTTGTAGGCTGGATGTACCAATGCAGCAAAACCATGGATGACCTTATGCATCCATGCTCATCTCCTCTCTGCTATCTCTACAACATGTGCACGTTGTGTCTTTGTTTATCATTGTATAAGCACGTGCCTATACCAATGCCGCTCTAAAGAAGTGAACGAGAAGGCCTATGATGGACTTCTCGCAATCACTCATATGTAACACCCTATAAAAGGGAGTCATGACAATGATAATGGCACAGACTTTCTGCCAAAACAACTCATTAAGGCGCAAGGGTTGCATGGATTTGGCCTCCTTTGTCTCATGCTCATCCCACTCATTCCATAGAGTGGACACCACTGTTTGGTGCAAGGTGGGACTGCTTCTCATAAAGACGCTCTAGCAATAACCACATGTAAGCAAATCGAGTCGAAGAAGGCTGCTTCAACTCTAGTATGCTATGCCCTCGATACATCGCAAGCACCTTCACCTTTACTGCGAAGAAGGTGACAATTGATATAGCTTTGTGGACCATCGCACCATCTTGACCCACTTGCGCTTCCAATGTTCTCCATGAGTAAGTCGGAACAATGACTTGCACATGGAGTCCACACAATTGTGGGAAACTCGACCTCAAGCAAACAACCCATATGTCGACAATTCGATTCATTGTCAGTAGCAACTTGCACCACATTCAAGAGGCCCACCTACAACCACAATTTATAAATTATAAGTAACGATACTTGAATGTTAGAGAGAGAAAGGGAGAGTTGAGCCTTTCAAGTTTCAACTTTCAAGATTCAAGAATGAAGAGAGATGGAGGTTGGGGCTCGGGGGAAAAGAGAGAATCAAAATAGATATTAGAGAGAAATTAGATTAGGGAGATAGATAGTTATGCATAAATCATAATGAAAGAAAGTGAAACAAATTTAAAAAGCAATGTATACCTTAATGATAGCTTGTCGAATGTGGCGGTAGATGAATGTGCCCATCGTTTTCCGCCTCCTCCTGCTGGTATCTATGGCTCGCAAAAAGTAAATGCCAAGTGGACATGAGACAAGTATGTTGATGATGTTCGTTTTTTACAATCACTCTACTCGTTGGTGAGAATGGAGCAACCATATTTTATTCATGTGGCCCAAATAGGATCAAGGGCTCTATCAATTCTCTCATTCTCTTTCATTAATCTTTTTGTCCTCATGTGGTTGTATGTGACACTGGTTTATCCTTCACACTAACTCACATTGGCAATGGCTTTTACCATCTTCTTTCATTGCTCTTGCTCTAGGACATTGAAATTTGAATCCAAGATTGCACCCAATCATTGTGTGTGCAATTTCAATGTCCGTCAGTCATTGCCTTTCTCTAAGCAAGGGTCCTGATCCACACACATGACTAGGAGCTTGAGAGAGAGAGGATTGTCTCTTTGGTGCTGCATGAGCCTCCAGTCTGTCTTTTATCAGAGCCGGATGCAGATGTGGAGCCCCCACCACCAATGGTAGAGACCTCTCCCGTATCGGTTGAAGATATGTCCACATTCGATGCTTCCTCATTACTAGGCATAGGAGTTAGTGTCAATAAGCCACTTTCTCCTCCCCTTGTGAATTTGCGTCTTATCTTGGTAAGAATCTCATCGGCAATGTTTTGAGAGATTTCCTTGCATGGAGCAGCTTGCCCCCTGTCCTGGAAGATGTTGGAGAAGTCAGATTGTACCACTTGTATAATGTTTCCCATAATACTTGTACGTCTGATGGTGGGAGTTGGACTTCTTTGTGTCCCTCTCCACATGGATTGCATGCAAATTGAAGGCCTCGTGCTTCTCACGAGTCATGGTGCTGATGATGGATGGAGAGGCCTGGAGAGAGAGAGAGAGAGAGAGAGAGAGAGAGAGAGAGAGAGAGAGAGAGAGAGAGATGCTTGAGTCTTGACTCTTGAAACTTGAAAGTTGAAAGAGAGGAAGAGGGTTGGGATAAAGTTGAAAGAGCAAGAGTGAGAGAGGGGATGGGAGAGGCTTGAGGCTTGAGCCTTGAGCCTTGTTAGGGTTTGAGAAAGAGGAGAGAGTGAGGCAGCGTTACAAATCACAAATCAATTCAAGATCCAAGAGAGGGAGATGGAAATGCAAAATGCTTGCCGGATTGGTGTGAAAGCATGGAGGAGAGGAGCATCTTTTGTAGATGAGAGAAGGGTCAAGTAGTCAAAGAGGGCTGCCAACTGGATGGAATTCAAGGAGGGCTTGGGGGGGGGGGGGGGAGGGGGGTTCATAGCTGGAGAAGGGGGTGAGATGAGATATCTAAGACTTGCCACCCCTCCCAAAAGTGCCATGCAGGTGAAACCCGCGGGTGGAAAGTACAGGCGAAATGCAGGGAGATGTTGCAGACACGGCGGTCCAAAGAGGGTCCTTTTTTCTATACTATATGGATACGTATGGTACTGTACGGTATGATTAGTATCGTATGATATACGAATAAAACCTTGACGATAGTCAATGCACATACACGATGAACCATGCTTTTTCTACAGCAAAAGCAGAGAACAAAAAGGAGATTAGCTAGGCTAAATATTAGATGGGTTACTTCCAAGGATAAAATCTATGCCATGATCTTTAGACCTTTCAGATGATAGCTACCTTGGAAGTGATTGAGAGAAGCAATTAGAGGCATATTGCCAACATTCCACTTTCATTCTTATCCTTAATAGAAACCAAGTATGCTGAAAGATGATTTTTCATTACTTTAGAAATGGCACGTGTAGATACTATAGGGATAGATTCGCCTTTTAACTTTACATCAAGTGTGGGTGTCTTTTCCTTATGTCGAATAGTCACCTCTGTTGCATGTGAATCAATCACTGCATGGATATGGTGACACCGTGGCATACCAAGCAACACATCCCAACTCTAAAGTGGAGCAATGAAGAACTCTTCGCTATCCATATATCTTTGTATATGCAGCTTTCCAGTGAGTGGTTTGATGGGTTGTGCATTGCCTTCACATGCCATTTCAACTTTTCCATGGGTCTCATCTGGTCCTCTTTGATGCGTAGACGGTTGGCTATGTCTACAAGATGAAGTTGGCTTGTGGACCATTATCAAAGAATATCAATGCATGCTAATCTCTAATTTTGCCCCATGCTTTGCACAACTCAATAACATTGTCATTGGGCTAATCACTAACAACATAAGGCGTCAATCGCATCGACGTTTTGGGGTCCTTTCCTAGCTTGCTACCTATTGGGATAGTCTCTTGCAATATGATCCTTTTGTTCACAAATAAAGCATTTATTTGCAGCCATCAATTCTCTATATTGTGTCAATGTTTTCAAGCCATTTCTTTGCTGTTGTGGCCTCTTTTCAAGCTAATTTTTAAATCACCCATTTTTTTAAGTCGTAAACAACTTTTTTTTCGGCTTCTCCCACTCTCTAGGAAGCTTAAATCCTTTCCACGTAGCAAAGCATCTGTTGTAGTAGTAGTCTCTATAAGTTGAGACATGCTAGACACGGTGGATTTAATGCAAAAATCCCTTATTCCTTTAGATAGCCCACAAATATATGTTTCTACTTGCTCATGAAGGGATATGGGACGATAAGAAGTAATAGGCAGCAATGCATTCCAAAACTTCTTATTATATTGCTCCAAATTCTTATATTCCTTAGTATCAAGCTTATTCAAAGTTGTCATGATGTCCACCTCAAAGGTACTTATCAACCAATTCGATGTAAACATTTGTTTGAATTGTACCCACGTTCACAGTGCTCTATCTTGCATTAGAAGAGATAGATTGGGCCTTGCACACCATGGATTGTTTGCTGCATATCATAGGGATTTGTGCCATACATACCCGCATGTAGTTCGTGTCCAACCATAGCATGAAAAATCACACTTCCACCAAAGTATCTTGGTTGCCCCATCATAGCATGCATGCTTGGCTGTCCAAAATCCATTGGATTGGCACTTTCATGATTGCTTTGCATTTGCCTTTCTTGCCCCATAGGTACGATGTGTTTTGGTTCAATAGCATCTTTGGGAGCTTCAAATAAAGGCTTTGACATTACCTTTGGTGCACCTTGCTGTCTCGAATGTGTAGAAGAGGTCTTTTTCTTCTTGCCCTTGTTGTTCTTCTTCAGAGCATTTAAAAATCGGATAAATTGAGGATCCTTTGCCAATTCAGCAAAAAGATTTGTTGTTGTCCTCATCCGTTTCTTGAACTGATCATCAAATTCCTCTTTACTTTGTCATCGGCTTCATTATGCCTCGAAGGCCCTGCATTTTGCCCAACATCAACATTTTCAGCTTGCTGTGCATGGTTTGAGCGTAGTCCAAGGCAAGGGATTGCATTTCGTTTATGCTGATGTGAATTTTCATATTGAGCGGCATTATCAGCTTGATTGCATCTCATTGTATTAAGACATATAGCTGTAATTTCTCAGTTGAGAGTAAAAATCAATAGCAACACAAAGCTTTGGCTTGCAATCAGGTGCCTCGGGCCCACCAAATCAAGGGATTGAGTGGCATCCCGACAATGGAACCATGAAACTAGCCTTCTTGGAAAGGTGGTAATTCCTTGATTAAACACTTAATTACAACAATAAGCAAATGAACGTAACTTGAAATGCACAAATTACCTCAATAATCTTGGACATTGGACACCGTGTTGGCCCCAAAACCGATGCCTTTTTCGGTATTTCTTTAACTTGATTGCTAATGGAATATGTAGAAGCTGAGATTCACAATCTCCTTTGCTATTTCAAAATCTCCTTGTTGAAGCAACAATTAGCAATGAATTCAGGCCAAGTACCCTTTGAATTTTCGCACAAGACTTGCATGCATGGAACCACCAACTGGCCAAATGCAATCCCGATTTACAATGAATGGGCTGGCATCTAAATTCCCTAATAACTATACAAATTTCAGGTGCTGAATTCGGTGTACGATGCCTTCACCAATTGGCACGGGCTTGGAGGTGGCTGTCAAACCCTAATTTGTGTAGAAATTTAGGGCTTATAGCAGAGATCTCTCTGCTGTCCACCAAATTTGATTGAAATCTGATCCAAAAGGCTGAGAAATGTGGAGAATGAGTGAGTACAAGCTGCACGAGGTGAGAGAATGTTAGAAGATAGGAAAATTTGGCAATTCTTTGCAAAGAAATACTTCAGATTGGCTGCAGCCATCAAAAACTGTGCAGGAGCTATTGCCTACTACTATCGCCTACTACAGCCAGAGATACCCAAAATTGCTGTCGCCAGCCCCTGGAGACCCCAAAATTGGTGTTGTTTGCTTTAGATGGGTTTTCTGCTACTGTCCCTGGCTCCAAAAGGTCACCCAGAGCTGGGAAATTAGACCAGCAACCTGATCTCTCTCTTTCTCTCAGCGTGAATGAACTGAATTCTTCTCCCAACCTCCAAAATCGTTTCTCAACCTTGCATGGGCGTCTTTGCCAAGTGGCAGCATTCTAATCCCATTTTGCAGCCTTATCCAACCATTTAATTAATTTTCAAAATTAAATGATTTTGAAAAATAAATTCAGCCCTTCTAGCTTTGCCTAAAATTGAATATATCTATCCATAATTAAATTGGCTACGCCATTTGCAACTTGAAGTGGTTCCCACCCTTTGTTGACCCTTGGATTAGCATTAATTAATTAATTGATGCTAGTCTCTAGTGTCACCACCGACACTTATTGGCCAAACCATTGTGCAAGGGTTACATCTGATACCAAGTGACTACCAGAAGCTAGCTAGCATAACTTATCACAATGTTGGCCTTTGACACCCATTGCATCCTCGAGGTCCTTGGGTTGCTATTATGGAATATTTGCCATTTGCATCACATGTGCTTAAATAACCTTGCCTATTTTATTAATAACTTAATCAAATGTTATCAATAGGATTAAAGTACCTCCACATTTCACTTCCTCATGGCAGCTGAGTTTGCATATAAGAATATAGTGCATAGTTGCATGATAAGGCTCCTTTTGAGGTGGTAGAGGGTGGTAATAAAGTACCTTCGATTTTGCATACATAGGATAAAATCTTTGAGACTGATTGCTATGTGGAGAGCATGAATGCAGCTTATGAGAAGATTAAGTATGCATTTTAAAGATCGCAGGATAAGCAAAAGAGGGCATTTGATTGCCATAGACGTGCTTTGCAATTTGCAGAGGGCTATTATGTATTGTTGCGTTTTGAAAAAGCAATGTTGAGAAAGATGAAGGGCACAGACAGATTGTAACCAAAGCCGAGTACGAGGTGTTGTGGTTTTTTTCAAGTATTGAAGAGATCAATTGTTGGGAATAAAGGCTCACCGCGCCTTTTAGAGTGTTTGGGTGTGAACGCACCCTTAACACTCATACTTTATATATTATCAAAACCTAAAAAGTGGTACTGTAACCAGCCTTTCTTTTGTGGATGGGTGGTAAATCCCTGATTACAACTTAATTACAGCAGCTAACAACAAATGCAAATCTGAAAATACAAATTTGCCTACTGATATTGGACAATGCACACCCGATTGGCCCCAAATTTGGTGCCCCTTTTGGTATTTCTTTAGCTTTATTGAAGAAAAAGTTGATTTACAATGGGATTCTCCCGATTCCCTTCGCAATCCAAACTCCTCTTGCTGTCCAAAGTGACCAGCAAGTCTTCAATCCGATTTGCCCCTTAATTTGGGCACTTAATTGGCCTTCACCCACTTCATAGACGATGGAAATGCCCCAAATTCAATGACAGGCTAGTCCTCCACCCGAATTCAGCTGAAATTCACCTTCAGCCTTGAAAAATCCAAGTCTTGGAGCTTCCAATTTTGGGCACGCTTTCCAGGGTTGCTGCTAAATCCTAAATTTTGTTGTAAATTAGGGTTTACATGTTGAATGTAGGTAGGGATGTTCATGCCTTGGACTCCTTGAAGCAGACTTTACACAATAGCTTTGATATGAAGGATCTTGGTGAGACCAATCACATTCTTGGCATACGTATACTTAGAGACAGATCGAAGGGTCTTCTCTATCTGTCTCAACAGGAGTATGTCACTAGGGTTTTTGTAGCGTTTCAGTATTGAGGGGGGGAAAGCCATTAGTGTACCATTGCCTCCATGTGTGAAACTTAGTGCAGACGATAGTCCCACATCAGATGATGGAAAGGCTGAAATGACCAAGATACCCTATGCGTTAGCTGTTGGTAGCTTGATGTATGCTATGGTTGCTACATGTCCTGACATTGCATTTGCGGTGGGAGTGGTTAGCAGATACATGGTATATCCTAGCAAAAAGCTTTGGAAATCAGTAAAGGGTATCATGAGATACCTTAAGGGCACAAAGGACTTGTGTATTTGCTTTGGTAAGCAGAAGTCATGTGTTGTTGGGTTCATGGATGCAGACTATGTTGGCCATCCTAATTGTAGGAAGTCTACTTCAGGATATATGTTCATGTTCACAGGTGGAGCAGTCTCTTGGATATCTAGGCTGCAAAAGTGTGTCTCATTGTCTACTACAGAGGCAGAATATGTGGCTGCCACTGAGGTATGCAAAGAGGCTTTATGGCTTTCACACATGGTGAGAGAGCTTGGTATTACAAAGGTTCCTATTCTCCATTGTGACAGTCAGAGTGCTATCATGCTAGCACGGAATCCAGTCTTTCACGCAAATATAAAGCACATACAGGCGAAGTATCACTTTATCAGGAATGTACTTGACAGCAAGGGCATTGAGCTTGTCAAGGTACATACAGGTGATAACCCTGCAGACCTTCTCATGAAGGGTCTTCCAGCCGAGCGGTTTGCTCATTGTCGCCAGATGATGGGGACTGGATAGTATATGTGTCTTTTAGCTTTGGACATACATAGACTTAGCTGATTCTTTTCTCTACCTTCAGGCACGTTCATTGTCTCCACTTTGGCATATACATTTATCTTTCATGTGAGCTTATCAAGGCCTTTTCATGGTAATGTGCAAGAGGATGAATGTGCTGAAATTCAGCCCGAGGTTGATAGTTGGATGAGATTTTCGTATGTGAGCAGATATTGGTACACAAAGAGTGAAAGATTAGGGGTAAGGTTTCCAGACGATATTTTGTGAGGTTTCAGGACCATTCACAAATGGATGCAAAATGGATGGAGGTGGATGACTTGGCAGACCATCTTTGCTTGTTGTAGCTTTACCTTGATGCTTTCCAGTTAGAGTTGACTTGGGTTTGGACTCAATCAAGTTCAATAGAGCAGGGGTCCAAGGTATTAAGATGCTTTCTTGTTACAATGGGCTTTGGATTGGACTTAATCAAGTTCAACAAAGTAGGGGTCCAAGGTATTACTTGATGCTGGTGAGGAAGCTAGCATCTTTGCTTCTCAAAAAGTGATGGACAGCTCTAGATGTAATGGATCTCAAATGTATTCATTATACATTCAAGGTACTATAGTTGACAGTATGTTTGCCAAGGGATCACTATTTAGTGTACTAGTTACTATGTTTGGTATGCATAAGGTATGGTTTATTATCTATAGCTCTCGAACTATATGCATTTGTATCACTTCATACTCGTTATAGTGTCAATTATGATTAGCATTGGATCATTGGTTTTTGATAATTATAGATTGTCATATCTTATATTGATTTGCGGTAAATGGTCATGGATTTTAGTGGTATTCAGCTGATTGTATGGACAACATCATGTATTATGATGCCATTGATGTTTTAGTCATGGTTTATGCTATACTATGGTTTGGTTTTGCCGGATAAGTTGAGCTCATGAGTAATGGATGCATCAATGATGTTTTGGCAATCCTTTTGAGACGCTTGATGAGTCTTATACTATGTTATGCTCGCTGGTAATTTTTAGCATGTGTTTGGCAGGATCCGATAGTGCAATTGGGAACCATTGCATGGATTTCAAGGGGGAGGATTGTTATGAGGATGTGAAATTTTATTTACGTTCAGTGATAATTGAATAAGTTATAGCATATTCTCATTCGGTTTAACTTCATATAGCATATTTGCCAGATCAAAATCACGAAAGTTTGGCAGTACTCTCTTCTCTTTCCACACCAGCCACTCTTTCGGTTTCTTAATAATCTTGGTACCCTCCCTTTCTTTCAATTTCCATTTCCTTTTGACCACAAGCTCCTCTAAGACACCCTCATTTTTAAGAGGCCCCGCTTGGACATCCAACACCTTCTTGTTTGCTCTACTTAAATCTAGCCTAACCCTAGGACTTTATGCCTTGATTGTCGGTCCCCAACAAAAAAAAAGAAAATAACCCCACATACACATATACTACCAAACCAACTTAAGGGGAAAACTCGAAAAGGTGACAACACCATGTGTAATGGCCACAAGAAGCTCCCCTCTAGTAAAGGCTTCCTCCAGGCACTTCGTCAAACCTATTTGATGCAGTCACTAATATAGAAAACCATTAAATGTACCCGCACTAAATAGACATATGGCCCTCTTGGCCTAAAGGAATATAACATTTCACAACCAACAATTTATCCCTCTTGACCTTACGCAATCAATCCTTAAAACCCAAAAAAACCGGCCCTCTTGGCCTTATGAGATAATCCACTTCACTACCATTCAGTAGCATATTGCTAAAACAACCCCTTGGTCCTAACATAACTCTACTAAAGCATAAGATTGACAAAAGAGGATTAATTTTTAATCATATGTTTTAAGTATGTGTTGCACATGTGAAGTGCAAGTGAGATTAACACCTTCTCAGGTCCCTAGGCAACTGATTTTCTCATCATATTTCATCCACTGACATCCACTGATTTTCTTCTTCTTGTGGCTGTCAGAACAGGACACCAGTTGTTTATGACTGAAATCGGGACTCTTCTCGGGAAAATTTTTTGAATTTTCTCTCTCCTCAGCATTCTCTCTCATTCTTCAGCCATTGCCCATCCTTGCCTTGAAGATCTCAGCATTCTAATCCTTGGAGGTTGAGAAATTGAACAGGGTTTGACAACAACTTCAGGAAGTATGCCACGAGATTGAAGCCTCAAGACCTCAAGACTTGAAATTTTTGGGCTGCAAATTAATTCTTGGCCTTAGGTGGAGCTCTTCAATCATGAGTTTCTCCCCGCAATAGTGCTATTAAAGCAAGTTTGACTATACCTTCGCTAGCAATTGCTCCTAGGTTTGCGATAGCAACGTCTCCATGTTTGGCCTCTTGCCAAGGTGCCATTGCTGCTCCAATCTTAGTTGTCTACTACACAATCCCTTCAAAAGGAGGAGGATGATGACGATGAGGAGGAGGAGGAGGAGGAGGAGGAGGAGGAGGAGGAGGAGTCTATGAGTTTGTGTTGACTAGAGTCACTGTTATTGCCATGTCTTGACGTAGTAGATCTAATCACCACATCAGTAGTCATGTCCTCCTGAACATTGATAACTTAGTGCAATATTGCTTATGCCCTACTTGTCTATCCTAGGTGGTGTCATCTGTAGCTATGTTTGTCACCAAGGTATCGTGTCTAGCGTGTTGTGTTTCCCTCCCTGTGGCATCATCTTTTGTGTGCATTTCGCTCCATCTCATTGGCTAGCATCTTATCTGCATGCCAATTTTTTTTTGTGCGTCACCATTTTGCTTCATCTATGCTTGTCGATTGTTGCGTGCTAGATCAAGGCTATCTTTTGCCTTCGCCCAATCACCTTGATCTTGTTGACCATTGACACACATCCATGTCACCATTGACACACATCATTTGCTTGACACATCCTTGATAGAAGTGGTTTTAATTAAACCTTCAAATTAATTTAAGTTACTCTCTTTGTTGGTGATTATTCACATGAATTTGGGATTCTTGATTTTCTTTGAAATTTCTTCAAAGTTCTTCATAAGGCTTTTCAATCAACACCTTTTGCTATCTAGTGCTTGGCAATGCCATTGCAAGTGATTGACATCAACTGCAATATCCTTGATACCAACATCGAGGGGGAAGTTTAATCTCGTCAAAACCAAAAAGAAAAAGAAAAAGGAATTAGATATTGCATTACGGGAATGTGACATTTTGATGCTTTGTTTGGCATTTGATTAAGTTAATGATCGATTGTGCAAATGTGAGGGGCACATGTGATGTTCAAGCAAAGTTATTTCATGATATTGTGAAAGTGTGCAATGGAAGAGGAACATAAACTCCAAGGAAAAGGAGAAGAGAGAAGACAACAAGAGTGAAAGGAAAATTTGCATTGAATTTGGAAAGAACGTTGAATACAATGATGAAGTGATCAATCCTTGCACACAACCAAAGTGTTAGTGAGGGCATCCGATTAGGGTGGAAAATCATGACAACACCAGAGATTGTGATGGTGATAGAGATAGAGTGTGCAGTGAGCAGTCCTTGCACAAGATGGAGAAGAATGGCCAAGTTAGACTGTGCACCTACAAGGGGAATTATTTGGTCCAAGTGGAGGGTTGGCTATATATAGCCAAAATACCCTAAAACTGGCAGAGTTGCCAAAACGACCTCCAGATATGCAGTTAGCCATATAAAAATAGTCCAGATATGTAGTTAGCCATATAAAAATAGTCCCATGAGCACATATTGCTCATGAAAATGATGATGTGGTAGTGGAAAATGATCAATAGGGCGTGGGAAGGAAGATCACAATATGAAGGGGGTGCATAGGCTGTTTGGCACTTGGCAAGACAAGGAAATGCATACTAAACCTTGACTCGAAGAAATGTTTACTCTAAATAGAGCTGGCTTCTTTGTCAAAACACATGACAGACATGTTAGAACTCCTAATGCCCTCATTTGACTCAGATTGAGGCTCACAAGCAAGAGATGCTAGTCCATGAACATGAATTCTAACAAATTTTGGGCCAAGGTGATGATGATGTGTAGTGATTGAGACAGAGTGTAGATCAATTTGAGTGCAAAGTTCAGGGTAGGGAGAGTGGGTAGAAAGAGTGGCCATGTCACACAAAGTGTTTGGTACGATGATAAGATGTATTACTTTAGGTTTTGATAATATATATAAAGTACAAGTGTAAGGGTGTGTGCACACCCAAGCACTGTAAAAGGCATGGAAAGCCTTTATTTCCAACAACCTTCCACCCAAAGACAACGTGTTTGAAAGTAGAGAAAAGAATCAACTTAAGTCTATGTATGTACAAAGCTGAAATACACATATACTATTCAACCCCTATCATCTAGCGGCAATGAGCAAACCACTCTGTTGGAAGAACCTTCATAAGAAGGTCTGCAAGGTTATCATTTGTATGCACCTTGACAAGCTCAATGCTCTTACTGTCCAATACATTCCTGATAAGGTGATACTTTGCATGTATGTGCTTTGTCTTTGCGTGAAAGACAGAATTCTATGCTAGCATGATAGCACTTTGATTGTCACAATGTAGGATAGGAATCTTTGTAATACCAAGCTCTCTCACCATATGTGAAAGTCATAAAGCCTCTTTGCATGCCTTAGTGGCAGCCACATACTCTACCTTTGTAGTAGACAATGCAACACACTTTTGCAGTGTGGATATCCAAGAGATTGCACCCTTGTGAACGTGAATACATATCCTGAAGTAGACTTTCCGTAGTCAGGATGACGAGCATAATCTACATTCGTGAAGCCAACAACAGATGACTTCTGCTTCCCAAAGCAGATACATAAATGCTTTGTGCCCTTACGGTATCTCATGATACCCTTCATTGCTTTCCAAAGCTTTTTGCTAGGATATGCCATGTATTTGCTAACCACTCCCACTGCAAATGCAATGTCAGGACGTGTAGCCATTGTAGCATACATCAAGCTACCAACAACTGAAGCATAATGAATCTTGGCCATCTCACCCTTTTCATAATTAGATGTAGGGCTACCTTGTGCACTAAGTTTCACATATGGAGGCAATGGTACACCAATGGCTTTTTCCCCTTCATATTGAAACGTTGCAAAATCTTAGTAACATACTCCTGTTGTGATAGATAGAGAAGACCCTTCGATCTATCCCTAAGTATACACATGCCAGGAATATGATTGGCCTCACCAAGATCCTTCATATCAAAGCTATTGTGTAAAGTTTGCTTCAAGGAGTCCAAGGCATGAACATCCCTGCTTGCAATCAGCATGTCATCCACATATAAAACTAGGAGAATACGACTGCCATTTGCTGTCTTCTTGGTGTATAAGCAATGATCAACTTTAATGCGATGGAATCCTTGAGATCTATATGCAGCAACCTAAGGGTTTTGTTGCAAAGGGCAAAGAGCTTTTAGCAAAGGGCAAAGAGCATATAAAAGCTCTTTGCCCTTTGCAACAAAACCCTTAGGTTGATGCATATAGATCTCTTCATGCAGATCACTATGTAAGGAAGCGATTTTCACATCCAATTGAATCAGCTCCATATCTTCAGATGCAACTAAACTAAGCCCAAGATGATTCGCAACGTAGTCATTTTGACTACAGGAGAAAATATTTCATCAAAATCAATTCCATGTTCTTGCTTGCATCCATAGTTGTCAAGTATGAAAGGTATGATACGGTACGATACGATAAAATACGATACTAATTGGTACCTTATGATTTTATAAGATACAGTAGGATATTAGTACACAAAAAATTAAGATGATTTTTTAAATAACAAAAACCATAAATCATTAAATGATAGATTATAGAATACATGTTTAAAGTGGAAATAGCCATTTCATTACAGAATAAGATGAATACATGAGGGTGACCATTGCGGTCACATGGGCTATGCAAAACATGTGATACAACTACAGTCTAGTATATCTGATACAAAAAAAAGAGAGATCTATGCTATATGAATGATGAATCTATGATGAGGCATCACTATCATCATCATCGTCATCATCAAAACCATTTGAGTGCTCATCAAGAGAGTCTGAAGATGACTCCTTGGCATTCGATGGTGAGACACACTTATACTCATCCTCATTGATGAGGTTATCATCATCATCAAATGATGGCTCCCTAGGTGGCGGCTGTGTAGGCAAGGGGGGGATGTCATTATGAGGCACAAGATGTGAGCTACTAGAGCCCTGCCTTACATATATTTGCAAGCCACTCGAACCATTCCTTCTCGATGATGGAGGGCGTCAAATGACCATACCCATGCTACCACCTACTCTTAACTCCTTGTCCACGAGCACGTTGACTGCGAGTGTCACGAGTATCTGCTACTATAAGCTCTCTATAGAGCTCTGCAAAAATCATCTCCTTCTCCTCGTCTACCTCCTTATGTATACTTGGAAGAGTGTTACTTGTCAACTTGAATGTATCAATATTTACCTACACAATGCAGTGATGCACGTAAGATTGATCATTGTAAATGCTAAAGTCTAAATTGTAAAGTATAAAGTTTAAACTTCAAAGTTCAAAGTTTAAAAGTTAAAACAACAAATTTTAAATGTTATGGTTAAGTGTTTAAACTTTACTTGCTTTGGACTACCCATGCTCATCATAGCCCTCATCATGGGTAAGTTAGTGCGGCAATAGACTAGCCGCTCTAACTGTTGTGTGCTAAGCCGATTGCAAATCTTTGTGTGAATGAGAGAATAGGCACTCCACTTTCTCTCACTTGTACTCGAAGAGCAATCCTGGGCAAGGACCCTCATGGCTAAGGGCTGAAGGGTCTCCAGTGCATATCCAAAGTTTTGCCACCAAAATAAAGGCTTCACAAGTGACTCTCTCTTCCAATAAGTGGAAGAAGAAAAGCCACATGCCCTCTCTGATTTGCATAGCATCCTAGCTCCTCTAGCACTGCATTATGGTCATCAATAGGGACCACATGAGTCAAATAAGCAAGCTGGTTTGAATGGAACTCTGTATCATCCATGATCGCTGGTGACTTGTAGGCGAGATGTACTAATGCGGCAAAACCATGGATGGGCTTATGTATCCACGTCCATCTCCTCTTTGCTCTCTCTAAAACATGTGCACGCTGTGTCTTTGTGATCACTGTACAAGCATGTGCCTCCGCCAATGCCGCCCTAAAGGAGTGAACGAGAAGGCCCATGGTGGATCCCTCTCAATCACTAATAGGTAACACCCTATAAAAGGGAGTCATGACAATGACAATGGCACAATTTTTTTGCCAAAACTACTCATTAAGGCACAAGCGCTACATGGCTTTGGCCTCCTCTGTCTCATGCTCATCCCACTCATTCCATAGAGTGGACACCACTGTCTGGCGCAAGGCGGACCGCACCTCATAAAGGCGTTCCAGTAATAACCACATGTAACCAAAGTGAGTTGAAGAAGGCTTCTTCAACTCTAGTGTGCTATGCTCACGATACATCACAAGCACCTAACTGATGTAGCTTTGTGGACCACCCTCTTCATCCACTTGAGCTTCCCAATGTCCTCCATAAGCAAGCCTAAACAATGACTTGCACATGGAGTCCACACAATCGTAGGGAACTCGGCCTTAAGCAAACGGCCCACGTGCCAACAATTCAATGCATTGTTGATAACAACTTGCACCACATTTGAGGGGCCCACCTACAATCACAAATTACAAATTACAAGTTATGTATAAATCAAATTTTAATTATGAATCATGATATTATCATAATGAAAGAAAGTGAAACAAATTTAAAACATGAATTGCAATGTATACCTCAATGATAGCTTGTCGAATGTGGCGGTAGATGAATGCGTCCGTCGTTTTTCTCCCCCTCTTGTTGGTATCTACGGCCCGCAAAAAGTAAGTGCCGAGTGGACGTGAGACGAGTATGTTGATGATGCCCTGTTTCTTACGATCACTCCATCCGTCGATGAGAATGGAGCAACCATATTTTATCCAAGCTACCCGAATAGGATCAAGGGCTCTATCAATCCTCTCCTTCTCTTCATCAATCTTTCTCGTCCTTATGTCGTTGTATTTGACACCGGTCTATGCTTCACATGGACCCACATTGGCAATGGCTTTTACCATCTTTTTCCATTGCTCTTGCTTTAGGACATTGAATGTAAGATTGCACTCAATCACCGTGCGTGCAATTTCAATGTCCGCAAGTTGTTGCGTTTCTCTAAGAAAGGCAACCGATCCACGCACATGACTGGGAGTTTGAGAGAGAGACGATTGTCTCTCCGGCACCGCATGAGCCTCCACTCTTTGTCTTTTACCGGAGCCGGATGCGGATGTGGAGCCCCCACCACCAATGGTAGAGACCTCTCTTGCCTCGGTTGAAGATACGCTCACATTGGATACTTCCTCGTTAGTAGGCATAGAAGTTGGTGCCGATAAGCCACTTCCTCCTCCTCTTGTGGATCCCCCTTTTATCTTGGCGACAATCTCCTCCGCAATGTTTTGAGGGATCTCCTTGCATGGAGCAACTTGTCCCCCCGTCTTGGAAAGATGTTGGAGAAGCCGAGTTGCACCACTTGTATAGCGCTCTCGCAATACTTGCATGTCCAATGGTGGGAGTTGGACTACTTTGTGTCCCTCTCCACATGGATTGCATGCAAATTGAAGGCCTTGTACTTCTCATGAGTTATGGTGCTGATGACGAATAAAGAGGCCACAGAGAGAGAGAGAGAGAGAGAGAGAGAGAGAGAGAGAGAGAGAGAGAGAGTCTGGACTCTTGAAAATTAAGTCTTGAAAGTTGAAAGGGAGGGAGACTCGAGAGGCCCGAGGGTTGGGGTAAAGTTGAAAGAGCAAGAGTGAGAGAGAGGGAATGGAAGATGAGGATGGCAAATGCTTTGATAGGGTGCGGGATAGAGAGGATGGGAGATGAGATTTGAGAATGGCAAATGCTTCGATAGGGTGCGGGACAGAGGGGATGGGAGGTGAGATTCGAGAATGAAAAATCATAAGTCCATTCAAGAATCAAGATCCTAGAGAGGAAGATGAGAATGGTAACTTGTAAGTGCTTGCTGAATTGGTGTGGAAGCATGGAGCCTTGGAGGAGAGGAGCACCTTTTGTAGATGAGAGAAGGGTCAAAGTTCAAAGTTCAAACTGTCAAAGAGAGAAGGAATCCAAAGAGAGGGCTGCAGCTTGCAATTTGGAAGGAATCCAAAGAGGAGCACCTTTTGCATGGTTGGAATTTGGAAAAGGGGGTGGGGTGAGGTATCCAAGGCTTCCCACCCCCCCCAACAAATGCATGAAACGCGGGACGCGGGGGCGCAAGAAATGGGGAATGAGGACGCGCAGGCTAGGTGGCCAAAATAGGCCTATTTTAACGTATGAAATCAAATGAATTCGTACCGTACGGACTGTTTCATACCACGTACGGAGGCAACTATGCTTGTACCCTTTAGCAGCTAGGTGGGCCTAGTACTTTGGCAAAGACCCAGAAGTGACTTTCATTTTGTAAACCCATTTGCATTGTAGCACTTTCTGCCCTTTAGGCAAATGCACCAAATCCCAAGTGCCATTTTTCATGAGAGATTCCATCTTTGACAGCATAGCCTTAAGCCATTTCTTGCTATCTTTTCTGTCCATTGCTTCTTGGAAGCACGACTGTGGCTGTTCAACTTGCAAATCTGCATTAACAGCTTGCTGTTCTGCAGGTTCAACATGTTGTACAGCTTGTTCTAGTTGTTCCAAAGGCATCTGTTCTTGCTGAATTTGTGGTACATCATAGGCAATATCTTGTCGATCATTTTCAGCATTGTTTCTTGCATTTTCAGGGACTTTTACAATAGGTATTTGTTGCTGTCTAGTGGGCATCCTTTGCTGGTCAATCAGTACACCCTCCCGTAAAACAACCCTTCTAATCTCCTTTGTCTTTTCCGATTGTTTGTGCATGCAAGCTTCGTGGAATATAACATCATTGTTGTGCCCTATTTTTCTTTTCTCGAGATTCCATACTCGATACCCCATTTCATCTTCATCACCATATCCTAGGAAAATACATTTTCAGGACTTCGGCTCAAGTTTGCTGCATTCTTCCTTGCGAATGTGCACAAATGCCTCATAGCCAAACACTCTCAAGTGAGCATAAGAAGGTGGCTTGCCCAACCACGTTTCTTGAGAGACCCTCCTCCCCCCTGTCATGGGGATATGAAATTTTGGAGATGCTTTAATCTTGCTAGTAACATTTGATTAAGTTTGTCACGGGGACGTGAAATTTTTGAGATGCTTTAATCTTGCCAGTAACATTTGATTAAGTCTATCACGGGGACGTGAAATTTTGAGATGCTTTAATCTTGCTTTAATCAAATGCGCATTTGATTAAGTTATTAATCAAATGTGCAAGGTTGTTTAGCACATGTGATGCACATGGCAGTTATTTCATGGGAACGGGCCAAGGACCCGGAGGATGCAGTGGGTGTTAAAGGCAAAAGTTGTGTTAAGTTATGCCAACTGGGTTTTGGTGGTCACTTGGTGCTAGGTTGGACCTTAGGATAATTGCTTGGCCATTAAGTGTCAGTGGTGATACTAGGGACTAGCATTAATTAATTAATTAATGCTAGTCTAAGGGTCAACAAAGGTTGGGAACCACTCCAAGTTGCAAATGGCCTAGCCAGTTTCATTACAGATGGACATGTTTAATTTTGGGCAGGGTCAAAAGGGCTGAAATTAATTTTCAGAATTAATTAATTCTGAAAAATTAATTTAATGACTGAAAATACATTAGGAAGGCTGCCAGTTGGCAAAACTTTCCCATGCAACTAGGGAGAAGACTGTTGGAGGGTGGTGGAAGCTGAATAGCAGCCATTCTGAGCTTGGTGGAGGGAGAGGAGGTGATCAGATTTGGCTTTGAGAGGCGACGACGACTGATCGCGCGCCGCAACAAGACAAGGGGCAGCAGGTTTTCTCTTCTGCCTCAAGAGAGGCAGCAGTAGAAGAGGGGGGACTCGCCTAGTGGAGCTTGTGTTTTACCCCCCTTTTGAAGTTGTTGGTGCCATCAGATTTGTCGGCAGAGCTACGAATCAAAAGATACATTTCAGCTGGTTTTCTCTCTCTACAACATTCTCTCATCTCCTCTAGTCTATGCTCAAGCATTCTTAGTAATTCTCAGCCATTGGTAGCAGAGTACAACCAAATTTAATGGACAACAGAGAGTTTACTGTTGTAAACCCTAAATTACAGCAGTAATTAGGGTTTAGCAGCGACCTTGGGACCTGTGCCATCAGTCAAAGGCATTGTACACTGAAATCAGCATCGGAAATTTGTGGAATTGTGAGGGTTTCAGATGCCAGTCCATCTATTATGAATTTGGGGCAGCATTTGACCAGTTGGGGTTCCATTAGAGCAAGTCCTGGGTGAAAATTAAGGGCAATTTGTGCGAATGCGTTGCTAATTATTGGAACAGCAAGGGGCTTTTGAATTACCCAAGGAGATCTTGAAATCTCAGCTTGTAATTTATCCATTAGCAATTGAAATTAAAGAAATACCGAAAGGGGCGCCAATTTTGGGGCCAACAGGGTGTCCAGTGTCCAAGTTTATGAAGGTAAGTTGAGCATTTCAGTTTATGTATTTGCTGATTGCTGTAATTAAGTGCTTAATCAGGTTAAACCACCCTATCCGAGAAGGAAGGCTGGTTTCATGGTTCCATTGCTGGGATAATCACTCAATCTCTTGATTTGGTGAGCCTGAGGCACTTGATTGCAAGCCAAAGCTTTGTGCTAGTGCTGATTTTTGTGCTCAGCTGAGAAATTACAGCAACATGTCTTCATACAGTGAGATGGAATCAAGCAGTGATGATGCCTCTTAGTATGGACATTCTCATGGGAATGAAGGAAATGCAATGCCTAATCTTGGACAAGGCTCTCATGATGGACAGCAAGTTGAAAATGTTGCTATTGGGCAGATGTAGGGCCTTCAAGCCGTCATGAGGTAGATGACCAGCAAAGTGAAGAGGAATTTGATGACCAGTTCAAGAATCGGACGAGGACAGCAGCAAATCTCTTTGCTGAATTGGCAAAGGATCCTTAGTTCATCTGATTTTTGAATGCTCCGAAGAAGGACAACAAAGGCAAGAAGAAGAAGTCAACTTCTACACCTTTGGGACAGCAAGGTGCACCGAAGGTAGTGCCAAATCCTTCACTTGAAGCTCCTAAAGAGGCCAATGAAGCTGAATAGTTGGTACCTATGGGGCAAGGAATGCAAATTCAAGGCCATTATGGAAGGGCCAATCCAATGGATTTTGGACAGCCGGGCATGCATGCTATGATGGGGCAGCCAGGATACTTTGGTGGTAGCACGATTTTTCATGCAATGGTTGGCCAAGGGCCGCATACGGGAATGCATGGCACAAACCCTCCGGTATGCAGGAACCAATGCATGATATGCAAGGCCCATTGTATTCGGGTATGGTTGGAAATGTGCAAAACCCTATATATGGTAGCGAAGACAATTTAATGTCTTGTTGGTCTGATTTTGAACAAGTGCCAAATTTTTTTAAAAGCTATCCAAGACCTCGTCTTTACGACGGATTGGATAAACCCATAGTTTGCATGTGACATCATCAACAAAGGTAATGAAATACTTCTTCTCCCCTAGAAATAACCTTGGCATTCGATGGACAACACTATGTGCACCACAGATGTAGTTAGGAAACCACTCATGATGTGGTGTAACATGAAAAGGCGCACTTGAATCAAGTATCCAAGTGTGTATGCCATCCTTAGAATGTGCAATCAATGCATGTGCACTCAAAGAAGCAAGAATTACATCATTGTCACCATCATTCTCACGAGTGACTACATTTACCTCTTCTATCTTTACACTACTCTTATTTGCAGGTTGGCTGTCCTTTTTGTCAACCTTGTTGTTTTTAGTGTTTTTGTTTTTGCCTTTCTCTTTCTTGAATTGAAAACTGTCTTGTTTAAAGTGCCCTTTCTTGCCACAATGATGACACTGCACATTTTTGCCACAAGACTCGATGAGTGCTCTATTTTCAAAACTGCCTTTTTGCTAAAATTTGCCCCTCGTGTGCAATGCATTAGAAAACTTGTTTGCTGAATTATTTTGTCTGTTGAGTTTTTCCATCAGCAAAGAACTCTCCATATCAGCATATAACAGTTGAGCATTTGAGTTACTTGAGGCTGTCCTGAAAGTATCCTAGCTTTTAGGCAAAGTGCATAGCAAGAAAGTAGCTTCGAACTCATCATCAATATGGAAATCCAAAGCAATCAGCTGACTGAAAATGGAATTGAACTCATTCAAATGTACAGACATGGCTGTACCTTCCTTCATCCAAAAGTCCTTCTTGGTTGCACTTTTGTGATCATATAATTCTTCAAGTCTTTGCCACATTGCATATGCTGAATTCAGCTTCTCAATTTTAAAGAGCAAGTTGTTTGACACTGAGGGCTCAATGGTAGATTGTGGAAGCTCATCCAAATCCTCCCACTCTTCTTGTTCCATACTTGTTGGTGTTATTCCGATCGCTTTGATGGGCTTCACTTGTTTCTTCTGCACCAAAACATTGTAGCACTGTTAAGCTTCTTGACGTGCAAAAGATTGTTGTTGTCACTGTTTCCAGCCATAATTTGCAGCACTAAATTGACTCAAAAGTCACCAAATGTAAACCCAAATGTCACAGAAGTGACCACGGTACACTGCAAGTATCAACCGGTAGTGAAGATCAAAACATTGTAGAATGTCAGATCTGGAAATAGATTTTCAGAATTAGAGTGTTTGCTACTGCACTCCACAAGCAACTATAGCCAGATTCAAAGGCCAAGGCACCAATTACATGCGAAATCCCCAAAATTTGACTGCAATTTCTACTCCAGAAGCATTCACGAGCACAAATTTGACAAATTTGGTCAAAAGCCCCAAATTTTCAAAAGGAAATCTGTCCAGATTGCATCAATACATGTATCCAAGTACATATACTAGGCAATTGTTGCACAAATTGAAGAAATTTTGCAAAGCCCCAACTTTCTTAGGTTCGATGTGCGCAAATTTCAATGAAATGAAATAAATTTCACTAAAATGTCAAAAACCCCAAAATGTCCTAGGCAAATGTGGATCGATTTTGCAGTTTTGGGTCAGATTTTCCTGTTCTACATCATAGACCCCAAATCTGGGAAAAGCCCAAATTTTTAGGCGAAGATTGTACACTATGCTTGTGCATGCGAACACCCTATAGTGGGAGAAGAAAAAAGGATTGCGAGATAATTTAAAAAAATGGAAAAAATCAGACTAGTCAAGACGTTGACTGGAGGCATGATCTCCACTTGGGCTGAATTGTGGCCATGTCACCCGCTGGGTGTGCGCACCTGCACACGTGGCACATTTGGTTGCCGCCTGGTTGCAGGCCATCACGTGATCCGTCATGTGCTCTTTTTGCAGCTAACGCAGCTCCTATCCTTTGTCGCCTGCCCTGTTCGCGTTGCCTGCAGAAAATGTGCAGCCTTGGTCGGCTGATTTCCTCCTTGAGGCAGTCAAGTGCTGACTCTGACCTGTGCTTGCTGAGCTTGTGCATGTTTGCCGACTATCTTGAGACACATGCACACTTGAGTTGACTCTTGCCCACTTTGATACTAGTTTGATGTTGATGTGTGCAGATCAATTTGAGTGCAAAGTTCAGAGTAGGGAGAGTGAGCAGAAAGAGTGAGAGCACGACACACAAAGTGTTTGGTACAATGACAAGATGTACCACTTTGGGTTTTGATAATATATATAAAGTACAAGTGTAGGGGTGCGTGCATGCCCGAACACCGTAAAAGGCATGGAAAGCCATTATTCCCAACACAAGGACCCCAACATATTAGTTGCCAAAGGCAAAAGTTGTATTAAGTTATATTTGACAAGTACTAGGTGGTACTTGGTGTTAGTTTGGGCCAAGAGCAATTATTCGGTCAATAAGTATTAGCAATGACACTGGAAACTAGGCATTAAATGGCTCAAAATTGTTGAGATATGGATTAGGAAGGCTCCCACTTGTTAAAACTTTCCCATCCAGGTGGGGAGAAGGCTGTTGGAGGTTGGGGAGAACTCATTCAAGCTTCATGGAAGTTGAGAGAGAGAGGAGAGAGGCTCCCATTGTTGCTACAGTGAATTGCATGCCATTTCCAGCTAGCTGAGTACCCCTCGGGATCTGGCAACCTGATCTAGAGGACACTTTCTTTAATGGTATTCTTGTGTTTAGCAAGAATGAAGAGGAGCATTCTCATGTTTTGAAGTGGTGTAGTTCTCTTTTGATGCAAGTTAGAGCACCATCCACTTGGGTTCATTTTAAGCAAGTGTTTGCTTCAGCTTGGTTGACAAGTAGTTTTGAGGTGGATGTCATGACTAGTTGATACTATCTTGGTGGTTTCTATGTATTAATATGGAGTTGCCTCGCAAGTCTTTAGGTGCCTTCTGTACAGGACTGCAAATACGAGGATTTTAAAGGGGGAATGAGGGCATGTGATCATGTCTTCTTGAGCCCACTTCTCTCCTTTTGCATTTAGGTGTATTTACGGGGATTTTATAACTTCTTCTTGGATTGGAGGTGTTTCTTGGCATTGATGAGTATTGGCACTTCTAGTTCTTTTGTAGTTGGTTGGGTCATTTTAGTCTATTGTAGCCAGATGTGTTGTGGCCCAGACATTCTTTAGTCCACTCAGATGTTTCAGTCACAGCTAAGGTATTTCTAGAAATACATCCCAATGGTTCTCTTTTTTCTTGTGATCCAAACACCACATGGGGGGTCTATTCCCCTCTCTAAGTTGTAGGATCATAGATGTAGGTGGGGGGTCTATTCCCCTCTCTAAGTTGTAGGATCATAGATGTAGGTTGAAATAGGGGTAGAATGACATGAATGCCTCGAAAGAGGTTCACCGTGGCTGTAAAGGCAGTGTGACAAAATAGCAGTAATGATATTAGTAACTAAAGTTTACTTGTAAAACAGGTTTACAATCATGAGAAAGTTGCACAGAGTATTGCAGAGTAATCATTGCTGGTGGGTATGAGTCATCTGATATAAGTGAATTAGCTTTTCCTCTGGTGAAACTTATGATGATTTTTTTTTGGAGAGGCTGCACAGTGCTATAAAAAGTCAGGTTCACATATGGGTTCACAAACATAGTGATTTAGTTATGGGCAGTGAGAAGGCTTTTCAGAAGTACGGCAACTATTTTCTTTCCTTACATTTTAGCGACCAATTTCCCTTGGGCTCCCACAAAAAGATTCTACGTTTTCAATTTATAATTCCACCTGTGAGCAGGATGGCTGATATGTCACGGCTAATAGCCCTAGTGCCTTATTTCATTGATCTTGTAGGCCGTTACAAGCTCAATGCACAGGTGAGTTGTTTTTCTCCTTTTGTTAGCTTGTTTCTAACTGCTTAATATGGGGAATGTTTAGTGTAGAGGTTATGTTGGGTCCTCGGGGAAAGATAGGAAAAATATGTACCAAGATAATAGCACTCTCAAGCAAGTGCATTCACAGAACCATATGGAATGGGAGCCCTTTTTTTTTTCTTCCATAGCTGAATTCACACCATCTTCCAAGCCTTAAATTGTGTACTCGCATTACAGCTACGAGCAAAGGCTGATTCCGCAAGAATCAAAGTGGCTAATGAAGCTTTTAAGGAATCTCAGAGTGCTCGTCAAGAAGCATTACAGAAGAAAAAGGAGGAACGACGAAAAGCTTTAGAAAGCTCTGAATCCAGACTGAGTGCTGAAGCCTTGCGCAAGAGAGAGGAAAAGGAACGCTTGCGTCAGATGAAGAAAGCCATGCCCAGGATTAAAATGACCAGGGCATGAGGCAACTGCTGGCTTATAACTCCTGTCACAAATCATTTCTCCAATTAGGATTTACTATTGGGATGGTGAGGGCTGCATATTTAAGTTTTGTACTCTGAAGTTTGTAGGGACAAAAAATGGCTTAACATGATTAACATAATGAGAACTGTTGTGTAATCTGGCAAGTAATGAAGAACGTGAATGGGTTAATACAAGCTTTTGAGCTTTAAAAGCAACACAGGTGAATACTGGTGCTTAGAACGTTTCTTCACCACAGTTGATGTGGCCTTTGCAGGTGTAAAGGTTACATCCTTGATAATCAGGTGGTGCTAGTGTTCTGTTTCAGTTTTGTAACTAAAATCGTTACTATGGTGCTGATTGTGATAGTGATAGCAAAAGCCATTATTATTGTTGCTACGGTGCTGGTTGTAAGAGGTACTCAGGCCCACCGGCACTCTGTTGGCTGGAGTCTCAGAGAGCAAGCCTGTATGGGATGACAGGATTTGACGTGAAGTTTGAGAGAGTTCAGTGAAAGGTAAACTACGAGTTATCTTACCTCTGTAGGAACAATAGCCATGTTTGTGATTGCCAGACTTGCATTATCGTCCCCCCCTCTCTCTCTCTCTCTCTCTCTCTCTCTCTCTCTCTGTGGAATTAGAAGCATGCAGAGAGGAGGCATGATGAAAGGTGCCCTTGATTATGAGAAATACAGGTGGATTGAGGGCTTTGTACAAAATAAAAATTTTCCTCCAGAAAGCCCGAAGGAAGCATCAATACAGACCTCATATGTGTTGTGTGTGCACAGAGGATGCATGATGAAAGGTGGCCTGTATCTGAATATTAATCCCAGTACTCTCCTCTATTATTGTTAAACATAGGCAGGTCGAGGGCTTTTTACACAACTAAAACTGTGCCTCCCAGAACTGGGACTGATTTTCCTCTCTTATGTTCCGAGCACATACTAGCATTCCAGGTTATAGATTTTCTCTTTTCCTGCATGTTGTCTTAGAGAGAGTGCAGATCTGTTCCGAGACCTCCCAATGAAGCATACACTTAAACCTTGAGTAGCCAAAACCCCAGGAGAGACCTGGTTTGGGCAAAGGATCCTCTCTCTTCATCCTTGTTATCCGAAACTTACTTGAAGGGCAATCACTGAAGTTTTACACGTTGAAGCAGACACCATCTCTTGTCGTGTTGGCAGCTGGAGGAAGAAAACTCACTCAAACAAAATCTTTTTGCACATTACATTATTAGTGCTATTTTCCTCCTTCATACCTTCATTTCTGTTTAGTGAATGCCACCAAGGGGCAAGGTTATGTTTCCAAAACGGTTGGGTAGCTATCCACTTACATTAACTTATTATATAATCACTTTTCATGGAGATCTCTCCCATTCTAGATCCAAGGTTCTCAAGTGTTTGGTCGAACAAAAGGTTTTAGTGCCTCCAGCTGGTAGTATCTATGAAAAGGAGGTGAATGTTATCTCTTGTGCTTTTATCATTCATTGGATTGGACAAGTTCTTTTCCAACTCCTTAGGCATTTTCATTAAAGGGCAATATATTTGGCAAGTCACTGAAAGAACTTTTATCAGTCCTGAAGTTGGTGATTCTCTCTTGGGGGCAGCTTGGTATCAAAATCATGTCCAAAAAGGCATCCGAATTAAATCATCATAAGTCCCTAGTGAGTGTATAGGAACTATACCATGTCACTTAATTGTGGCACATCCAACAACAATGGGCTTCCTACCAGCCACTAGAGCTCACGAAGACCTCTTCACATGGAATTGAAATGCAAATTACAGCAGCCCTATGAAAACTTGAGACTAAGAAAGGCATGAAAAGCAATTGTAACTGTTCAATCTTGATTAACCCTTACATTAAACGTAGGAGCTAAGGTTGATGCTGTCTCAAAACGTGCAAGTGGCAAGTGGCAAGTTTGAAGGTCTTGGATTCAATAGTTGGAGACTTGGATTGAAAATTTGACTGTACCTTTGTACTTTCCAACTGCAAGACCTCCAAACAATTTGAGTGTTTTTTTGGCAAAACATAACCTTGATTACAAACCTTGAGAAGAGAGTCAAACATGTTAAGAACAAGGTTCTCTTATGATGTGTTCCAAAGAAGGGATAAGAAAGAACCAAAGGACATTTGTTTTTATTAAGGTGGTAGAACCAAACAAACATGAGTGTACACATTGCCAAATGCCTCCACAACAATGGGGTTAATCAAGGTATACATCACCAAAATGCCTCCACAACAATGGGGCTGGTTTATTGATTTGGAGGTGCCCCCATGTTTGTGTGAGCATGACATTTTGTACTTGTGTGTTCTCCAACCGATCATAATAAATGATCAATGCTATGCATTTAAGGAATTTGGTATTTGGCATATGATCCAGCAATACTCTTGCGCAGGATGGTTGTTGAACATGATTAAGGTCAATAGGGTACAATATCAATTGAGAGTTTGGAAGGACGGTTGCAAGATAGAAAGTGATCAAGCTAACTGTAGTCGCCAACTATTGATAGGAAGAACCGACATCCATGCTATGGCTAGTAGAAACAAAAGGAGGTTGTAGAGTACTCCTTGGCGAAGATATCTTTGGTCTTTAACCTAGTGAATCCTATCAAAGACCGAGACAAGCAACATATGTAGTACTCCTGTAGGATAGGGGGTAGAGGCCCCGACAAGTTCTTTTGTTCCTCAATAAGGATGGGGCTAGGGTCACATTTAGAGGAGGTATTGAGGCTTTGGATTGAACATAATCCAAATATAAGATATTGCAACCTCAACTCTCTTGCTACAAACAAGGTTTGTAAAACATTTTCAATTGAACTAGATATTAATGCTTCTCATCACATGAACTAGAAACGTTATTGAGGCTTTTGATTGAACATAATCCAAATATAAGATATTGCAACCTTAACTCTCTCGCTACAGATAAGGTTTGTAAAACATTTTCAATTGAACTAGATATTAATGCTTCTCATCACATGAACTAGAAATGTTGAATCAATAATTCTCTCTTTACTAGTAGTGAAGAGTTGAGCTATATATTTCTTTAGCAACATCTTAGCCAATAAAATTTTTCATGCAAAGAATAATTTTTGTATGTGGCATTTTGTAATATCTTACATCGGTTTGTGGCCATTCATCTAATGCCAAGTAAGTAGGCCTGGATGAATGAGATGATGCCCACTTAAAGGGCATCCTTCAATGCAATTGTAGGAATGTCATTTGAGGGTAAATGGAATGGGAACCCTTTGAGGGGGGAGGCATTTGAATTTTGAACCTCACCTCCCTCCCTCCCTCCCTTTGTGTGTGTGCGCGCGCACGCTTCCACCATAGACAAAGTAGTACTCACCTAGTCATATGCACTACTCACTCACACCATCCGTAGGCTTTGGCTTGGAATGCCCATGCCCTCTGCTTCAACCGCTATAGAAAATCATGCAAAATTGCCATCTCAAGGCATCACTTACCACAAGACTTCTCGAAAAGTATTTATACAACTAAAGGACTTAGCATTTAAACTTCTAACATTGAATTACCTTAATTTTGAAATACCTTCTTTTAAAAGAATGGATGTTGCTAAGTATGGTATAGGAGTTGTATTATTAGAACATCATGACTATCATACATGGCGACCTATTTGCTTTATTACTTTGTCACTTACAAAAATAGAATCTAACTACTCAACCATAGAGAAGGAATTGCTAGCTATTGCATGGCCAATCAAAGCTATATCCATATGTACATTAGTCAAATCTAACTATTGGAAAAGATAACCAACCCTTAAAAACATTAATTAAGAAGTTTCATCTACCGGGCTGTCTACTCAAATGCATCATTGCAATTTGTGATTATGACTTTAAGATTAAATATTGTAAGGGTACAAAAAATAATATAGTAGATTCATTTTCTCGAATTAAACACATTCAAAATGAAATAATTGATGAGATTGTGCCAGACATTCAATTGATAGTAGGACTTAAACAACGAGATTAAGACGTGAAATTTATATATATTATATTATAAATAATGTGCTATATTTGGTCAATCAACAACATGAAGCCAAAATAGTAATCTCTAATGCCTTAGAAAACCAATGTATTAAAATTTCTCATTCCTACCTTATTTGTTTTTGACATTTAGGACTTCTTAAATGCTTAGAATTTGTACATGAAAAGTTTTACTTTCTAAAACTTTGTCACTATATAGCAAATTACCTTAGAAATTATAGAAGATGTGAGAGGGAAGCAATGGTGGGATGTAGAGTCAATATTATGAGAGAGAGAGAGAGAGAGAGAGAGAGAGAGAGAGAGAGAGAGAGAGAGAGAGAGAGAGAGAGAGAGAGAGAGAGAGAGAGAGAGAGAGAGAGAGAGAGAGAGAGAGAGAGAGAGAGAGAGAGAGAGGTTTTTTGGTGGGCACAATGTTATCTTTCTTCTTCATTATCTTCACTTATTATGATTGTATAGTGTATACTACTACAACAGGTGCTTGCTTGGCCTTTGGCCATTGGCCCTTACCCCAACAACCTTCCACTTGGAAGCTAATGTGCCTTTTAAGGGAGAAAAAAACAGTGAAGATAGTGTCCAATGCCCATTAACACTTTGTAGTAGAAGGCCAAAGGAATTCCTTGGATAAACTGATTACTATAGATGCTTTGTGCTTAGTTACACAGTCATTGCCAGACCATTGCACAGGCTCCTTGTAAAATGGAGTGGACCGAGGAATGTTAATATGTTTAGAAGATTGCATTCCATGTGCATATTGATGTCTCTAAAATCAGAATAAGAGCAATACTTTGCTAGCTAGGAGAGTACAATATGGACTTTCCTGCGAGCTTCATAACTCAATAGCTCAAGAAAATAGAAATGAATTATTCAACCACAAAGCCCAAGGAACCTTGCATGGTGTGTGTTGTCAAGAAGTTTTACCACTACTTCCTAGCCACCCCCCTTCACCTTCTTTATAGACTAACAAATCTTGGTGTATTTGATAAACAAACCATATACCATAAGTTGCATTGCGAGATGGATACTACTACCATTGGAATTTGATCTTAATGTTGTTTCTTGAAAAGACAAACAACACTACATCATTGACCATATATCAAGGTTGACAAGTGGAGAAAAATTAATGATGATTGATAATAGTTTCCTAGATTTCTAGTTGTTCATTCTACAACAAAAGGCTCGACTTTTCAAGTCTAACACCCCCCTATTGGGCAAATGATATAGTGGGCATATGGATTACCTAACAGCCAATAGAGAAAGCTCAACTTATATGCCCACTCAATTAAAACAAGGCCCTATTAGCAAACTAACTGCAAAACAATTGTACATGCTAGGATAGGATGGATTGTTGAGGAGGTGCATATATGAGCACAAATTGAAAGACATATTGCAAGATGTACATGCAGGAATAGTGGGAGGTCATAGTGAGACTACTACTATGACTTGAAAGGTATTGCAAGGTGGAAGCATGGTTGGGTGGTACCAAAAGGGGTGTCATTGACACTCCTTTGGTAAGTGGTATATTGTGCCTTTTGGTATGGGTCTTTAGGAAATAGTAGGCTCTTATTTTATTATTGTTATAGTTTTAAAAGGGGAGACGTGGCACAAGCTATAACAATTTTCCTCCAGCTCTCAGCAATGAATACACCACTTCCCACTCTCCCTTTCTCTCTGTATGTGTCCACTAGGTTACTAGTTGGCTAGGCTCCTACCCTGCTAAATCTTTGGTTGTGTGTGTGTGTGTGTGTGTGTGTGTGTGTGTGTGTGTGTGTGTGTGTGTGTGTGTGTCCACTAGATTACCTGGTTGGCTAGGCTCCCACTCATTTTTCCATTTTTTGTGCAGCAACTACCTTGCTAAAGCTTTGGTTCTCTCTCTCTCTCTCTCTCTCTCTCTCTCTCTCTCTCTCTCTCAATGGAGTTTCCTTAATTGACAATATACTCAAGCTTCCCTTGTGGCATCCAACCAAAGTAGTGGGTTTTCAAGCATGGATATGCATGTGTTCTATCAACCTCACTTGCAAGGAGATCAAGAACATCATGGGTGGAATTCACAGCGTCAAGGGGAGCTACCCATTGGTTTGATTTTGCACAATAGTCAATATGAAGGCTTGAGAGTAATGAGAGAGTATTGGGATGCAAAGCAAAGAGAGCATCGAGAGAAGTTAAAGAATGTGAGGGTTGAACCGACGTTCACTGATGATGACAGGCTGAAGAAGATATGCAAAAATATGGCAAAGATCTAGGTTAGACAAATGGAGGGCATGGACATGGATACACAAAAAGAGATACTTAATAGGACATGTCGTGAATCAAGAGAAGATGTGGGTTGTTCTGAAAGAAGAATAGTTTACTACTATCTTGAAACAAAAGACTAATATATTGGGCTAATCGGGAATCTTCTTGATCAAATGTAGGGTAAAACAAGAGAATACAAATTGAACAAGAGTAGGAGTGTTCATAAACAAGAACAAAGTGATTCTTGAACAATAAAAACATATAGGGCTATCCATGGGCCACATGCTTGATCTAAACCCAGAGGCATAAAAGAAAAACTTGAAGGAATTTTACTCTCATGCATAGTAGACATAGTAGCATTAATGGAACCCTCATTCTTCCCCATATAAGTCTCAATCTTTGTCTAGAAAAGAAAACTTTCTTTTGTGTACCAAGAATGATTACATCCTATTGCTCCTACTCTTTGGATTTCTTGTCGAACCATTGAGAAAAATCATCCCACAATGAGGCATCCATAACATCTATCTTGCTTGTAGCATGTCAATTGCTTATATGCATAATCACTCTTTCCATAATGTATAAGCTACAACTCTTCACCTTGAGCTCCACTTACATCCATCATCACACTCTTGTCCCATTTTCCCTTAGGTTATTAGACACCTTGATCAGCAGGCAAATGGATGAAATGGAACATTATGCTACTGTGAACATTTTCTAGAGGCTTAGAAGAGCTGAACATTGCTGTACCGGCAAATAGAGTTGGCTCTTTTATGAGAAACTTGGGTAGGGACTGCAACACTTCCATGAACAACTTCAATGGTTGGGAAGGGTCTGTGCTCTAATGCCATGACAAAAAAGAAACATAGAGGGGTGAAGGTAGAATGAATCCAGGTTGAATACTTCAGGCTGCAGACATGAAACCAATAATGGAGAACTAAGTTGTACAGGTGTGGGCAGTTGATTAATGGGTGGCAGGGGACAAAACAGTTCTAATCAGCCTGTAGGTCTTACCAAAATCTGGGGAGACTAGGCTGGACCAAACTGATAGGAGTCCTTCACCATTGAGCATGCTCAATAGCATCCATCATTTAAGGAAGAGCTCATTGTTTGATCTTGGCATTTTCACTTGTGACAATGTACTCTGAATGTTGATCATAAATCCTTGCTTGAATTCCCTGAATTTTGGGATGTAATGGAGCACATAGACCCTTAAGTATAACAAAGGAGGCAACAAAAGCTTTGGGAGTACACTGACAAAATTTGCTTGCAACCAAACCACGATTGCATTTGGATGACAATGGAGTTTTGCCTTTGGAGACATGCCATAGAAGACCACCTGAGAGTTACATAATTACAAATGAAATCAAAGACATGGTGTTTGAGTTTCGAAGTGCAGAGAATGAGTGTATCGCACAATTGAAAGGATGCTTGTCGAAAGAGAATTGGACAACTAGTAGTCGTCACACATCCTATTCACTTACTTGATGAGCCTCAAGTGCATATCATTGACTTTGTTTGTCTTGTATCGACAGTGATTAAAAGCACTTCCTAAATGCTCTCTCTGTTTTGGTAAGAGAGGCACGTTGCAATAGTTGTGTTCTTCAAAGGCAAAGTCCTCTATACTAGCAAGCACTTTTGGATGCAACAACATTCTTAGGATTGTTGTTACTTTAGATTTTTTGTGTTAGCACTTCAGGTCATAGAAGTTGTCCTTTTGGAGGCCATATAAAATAGCTCTCTCCTCTCAAGAAATCCCTTTCTCTTGTGTGAAGCTATTTGCTATGAGGGAAGTACACTTTGTTATGAAAAACAAATTTAGAAGCACTACAAAGCGCTATTTAATGTACGAAGCACTTTTAGGATTACTTGCATTGTATCTTGACTTATATCAATACTTTCTACTCACACAAAGCGATTTTTTGGAAGACACGAGCACTTTTTTATGTATAAAGCACCTTTGGGCTTATATTGCACATTCACTTTGTATTAGAACTTTCTGCTCATATAAAGTGCTTGGTTTGGAAGGCACAAGTACATTTTTAAGTTGGAAGCACTTCCAAAATTGCATGCACTATACATTCACTTTATATTAGCACTTTCTACTCAATCAAATTTTTTTGTTGGAAGGCAAAAAATATTTTTATGTTGGAAGCACTTTTAGGATTACATGTACTCTATGTTTAGTTTGTGTTCATTTTTTTTGCTCTTACAATGTGCTTTCTTGAAAGTAAAAGCACTTTAAAATATGGATAGCATTTTTTGATCTCAAAGCTCTATTTCCTTATGTCTTAAAGTTGTTTTCTTTTTTTGCCGTAGTCAGAGGTACTTAAATAATTCAAATCAATCCATCCCCATGTCTAGATTTCCCAAAGATGCTTCGAGGGATTGAAGCCTTTCTTCATAAGGAAATTAAAGGACAAATATACATGTTGTTGTATTTTCCATGTCCAAATGCTTTACGTTAAGGAAGCCCTCAATTACATGTGCAAGAAACTTCATGACATAAGGTTGTGCTGCCTAATGTGTTCCAAGATCCATGATAGTTCTTCTTGGATAGCAAGTGAGTAGGTCTATAGTGGTGTGACCCAGCATATGGGAGTCTTTGCTTTACAACAGAGGAGAGGATTCTACATTCCACGAAAAAAATGCATTTTTGGTACATGCTCTAAGTGTGGAACCAAAAAGCTCCATTTGTGTCTGAATGAGGAGGGGAACACATCACTACTACTACCTCATGAAGGTGTTTGAAGAGTATCCAAGGCAAACTACAAAAGATGGTGAAAGTCACACAAGAAGAGACCATGAGGTAGACAATGATGGTGCAAGGGGCACAAGAAAAGACCTCAAGGTTGTGCACATGAAGTGTCCAGATTTCATATCCTTCGTGAAAAACAAGATTGGGAGCGTCATTGTGCAAAACTTTATCTAAATGGCAAGCACAATAGTTTAAAGATTGCTTAACAAGGTTCCGTGATGATATTGTTTCGATGAGATCGATTTTGCAAAGAACTATATACTTTCAAGGAGCAAAATGAGATTTAGTCCATGCATTGGTACAATGACTAGGTCACTATATTGGTAAACATTAACTATGTCTGTGTGAACAAGGATGTGAAAAAGACATACCGCATGTATATTTCTGATGACAAAACACATGATACAATGTTTGTCCAACATTATTTGCTCCTCATGATAGTTGGTTGAAGGATTAGAGATACCAACTCAAACGCCATTGGGTATGGTCAGATGACTGTCAGCTCAATTCAAGGCATGACACCCATTCTACTTTGTTGCTAGATTTTTCAACATCAGTGGACTAGAAATGTTGTGGACTTTTCCATGTTTAGGAAAGGGAGAACATGATGGTGCAAGTGCGGTGATAAAACAAGCCCTCACGCATGAGCAGTTGAAACCAAATGGTTGCACCGTTAAATGTGCAACTGATTGTTAGGTTCTCTTCTGATGATGTGTAGAGGGTTTTCTAGGGGATCAAGAAAAGGGAGGTGTCTAGAGACAACACTTGGGATTGCAAGCAGATAGTCAAGTCTTGCTCAATGCATTCAGTGAATGGATACTCCCCATTGACACACTTTCCATATGATGTCGCTCATTATCGTGATTTTGTAAATAATGCATGGATGGGCAAGATTTACGAACAAGCGATACGTACCAAGGTTGCAATACCACAATATTGTGACATTGACTAAAGTTGTAGCAAGTAATAGTGACGAGAGTGATGAGGATGAGGGGAATGCACCCTTGTATGCAGGGCACTCCGATGTCCTAATTGATGTGTTATATGTGGGAGACACTTTTGTTGTTAATGTAGAGGAAGGTACAGACCTTTTCATCATCAAATGCAAAGCTGAAAGGGCTAGAATTGGAAGGGTGTGATGGGACAATTGGGGTAATGTTTTTATTGACGTATTCACACCTTGTACATACTATCAAGTTGAAGATGAATCCTATTCCAGGTGATGCAAACCTGTACCAAAATGGATGAGGAGGTCGAGGAGAACATTTACAACACCATGCCTTTTGGCATGTAGCAACCTAGACAATTCCTGTCCACTCTCAGGTTGTATTTCATTTTTAAGAAATAAAGCACAAATTGTCACATATCTTGGCCATGTTAAGATATCTCTATGGTTTTTTTCAACATACAAAAGCCTTTATGCTATTCAAAAATTGCTTTCTTTACCAAGGAAAGTATTCTTGCACTTCTCAAAGTACTTCTGGCAGCCTAATACAAAAAGTGTTCTCTTCCTTAGGGAAAGCATTTTTGGTACTACTGCAACAATTTTCTTTCTAGGGAAAGTATTTCTACAGTAACTCAAAGCGATTCTGGCTCAATGCAGAAAGTGCTTTCATTTCTGGGGAAAGCACTTTTTGCACTACTCAAAGTGCATCTAAAACAATCCAAAAGCTCTTCGGAGTAAAAAAAGATCTTTCATTCCAAGGGAAAGTGCTTATGCTCAACACAAAGTGCTTTCATTTATGGGAAAATCACTCTTTATACTACTGAAAGTACTTCTGGAACAGTCCAAAAGCTCTTGGGAGTTAAGAAAGATCTTTCCTTCCAAGGGAAAGTGCTTTTGCTCAACACAAAGTGCTTTGCCTTGATAATAAATTTAACATGTACTCAAATGTAACTCTCATTGCCACAAACAATTTGTGGAGTCAAAATAAAGTATATATGCATCATTAGTGAACTGGACAATTTCCACAAGAATATACATCCATTTCATGTTGGAAAACACAAGGCAAAGAAAACTTGTACATTAGTATATAGTCAATATTTGACTGACAAAACAATTAAGGGGGATACAACAAGGTAGTAGGGTTTAGGTCCTAAGGCAACTAATTTAGCAATTTGGCTTGTAGTGGGTATGTTGCTTGCAGTTTGTTTGGTTGATGTTAATCTACTTTTTCCAACCAAGTTTCTTCCCATGGGTCGTCATCATCATCTTGTCAATATTGGCTTTGTGTAATTGCCTTGGATCCTCTTATTGTCCCCCACTTGTCGACTTGCACCCATTGTTTGGGCTCCATGGAATTGCACCATTTGAATAACCAAACTCCAAGATCACCAAACAAAAAATTATTCATTGTGTCCTCACTTTGGTGTGACATTGAAGGCACCATGATGAAGGTGCCTGAAGGATTTCTCGATACCTTGTACGACTTGTTATCCACAATCAATGTATTATCTTCAGTGAACTCTTACATCAGCTCCCAAAAGTGTTTCAGATTCTTAAAGAAAATGGGCTTTTCGGATGAGAAGGTTTTATTGGAAACAATGGCCCCCTCTTTCCCAATAACTCCCTTAATCCATTTCTTGACTAAGGGAAATGCAACCTTCATGCAGTCTTCAAGGTTGTCCAATAGCTTGCTTGACCATATGAATACATGTACCACCATGGTAGCCTTTAGCAAGAAGAGGTTTGTGTTGTTTCCGACGTAGAATACATTTTGTCCATGATCCTTCATGGTAAGACCAACAAATAACAAATCTGAGTCCAAAAACAACTCATTCAAATCAAATATGACCACACTGGCCTATAAGAGACTCCTCACTAAAAGCAAGTGGTGTCTTATATATCGACGGTGTTTGATCTATCTCCTCCATCTTGATCCTGTCATCATACTTAATCCCTATAGAATAATGCATTAGGGCTCAAATCATTAAAGAAAAGCTTACAAACTGACAATTGGCAAAAGTAAAAGAGTAGCTTCAATAAACTTGAACATTGGCGTAAGAAGAAGATAGCTTGAAAGAAAAAGACAATTGATAAGGTCAAGCAACACAAGGCTTTAAAAGAAGAGGACCCTTGTATTTCCTAATATTAAAAGAAAATACAAGACAACACTAAGCATTATGCTCTTTTACATGCCCTAGCTTTGGGCAGATGAGCACGCGAGGTGGGTACACGAGTGGATGTATTACTTTTACTTTTCCTTGTTGGCATAAGAACAAGTGAATGACACGTGTTTTTCTAAGTAGCCTCTTCCTTCCTTCCCTTCCTTTTCAAGGGTGTGTTGTTGTTGGGGATCTCAATCTCACACTTCTTGTTTTCAACTTATGAGCTAGCACACTAAGCATTTCATTCATTATATCATCTTGGGTCTATTCATTGCCATGTTCAAGTTGTTCCCCAACATTTGTGTTTGCCAATGACTTCACTTTATCAACACCACGTGCTCTCCACCCACGTGTTTCTTCCTTCTTCGGTTGTTCCGTCTCCACTTGCGAAGTTGTCTCCTCTCCTAGCATTGGCACATCCCAAGGTATCTTTTGCTAGTTTTCTTCTATCACAAGAAAAGCATCACCTTCAGCCCTAAAGAGCTTGTAGAAGTTCTAGCTATCATCTCATTCTTTAATCCTTTCTACCTACCTCAGTCAAGCTTGTTAGAGCTAGCAATTATGGTTTGCTCCTGATAGGTTTCGGTCTCTTGCTTGAAACTAGTAGAGTACTCCATTGCAAGCCAAAAAATAGAACCATCACTAATATGTTCAAACAAACGTATAGGCCTAGCTTGCTGCAAGTACACCATAAATCTTATATTTTATTTGTGCATGCCTCATAGCAACCCATGACTTGGCAAGTTCAGGCAACAGTTGCTAGCACCCTAGCTTAATGCACATAGTCCTTGTAGAGCACATAGATGTGAGGTGGTAGGCATGGTATTGATAAGAGCAAGCTAGCATGTACATACGAACTACTTATGGTGCCTCTAAGGGTAAGCCACAACCAACACATTCACTACTCACATAAATTGCATCATGTGATGTTGATGGAACGTGTGGTGTGGGGGTAATGGTGTGCACCACCCCCTCCTAAGATCCTCGATAAGGGGCTCTAGAAACCCAAAGTGCATTATTGCATCCTTCTCTTTTGCCAAAGCAATCTTGTAGTTAAACTGTGCAGAGTCATCATGGAGAGTGTGAGACACCATTAAAATGCTTGTTATAGGCTTGTAGTGAGCTCCACACACTCAGAAGTGCTTTCAAGTTTAACAAAGTGCCTTTGAAGAAAAGAGTGCTTTATCACAAAAAAATTACATTTCCTTTCCAAAAAATAGCTTTCGGTCCATAAAAATAACTTTTCTCTAAACAAGTTCTTTTTCAAAAAAGCTCATTTGACATAAAAGAGGTTGTTGTGGGGCCAATAAAAGCTATTCCGAAAATGCAAAGCTTATCTAGCCACAAAAAAAACCCTCCATCATCCAAAGTGCTTCATAACCACAAAAAGCACTTTTTGATCTAGATAAAGTGCTTCTAGCCTAATGCAAGTGCTTTGTGATGTTCAAAAAGTGCTTTCTTCACTAGGGCAAGTAGTTCTACACTACTCAAATTTCTTCACTACTTGAGAAAGTGCTTTTAAGGATATGCAAAGTTTTTTTCCTCTAAGAATTTTCTTTTGACCCATACAAAGTGCTATGGCCTAATACATAGAAAGGGCTACATAAAGAGCTTTTCCTTATCCAAAGTGTTTCTAGCCCAATACAAAAGCTTTAAAGAGTCCAATAAGTTGTTTCCTTCCTAGAAAAAATGCTTCTACTCAATAGGAAGTGGTTATTTGCCATGAAAATATGTTTACAAGGCACATAAAGTGTTCTTCTTCCTAGAAAAGCTGGTTGTGAACTAACCAAAGTGCTTATGGCCTAGTGCAAATTTTTTGGCATTTATAAAAGTACTTCCTTGCCTTTAGAAAGTGCTTTTGCCACAAATAAAATGCTTCTAGTACACACAAATGGCTAGAGTAGAGAAACTCAATTACAATACATCTACGAGTTGCTTGTCCAAGGAGCCTTCATTTGCATTAACAACACAATACTCTATCGCATTCTCACTAGCTTTGATGCAGCCTTGCAAGTAGCCTACTTGCAAAGTGTTTGAAGGGCATTACATGAGGTCATTTAGCTATTCTTCAAGGCCTCCAACTCTACAATCATCTTCTTTGCCATAGCACTTGTAACTTCTTGGCGGAGGAAATCCTCTCTTCTCTCATTATAGGCTGATTTACAGTACCAGACAGCTTGATGTTTGCCCTCTTTTGCAGTTTTTGCCTTTTGATACACAACACACCGGTTAGTAGCAAAGAGCACATTAACACACACGAGGTTGACTCAAGAGTTGACATGTAGAAAGGGTCCTGCCCATTTCCCACACTTATCTTGTTAGATGTTGCATTGGGAGTAGCGCCTTTGCATCATTTTCCTTCTGCCAGTTCTCCTTCTTTTTGTCCATACTACCTTGGCTTGTAGAGATGAGCCAAAGTAAATTGGCCCCAAATCTCTCCCAAGCAATTGCATGCTTCTTAGGATTGTCCTTTGCTAATGGACAATGCTCCCACACAAAGCACTTTGCAAACTTTGTGGGGATCTCATTGTTACTTAGTGTGCCTTGATAGACCTTGTAATAAAGGAGGCAGTACTCATCCACAAAATTTGGCCTCAACATGCTGAGGTAGAGCTTAGAGCCTAATAAGTGACCTCCTTGAAAGTTGATAGCCAATCCTGCTATGGAATGGTTGGTAATTGCTAGAGGAGCAAGCCAGATACACTTAGCCTATAGACCTCATGAAACTCCTCTATGTGTAGCAAAACAAAGGCAAGTGCAGATACTCAAAGTTCTAGCTATTATGCCTCCCTCCATCTAAGACTTGTAAATGCAATATCAACATCATGCAGTGATCATCTAGGAAACTTGAATCAATATACAAGCTAGCTAACATATTGAACTTTCATAGCCCAACAAATATTTATGTGATAAGAAATCAGGCCTCTTGTCTTTGGAGGGAGCCTTGCTAGAGCTCTCGAGATTCATTGGACCAAGGGAGGGGGAGGGGGGGAGAGCATAGAATAGATGCCTGTTGGTAAGCATAGGGTGACGAGGGTGTTGGCCAAAAAAACATTAGCTCTATTATAGGCAAGAACAAAGTGCAAACATGAAGCTAGGAGGGCAAGGGGGAAAGAGCTCTAAAGCAAACTCTGCTGCTAGCATGCACAGGGTGATGAGGGCTTTTAAAATTGAGCTCTATTGTAGGCATGAATAGAGTGTAGATAAATGTTTGTGTGGGAGGGGGGAGGGGGGGAAAGAACTCAAAAGAAAACTTTTTTGCTCACATGCACAGGGTGACGAGGGCTTTCAAAAGCAAGCTCCATTGCAGCAATGACAAAGTGCAAATAGAAGTCTTTTGTTGGTAATGATAGAATGCATAGAGCAAGGGGGGACAGAGGAAAGAGCTTAAACACAGGGCACCTAGAATACATCTCCAATCTAGTAGGAAGGAGGGACAAAAGATAGTTGTTACCAGGTTTCCTGCAGCACAGAGAAGCAGAAAATGGAAAAACTAAGGAAATAGCAAAAAAGGCACAGGATAAAAGCAGGAAAAGGCGCCTTGACCGGTACCCAGATCCTGAAAAATTTAAATGTTCGGGCACGACCCTCAGGAAGTCTCGGTGTCGCCCTGAGACAACAAAAGAGTAAAAGGGCGCACCATTAAAATGTGGAAGCGCCCTCGAATCCTTGTAAAAGAGCGCCAGGCTCGCTCCTGTGCAAAGTGTACCCATTAGTTGGGAATAGGATAAGTTAGAATGGTGGGAAATGGAAAAAAGGGCCTAGGCTATGGGCGGCCATGTAAAAAAGGGAAAAGGGGATGACCGCCCAAAAAGGATTTAGGGCTTTGTATATAAAGTTGAAAAGTGAATGAGAAGCTCATTCTTTTGGTGTGTGGCAAAAAGAGTCTTCTTCTTCCTCTCTTCTTCTCTCCTTCTTGCTTGTGTGTGCTCTTGAGAGAGGGAGTGTGAGAGTGTGAGGGAGTGAGTGTGTGTGGGAGTGAGGGATCAAGAGGGTGAAGCTCTTCACCATCTCCTCTTCTCTTTTTCTCCTCTCTTCTCTTCTCTTCCCTTGCGCGCGCGGCTATGGAGGATGGAGCTTGGAGATGGAGGAGGCTTGAGGATGCTTGAGCTATCATCAAGAATCGTGGAGCTACCGGAGTGCAAGAGAGAGGAGGGTGCTCGATCAAGCATCAAGGTAAGCTCACTACACTCGTAGGATCGAGGGCGCGTTGGCTAGGTGAGAGATAGCCATTAGAGCTCGCTTGGAATGCTTGAAACAATAAGCGGTCCGTGGGTCTTGGCAGTTAAGCGAAAGCTCCCACATTTTGGTTCCGTTGTCAGGACCAACAGATTCAAGCTTGAGCACTTGCGCGCCTCATATCGAGCATCGAAGTAGGGTACTCATCCCCGAAACGGAGCTTGAGATAGGTAGGAAGTTTGGGTGTTTTTGATCTTCAAAACAAGTAAGTATTTTGGGATATTTTGGTTATTTGATGATTGGAAAGCATGGAGAATCTATTTCAGTTTTTGGACTTCGATCTTTGTTGCATTTAGCGTAGGTTAGAGTTAGGAAATTGAATCGGAAAAGGGTAGGGTTTACTGTCTCAAAACAAGGCAGAACATGGCAAAAATCGTGCAAAGTGTGTAAAATGCTCGCTAATGATGCCTAAGATCGGCAAGTGAGTGATTGGGGGCATGAATGCCACATTTGGGAAGGCATATAAGAGCCAAGAGGCCAAAAGAAAGCTCATTTGTGCCATTTCAGTGAGAGAGAGAGAGAGAGAGAGAGAGAGAGAGAGAGAGAGAGAGAGAGAGAGAGAGAGAGAGAGAGAGAGAGAGAGAGAGAGAGAGAGAGAGAGAGAGAGAGAGAGAGAGAGAGAGAGAGAGAGAGAGAGAGAGAGAGAGAGAGAGAGAGCTCCAGCCCATGTCGATTCGATCGCATCACCGACGCACTTACCGGCCCGTTCAAGTATACAAACCTCTCCCTCTACTTCCCTAGATAGGATCTGGAAGTGCATGACTATGGCGCCGGCCTACATTTGGTAAAACGATCGAAATCGCGTTCGTGCGGGTTACGTGCACTGCATTCGGCCCGTCCAAGTGGCCTCTCCTAGGCCGAGTCCCAGAATCGGCCCTTGGCCCTTGTCACTCGGCCCACTTGGCCAAACCCTAGTCAACCCTCGGACCCGTTCGAGGCAACTGTCTGAGTCAACCCACTCGGCCGTCCTAGTCAAAGCTTTTTGCCACGTGGCATATCCAGCCTTGGCCCGTTCGAGTGATTGGTCCGAGTCTCAAATTTGGCTCTCGGCCACATCCCATATTTGGCCCTCGGCCAAGTTCCGTTTGGCCCATCCGAATCACCCTGTCTGAATTTGCCGTTTGGCCCGTCCGAATCAAAACCATCCGAGTTAAAACCGTCCGAGTCAAACCTGGAAAATCGGCCCTCGACCCCGTGCCTCGGCCCGTCCGAGTGACGTACTTGGATCCTGTAATTCGGACCAGTTGGTCCGAGTGTAACTTTTTGTCAAAATTTTCAGAAATTTGACCTGACCCGGCAAATACACAGTAGCACAAACTATCGAAACCCTTCGAGTGCTCAGAACTTGATTCTGGCACACGTGATAAGAGAAATTGTAGTGCGTAGCCGCTTAGCGGCTAGAAGTGGACAGTTGCGAGACCCAAGGACTTAGACGCGAGCCACTGAGCCGTAAAACTTGATCGACTGAAAGCGAGCAAGGCAATATACAAGGAAACCCTAAACCCTGACAAAATGGCCAGAAAATGGACCTACAAGCCTATCAGGCCCAACCAAGCATGAGTGTGTAAGACATTGAGGAATTGCTTGCTGCACTCACATTGAATTTCCACACCCAAAGTAAGAAAGCTGAAAGCCTGATTGGGCACAAGTGCACAAGGAATGACACACTCACCAAGTGACCCTAAATTGAGGTCTGTATTCAATAACAAAAGGGACTCACTTAGATAAAACAATCAAGGAACCCACCAATAGGAGAGAACCCAAGATATAGACAAACCATCAAGCACAGAGTAGGACCAAGCAAGGAACGCCAACGATGAGGATCTGTCAAGACTATTCAACCTGATTGACAGCGTAGTGGAGCGCAAGAATTCGACCATGATAGAAGAGAGCTCAGACCATCGGTCTAATGAGGAGCTCGATTTGAGTGTATTCCCAGATGCTATCCAGTAGATAGTGAGCAGTTACGACGCGCACGCCCGGTACGAGCACCACAGCACGATAGCAAACGGAATCATTGCAGATCTAGAAGAGGAGAGAAGGCTAGCCCGCAAGGCATTGCAGGGAATAGCTGATTATAATAGGGATCAGCAGGCTAGGAGCCAAAGGCAAAGCATGGAGCTGCATGAGGTGCAGCGAGTGCTGAACTTGGCTGGCCGAAACCGAACGGACCATGAGAGAGCACCGGTGGGAGACTTGATGTTGAGCGAGCTCCTCATGAAATGGCTACTCGATAATACCACAGTAGAGCAGAGTGCCACCGCACTAGCAACGTCGCTGCTTGCAGGATTAGGGGCAAACCAAGGCTCAAAGAGCCAGGCCAAAATACCTATTATTGCCAAGCAATTCGATAAGTACAAACCACATGACGACCCCTACAGCTTTGCTGAGTAGTTTGAGCAAGTCTGTGAAGCCAATGGCCTCAACGACCAGACTCAATGTTCACAAGCATTCGAGCTTTGCCTAGGCAACAAGGGTAGGATGTGGTATACAAGCATGTATGCCGTAGAGCAAGCCAACTTCAATAATCTCAAGGATCTCTTTGTCAAGAGATTCATCGAGCCCGAATAAACCTGCTGGTGCACTTGATGAACATCAAGCAGAAAGAGAAGGAGGACATCCGCGACTACGTGACACATGTGAGGAGTCTCTTTAAGAGAATCGATTGACAGAGCAGTTTCGAGTGTATTCATCAGTGGAATTCGAGATGAGGAGTTATATAAGGCTTTGGCAGGCAATTCAAGCTTGCAGCGGGACGTGGTGGCTAGAGTGTTTGAGAAAGCCATTAGAGTCGATGACTAGCTGAAAGAGCGGAGCTCTAGGAGCTCAAATCTAGAAGAGACCAACCCACGAAGCTCAGAGAGAACATCAGCCTCTAGTGAGCGATCAATCCCATCATCCCAAGATAAGGGGAAGGCCACCGAGACAGACCAAGGCTTGGCTGAGGTCAAGATAGAATTAGCCAAGCTACAGGACATGTTGAGACGACCAACGCGCCCGCACTTCCAATGTGTGTACTGTGGTGGAAACCACTTGTCGGCCGAGTGTCAAGACCCTAGGTCAAGACTTTGTGCTAACTGTGATAGGTTCGTCCATGATGTTACGCATTGTAGATTACCAAGAAGACTTCCATACTCGCAACCCTACGGCTAGCCTTATCTAGCGAACAGGCCGCAGCCATTCTTCGGAAGGGGAGCCCCATTGGCTCTTTCCGCGCCTAATGATATGAAACCAGCCGCCCCTAGAATGGACATAAATCCTACAGGCATTCCTAGACCGCCTGGTCCTTATGTGACCCACCCACCGAGCGACGCTCCAATACACTACGTGGAGGAGCCGAATGATGAAGAGACCTACATATACCCTTACGTCTCGCACGACGACGAGGGCAACGCGGTCCTTATGGATTATCGACCCGTGCCGGTGATGGCGTTAAGACGAGGACGAGGTAGAGGCCTAGGAGGGCAGCCGCAGGACCCAGTCACTTGTTGGACTTGCGGACACCCCGGTCATGTCTCATCACACTGCCCTGAAAGAGAGTAGCAAAATAGGAATAAGGCTGACCAAAGGTGCATAGAGTGCGGAATCACCCATCTTTTCATAGATTGCCCAAAGGGAAAGCTGCCCTCTATCTCAGCCAACTTGCCATCTGTCCCATTGGGGCTGTTTGGTGTTGAAAACCCCGATGGGGAGGCCACACCTATTCCATTGCGGGTTATGACCCGAGCCCAAACGAAGCAGGCTGGCATCTCTCTACCAGGACCTAGCAATCTTGACGCAACCTCGATAGGAAAGAAAAGCCGCAGGCGGAAAAAGAAGAGATCGGAAGCTAAGGTCGCACTAAAGACTGAGAGTGCTACGACTCTACCTACGAGAAAGAAGGTTTCAGACGCGGAGGCAGAGACTTCAGCCCCTAAGACAACTGAAAAAGGAAGTCAAGACGAGATCGATGATCTCTCCAGCGTGAGCATGCCAATATCACCGCTTCAACCTAAGTCGGCAGAAGCAAATGTGCCACAAGTAGTGCCGCTAAGACCAAGCCTAGACACGACAGAGCTGCAGATCAGCCACGGCCATTGGCACGGACAATCTAGGCTAAGGAAAGGACGAGTATCTAACGATCTCCTGACCATGCTAGTGACCACCCCTGTAACACTTAGCCTGGGAGATCTGCTTAAGCAGCACCCTACCCTATGGCAAGACCTTAAGCAGTGGGTCGAAGGATCACAAGAGCAGGTCACGACAGACCCTTGAGACCAGGATGCAGAAACACAATTGCCAAGTTTGACGTTGCACTCCGTGCCTAAATCCTTGCACGTCAACGCCTTTTGGAAAGGCTCTGAGATGCACGTGGTCCTGCCGGTCCTAGCCCTGGGTGACACAACAAGAAAGGGAATCGTAGACACGGGAGTTGGGGTTAGTGTGCTTAGCCACGCAGTGCTTTAGACTTGGGGAAACCTGCCCGTTGAAGCTGCTAGGTTTAATGTCACGCTAGCAAACGGTATGAGAATGAAGCCATTCGGGGTACTGAAAAATTGGCCAGTGAAGATCGCAGGTATCTAGTTCTCAGTCGACTTTATAGTCATGAAGGGAGTGGACTACGATGTCCTATTAGGCCGACCCTGGATGCGCAATGCTAGAGTCATCGAAGATTGGGGTAACGGCTTGATCTTCCTTGGCAATAGAACGGACACTGTAAGAATAGAGATGGACACTTGGAAGACCTCACCAGTCGACCTAGACGCCATCTCTGCTATGCTCAAAGGGAACACTCAGGTCAAGAAGCCCTATGGGCCCTTGACCAAGTATATCCCATGCCCAGAGGATGAGCGAGATTGGATGCACGCTCTCGCTACAATCGACCTGCCATTCTCGGATCATGAGGCATATGAGCAGGCCATCAAAACGATCGGCAAGTCTAACGAAGCACTCTCTGCACCAATCTGCATGATGGCAGGAAGCCGCCAGGGAAAGCCTGAGCCTGTCACCTTCCAAGTACCATCCAACAAAAGGGAACTCCAGGGGATACTGGAATACCTAGCGAACAAGCTAGCTGGCAACACAGCTGCAAATTTCAAACCACTCCAGGATCTCTTAGAGGATTCCAAGTGGCAATGGACCAGGGTGCACGAGTTAAACCTCATGTATACCTGGGCCCTGGTTCCTGACCAACGACACGAGGTATACCCAGCCCTAGGAGACAACGAGCAGTCGAATGACAAAGATTCCAGCGACGAATACGAAGACTGCCAATCCTTCAGTGATGAGAGCGAGGGTGAAGTAGGTACCATAGAATATGACATTGAAGGACGAGAAATTGAACAGATACGAGCAGACGCCAAGCCGCAGGGAAGGCAGACCCCTAGATTAGAGCGAGGAGTCATGCGCATGGAATGTGATCGCACTTGGTTGGAATGCATAGGAGCCCTAGACCTTGAGCAAGCAGGCCTAGCCCAGCCAGGAACGACGTCAATACTTAGGACTGAATCACCATCTGAATGGTGGCCACCAGGGGAGACCACCTCTTCTAGTGAAGATGGAGGGTTTGACTTTGAATCGGAAGTTACTTCAGACAGTGATCTAGAGATCCCTAGGCCGCCCATGACCAGACGCACCAAGGGGGACCTACCCGTCCACCTGAGGCGCAGACGGTTAAGGCAGGAAAAGGCAAAGCACCCCAGGATACACGATCAGAAGAACAGCAAAAGCCGCAGGACCTCCCTAAATGCTTTACGAAATTCAAAAAAGGGGATAGGGTAGTAGTTCTGTTAGGTGCCAAACGTCAAGGGCAGACGAGCGAACCAATCGAAGGACCAGCCAAGGTCAAGGAGGTAGACCTAGCCCAGGAAGGGGAAACCCCCCGACCAGTATTCATTGCCGATGACCTGACTGGTGAAGAAGAAACGAGTCTTGTCGCTCTCTTGCGAGAGTATATAGACGTATTTGCCTGGTCCTTAGAAGAGCTATAGGGGTAAGATCCGAGTGTTGTGACTCACAACATACCCATGATGTCGGACGCAACGTCGGTCAAGCAGTGACCGTACCCTATGAATCCAAAACACGCTCATGCTATCAAAGAGGAAATTGACAAGCTGATGAGAGCTGGATTCATTTACGAAATTGAGCACACAGACTGGGTATCACTCATAGTCATTGTGATGAAGAAGAACGGAAAAATCTGAGTGTGCGTCAATTACAAGAAGGTGAACGTTGCTACGAAGAGAGACAACTATCCCTTGCCGTACACCGAGCACATGCTTGAGAGGGTGGCAGGCAAGGAAGCCTACAATTTTCTGGATGGCTTCTCAGGGTACAACTAGGTGCAAGTGCATCCTGTAGACAGGCATAAGACCACCTTTGCCACGGAGTGGGGCATCTTTGCATACATAGTCATGCCCTTCGGGTTGACCAATGCCCCCGCCACTTTTCAACGTCTCATGTGCACTATCTTTAAGGACATGCTTCGCAAGGAGTTAGAAGTCTTTATCGACGACCTGTGTGTCCATTCGACTTGAATCAAGCACATAGAAAGACTCTGCGCAGTCTTTGAACGGTGTCGCCTGTATCGTCTCTCCTTGAACCCCATGAAGTTTCAGTTTTGGGTAAAGCACGGATGCATCTTAGGACACGTGGTGTCAAAGAACGGCATTGCCACTGACTTCTCGAAGGTCAGGGTTATTGTTGACCTTCCACCCCCAATTTATTACAAGGGAGTTCAATGCTTCTTAGGCCATACATGATACTATCGGCGGTTTGTACTAAACTACGCGTTGATCACCAGACCTCTGTACAAGCTACTGATTGTCTTCGAGTGGACCGAGGCATGCCAACGGGCATACGAAGAATTGAAAAAGGCTCTAACAACAGCACCAATTCTATGAGCCCCAGATTGGATCATTACCTTCCACGTGCACATCGATACTTCTAAGTTTGCCGTGGGGGCAGTGTTGTGCCAACTTGGTGAGCACAACTTAGATTACCTAGTGAGCTTTGCTAGCAGACAACTCGTTGAGACGGAGATGAATTACTCGACAACAGAACGGGAGGGATTAGCCATGGTGTTCGCTGTGAAGAAATTCCGGCATTATCTATTGGCCACACCCTTCATCTTTTTCGTGGACCATCAAGCCCTGCTCTATTTAGTGAACAAACCTTGTGCTACACGGCGCATAGCTCGATGGCTCCTCCTGCTCCTAGAGTTCGATTTCTCCGTGGTGGTACGAAAGGAAAAACAGATTACATGGCTGATCACATGTCACGTATCCCCACAGGAGAAGCCGCTGGACAAGGCATCGTTGACGAGTTACCTGACGCCCACTTATTCCACCTGTCCAGCGAGAGAGATTTATTTAAGGTTGATCTAATGCCATATTGGGCAGACGACATAGTCCAAGTGCTCGAGCACGGACTATCTGAGCAACCAATAGAAAAGGCCCGACTTAGGCGCTTGATCCTGAAGACCCAGCCCTACCAGCTGATTGCAGGCCAACTCTATAGGTTGGGGCAAGACGGATTGCTGTATAGGTGCGTGTGTGAGCATGAGATGCACGCTGTGCTCTCAAAGGTGCACAGCGGCATTGCGGGAGGACACTTTAGTGGAGACACGACAGCACGGAAGGTACTGCAGTCTCAACTATGGTGGCCCACACTTTTCCGCGATGCCACACAATTCGTCAAGCATTGTGACGAGTGCCAATGGAAAAAAGTCCCGATTCGTAAAGATCAAATGGAGTTGACCCCAATTATTGCTCGCCAACCCTTTGAAAAATGGGGAATTGACTTCATTGGACCCATCAGTCCTGCGGCGCAGTACTCACAAGCCAAGTATATCGTAGTGGCCACAGATTACCTCACGAAATGGGCAGAGGCAAGAGCCACACGAAAAAATGACGCTAGGACAACTGCCAAGTTCTTATGGGAGCAAATGATCTCGTGCTTCGGTTGCCCCATCGAACTGGTTAGCGACCAAGGCACACACTTCATCAATGAAGTGATAGCACATCTCCTATCCACCTTTCTCATCATCCATCGCAAATCCTCACCATACTACCCTCAGGCTAATGGCCAGGCAGAATCAACTAACAAGATTCTTATCAATGTCCTGACTAAGGTAGTCTCAACCTCGCGCAGCGACTGGGACAACAAGCTGATGGCAGCCTTATGGGCCTACCGCACAGCTTATAAAACGGATGTCGGCCAAACCCCCTTTAGGCTGACCTATGGAACTGAGGCAATTCTACCATTAGAAATCTTCATTCCTAGCCTGAGAATAGCACTTCAAGAATGGTGGGAAGGCCAGGAGGCATGGACGCAACACCTGGTCGAGCTTGAATGCCTATCAGAAACTCGTCTTCTAGCCACCCATACGCTTATTTGTGAGAAAGCCCGACGCAAAAGCTGGTTCGACAAGCATATAAAGTAGTGAGAATTCGAACGGGGGGACTTAGTGCTCCTTTACTCAGTTAAGGGGCATAATCAAAAAATGAAAGTTAGAGGTCTCGGACCCTTCAAGGTTCGTGCGATCAGCCAAACCGGCAATGTCGAGCTTGAGACACTAGACGGAGAGGGAATAGGCTTCTTCAATGGAAGTCGTGTTAAGAAGTACTACCCTCCCACACATCCTTTGCATGAGCCACCCATGTTAGAACCACCGGTCAAAGTACGAGTAGCTACAATCACTGAAATCAACGAAGATGATGAGGAAGCCGTAGAACCCGCCTACCTCCATGTCACGGTCACTACTAAGCAAACATGCACTTTCAATGCCTTGATCGACGAGGGAGCAGACTTCAATGTCTTAACCCACAATCATTGGATCCAACTTGGCAAACCATTACTTCAACCCACAACTGCCAAGTTAAACCCATATGGAGCTCAATCATATGCACTTCTCAGCAAGTGTAGAGTCGCCGTTTCTATCAAGTTTGAGACTGTTCCAATGCTTTTTTATGTATTGCCAAGTGCTACAGACGTAGGCACGGAGTCACTACTGGGGCGAACCTTCAAAAAGCAGACTCATTGCAATGTTGATTATGAGTCGCAGCGCATCCACCTAGCAATAGGCAACATGCGCATTGTCACAGCTTTCAGCAAGGGCTGCGTGACACCACCACCGTCTGCAAACCCACTGGTAGAAACATTCGTAGGCAAGACTAAGGAGGGGGTAGCGCAGCTGCTGCTCCCCGACTTCCATAAACCGCAGCCCGCAGCGACCAAAGCAAGGGCCCAATAGCCTCGCCTCCAGTGGGTGCCTAAATAGTCGCAACAACCGCCTAGGACTAGACACGCCTATTCTCATAAGACCCAACACTCTAAACCTAGGAGACCAAGATGCAATCACAGGAAGAGCCACGTGATTAAGCAAAGATGGGTCCCTAAAGCCCTCTTGCATGCGCAAGGCTACTATGAGGGAAATACCTCACTGTGGATCCCCAAGGTCCCCACAGCCAAAGGCACTAGTCATACGCCACCCTCAGGCTTGATCAGTCCACGTCCCTCAGCACCGCAAAACCATAGGCCGCAGCGCTCTCCAGAGCCCCAACCATCCGACTCATCTATGCTTTGGCCCAAGAGAGTCACACAAACATATCGGGCCAAGCAACAGCCACTGTCATAGGAGGCATCACTCGACCAAGTCAATCCGACTCCCCAAAGCAAAGCTGAATGTAGTAGTCCATCTATTAAGGATGACCCTAATCCACCCATGTCCCAAGCAGCGCAATCGTAAGCTCAAGAAAACTTCCAATCGCCTATCTTCGTTGTCAAAAACGCTTGTTCTGCTAAACCTCAACCACCTGTCGGCCTTACGCCCTCCTACGAACGAAAATCCTTTCTGGTGCTAGCCGCTGACCTTGCAGAGAACACCGGGGATGACATAGTGGAATGCATCAAACGACTCGATGCCACCTTTGTATCGCTAGCCCTCAGCTACGACCGCTTGGACTTGGGTCTATTAGAAGAACCCTTTGCGAGGGAAGTGCGCAATATGCCTTGCTCTTGGGAGACTTTTGAATTCGCATTTGCAAAAGCTTCTCGCTCTGCTGCTGAGTTGCTCAGTAGCGAGATCTCTAAAGAACAAGCCATTAAACAATGTCTCATCACGTCATACGATCCACGAACCACCTCTGCTATCACTGACTAAGAGATTGCAAGGTTATCCCACCTTGCTGACACTGGATCACCTTTCTTGAGGCAGTGGTACGCTCTTAGGTTGCAATGGGAAGTTGACGGATATTGCATAATGACCAATGCCGAGCAACGCCGAGCCATCAAAACGGCAGAGTATGATCCCACTTATATCGCGCCTACCTCATATAGAGTGTTAACCACTCTTCGGGGCCGACCCATGGACGAGCATATCAAGGGGCATCCCTACCTTGACCGCCTCTTAACAGAGGAAGACCTCCACATTGCGAGTCGGGTCGACTCTGGTGACTTCCTCACAGATGTTCTCACATACGTCACACATGTAGGAATTCGACCCTTTGATTTGGACTGCACAGCTCAACTGGAATACAATCCAAATTTCTATACTTGGCTCCTTCACAAGTAACTCCTACCCCAACATGCCGAAAGCCCCTAACCCTTTGACCCCCAATCCTAGGAAGGATTCTTTTCAAGATGGAAGGGGAGGGGGTATGGTGAAGGTGAAATGAATCAGATGGGAAATGAATCAAAAGGGATACAATAAAGTAAAGGTAGTGAAAAGCATAAGCATGTAGTATGAAAAAAAACGGACGGGGTAGGAAAATGGGCAGGAAAAACTTTGAAGGGCAAAAGTCCAAGTCTAAAAAGGAAAATCTACATGGCTTCCTAAGAAATTCATTCAAGAGCTTTTATTTTCACGCAATCAGCGAATTGATATGTGGAAAATACTAATGAAAATTACGATTTATGGCAGGAGCATAAAATGTCGCAGCAAGACCGCGCCCATCGACTCCCGTTCACAGACGAGAAAAGGGAGCAATACCACATCCATCTAGAGAACCGCGCCTTCAGCCAGCTTAAATTCCGAACCATCCACAACATAGAAGTCGTGGTGGCCAAGGAGGAAGCAACCAGGAGGGTGGTGGAAAATGCAACCTCACAAAGTATCTTGAAAAATTCTCGCAGGAGTTAGACCACCTAAAGTGTGTGGAGTTCCTCAGAACATACAACCCAGACCAAGAAAGTGGTATTGTAATAGTGGGCAGAGGAGAAGGTGTAAAGCAGGTACAGGTCCGGTTGGATCAAGCCTTGGTGGAGAAGGCTTTGGGATTGGTATCAAAGACGGAAAGGAAACAAAAAAGGGATGTTTATGCCATGCTGAAAATGAAGAAGGAAGAGGTGCTCACAAATGACAGCATAAGCATCCAGGACATCCCTGACATAGAGGCCAGGTTGCAGGCCAAGTTGATACATGTGCTCTTCTCCAGCCAGCATTACAATTCCTTGATGCATCGAATTAGCGTACAAGTGCTAGAGAATGTAGCAGCCCATACCCTAGACGAAGTAGATTGGAATGGATACGTGAGAAAAACGATTGATCAAGCGGCCAAAGAGCTGGCCCTAGAAAGTGTACCAGCAGGAGGAGAATCTTCGGCTTCTAAAGTTACGGAGAGAAAGAAAGCCTCCTCCAAAGCCTCCTTTATCGGGTATGGAGGAGTCTTGACTGCACTTATCCAGGAGGCAGTGAAGGAAGCACAGGAGGCGGAAGAAGGAGAAGGAGAAATGCCAGAGAGGTCGCCTCCTCACCAGGACAAAGATAGGTCTACCGATAGAACTGAAACAGAAGAAGAAGGGGAGGGATAGACTAGCAAAAAGAAAACCAGGAAAACCAAGAAGAAGACGATGCAGAGGAAGAAGAAGGATGACGAAGGCAGAAAGAAGGAGAGAGAAGACTTGGAAAGGACGAAGAAAGAGTCCTTGAAAGAAGAAAGGAGAGAGAGAGGACAAAGAGACAGGAGGAGGAGAAGGAAAAATAAGAATTATAGAAAGCAAAGAAGGCTTTGAAACAAGAAGCAGAAAAGAAGAAAAGGAGGGAAAAAGAAGAAAAAGGGAAAAAGAAGGAAGAGCAGAGAAAAGAGGAGGAGGAAAGGAAGAGGAAAGCGGATGAGGAAGAGGAAGAGCTACGAAGGAAGGAGGAAGAGGACTTGGCGGAAGCCACCCGCCGGTCCATCGAGCAACAGAGCCGAGCAGATGAACTGAGGAGCCTGAGCCCACGTAGAGAAGAGGGGCCAGGGTCTACCACGTAGGTGCCAGAGTTTGTGCCGCCTCCAGTCCCTGAGGGCAAGGGCAAGGCCCGGATCCATCTGATTCCTACCCTCCTGGTGCCTTCGGCTGAACCCACCACCATCACCCCCAGCATCCCGACCAGTGCAGACGTGTCAAACTTCGTGGTATGGATGCAATATTTCATCAACAAAGAGATGGCCCAGGGACAGAGCACAGAAACCACGGCCACAGGACAAAAGAGGCCAACCACGGATGCTGAGTCCAGGCAAGAGCCCAAAAGGCAGAAAGTCAAAGCCTCAACCTCGCCCATCCACACAACGATGATGCCATCGGCTAATTACGACGAATACGTCGCCGAGCTGCTCTCCCAATTGGAGAAAGCTAAGGAGGAACGCAAGATAGTCGTGGCTGAGTTGGCAGCCGAGAAGGAATCAGTGGCCGCCTTCCAGTTGGATAAAACAAGAATGGTAGCCTTGTAGTGGAGGGAGATTGCAGATCTCAGACAAGAAATGAAGGCTAAGGATGAGAGGGAGGAGCACTGGAGGCAGCAGCTCAAAAACGAGACACAGGAGCTAGTAAAAATGCAAAGAGTGCACAAGCTCCTAATAGTGCAATACCAGGAGCTTGTTGAAAAATCTGCTCAGATTGATGCACTTGTGGCTGAGCTGAAAGCCAGGGACGAAGAAAGAAAACAAGGCATGAAGGAAAAACAGGAGGAAATCGAGCACCTGACAGACTGGCTAACCTCTGAAAAAGAAGAGCAAGAGAGGCTAGTCAGGGAATTGGAGGACTATGAGCAAAAACTTATGATGCTAACCCTAAAGCAGGGAGAGAGCTTGGAGGTGATGAACAAAAGAGTAGAGGAGTGGACTGCGCACAATGAAAAGAGGGTGAAGACACTGGCGCGGCGCCTTGCTCTAGCAGAAAAGGAGAAAATCACCGCAGAGAGCAAGGCAGAAGCAGCCCAAGTGGCCTTTAGCACTCAATAGAAGGCCTTCCTCGACACCATCCTGGACGCCACCCATGTAGCGCAAGGAGAGCCATTGGAGGTGATGCAGAGAAAGCTCGGCATGGCACAAAGAGCCCTACATGCTGGATTGCAGATGCCACCCTTACCTGTGGAGGTTAGGCTGAGCTTGGATGAGCAAAGAAAATACCTATTGCTGGCCGGCCTAACCCCCCAGGAGATTGACGCCCTCGGATTCGAGGAAGAAGCAGCATACGCAGAACGGCAGGGGGAGGAAGTAGGACTGGAAATAGATATGAATCGATTTAGGGAGGATGTAGTCCCACAACCCCCCTCGCCGCAGTCTCAAGAGCCACCACAAGAGGACCCATCTGCGGAAAGAAAATCCGCCTCTAGGGAAAGACGCAAAAAGTTGGTGGAGGAAGCTAGGAAAAAGCTGAGAGCCAAGCCAGTCGTGCTACCACCCGCACCTCTCCCACCGTGCCCTGATGATCTTCCTGCAGGATTCCACGCAGAACTGGTGTTGTGGGAGATATAGGAACTAGGAAAGGATCCATTCCCCTTTAGTTTCCTCCTACCCAACAGTCTGTGGAGGGTCCTGCCGCTCAAGGTGATGGACAAGGTAATCGCGGTCGGTGGCCGGTTGGGGCAAAAATGGCTAGAAGAGCGGGAAAAGACCCCGACCTCTTGGGGCACAGAAGCGGCCGACTACTGGCAAAATAAAGTTTTTGAAGTCCCACACACTGTACAGGGCTACAAAAGCCAACCCCTATGGAGGAGGCGAGTATGCGACATCAGCATGCTTGCCTGGATGGGATTTTGTAACACCCTGCCATTCAAGCGGAACAACCCTACCTACATGGCGTACCCTCGAAGGGTAGGGGTAGATTTTGATGCCACCCTCCACGGGTGGTACGACTTCTCTATTATTTATAACTCCACTATAGTATCCTTCGAGCATGCCCTTCTTTTTACTGCCGAAATCCTAGATGAGTCTATGATGCGCTTTCTTGCGGATTTCTCCTCATGTCCTGACCCCTCTTTTGTAACAACTTGTAATTATCTTAGGTTACTTAGGCTACTCCTTAAGCAGGACCCGACTCCACAAGAGCGCGGCCTACCTCCCCTATTCTTTGATCCTAACGCGATAGACAACTGCACCATGGCTCGTCTTATGATGAGGGCTAGTCTCCTTCCCTCTTTTTGCCTAGCCCTCCTAGAAGATATGAATGACAGCCAATTCACTAGGTGCAATCACCCTTTCCTCTCCACCACTTCTCATCATGTCCGCATGAATCTGAAAGATTACATGCAAAGTCACCAGTTTTTGAGCAAATCTATCCGACCCCCTTCCCCTCCTCATTCGGATGAAGACAATTAGGCCTATTTATCATTTCCCAAAAAAAAAAGAGAAGAAGAAGAAGAGAAAAAGCAAAAAGAGAAATGCACCACAATCATTGCACCTAGGGTTTTCCCTATCCCCCTCCCCACTTCACACTTAGGGCACATCAAGGGCAGGACTTTCAGACCTGTCACCCTAAGACTTGCACTGCACCTCCAACGACGCACGAACTGGGTCCTCAAGTGTGGGACGTTACCAAGGACTTGCCCAAGGTTAGACCCATCTCCCAGTTCCACTGCCATGGGCACCGCACACTACACGGAGAAGCAGACACACCCCTTAAGGAGTGCACAACTTTTCTTGCAGGTTATGTTCGAAGTTTCAAGAAATGGCTACTCCGCTGAAGAGGATCATCCACGTCATCCTTTAATGACCAAAACTTCTTTCCACGTGCCGGCATCCAGCCATCTGCCTGCTGATGGCTACTACGATTGAACCAAAGCAGGATAGATCTGCCCATTGGCCTAGATCTTGAAACCTCATCTTTCAAAGATCAATGCCCAACGCCTCAAGATCTATGGATCACTTATTGATTCCACAAGCTTGAAGAATTTCAATGCAGAGCTGAAGACCTTCAACTCAAAGACAAAGACCTTCAAATCAACGACACAGGTTTTCGATACGAAGACACATCATATCTTTGTCAAGACAGAGTTCCGGGGGGGGGGGGGGGGCTTCTCCAGAATAAATCCCTCCAATACCATCCTCCTAAGGGATTGCTTATTGCTTCAAGCATTTCTGATGCTCAAGGGACGACCGGCTACATAACAGATGCCACAAGTATGTGGAAGATGCCAAGCATATTCATGGAGCCTAAAGCATGCCGGAATCTCTCTTGGTCATCGTCATTAAACTCCATCACCTTTCGTTCACACAACCACCTTGGAAGCAGTATCATCCACCTACCTGTTCCACCTAGCAAGTCGACCTAACTAGCCACTACATCCCACCGTAGTGCCATGGGACTGGCACTTGGCTAGGAGGGGGGTAATGTTACCAAGTTTTTCGCAACACAGAGGAGTGGAAAATGGAAAAACTAAGGAAATAGCAAAAAAGGCACAGGATAAAAGCAGGAAAAGGCACCTTGACCGGTAACCAGACCTTGAAAAATTTAAATGTTCGGGCACAACCCTTAGGAAGTCTCGGTGTCGCCCCGAGACAACAAAAGAGTAAAAGGGCACACCATTAAAATGTGGAAGTGCCCCCGAATCCCTGTAAAAGAGTGCCAGGCTCGCTCCTGTGCAAAGTGTTCGCATTAGTTGGGAATATGATAAGTTAGAATGGTGGAAAATGGGAAAAAGGGCCTAGGCTACGGTCGGCCATGTAAAAAAGGGAAAAGGGGATGACCGCCCAAAAAGGATTTAGGGCTTTGTATATAAAGTTGAAAAGTGAATGAGAAGCTCATTCTTTTGGTGTGTGGCAAAAAGAGTCTTCTTCTTCCTCTCTTCTTCTCTCCTTCTTGCTTGTGTGTGCTCTTGAGAGAGGGAGTGTGAGAGTGTGAGGGAGTGAGTATGTGTGGGAGTGAGGGATCAAGAGGGTGAAGCTCTTCACCATCTCCTCTTCTCTTTTTCTCCTCTCTTCTCTTCTCTTCCCTTGCGCGCGCGGCTATGGAGGATGGAGCTTGGAGATGGAGGATGCTTGAGCTAGCATCAAGAATCGTGGAGCTACCGGAGTGCAAGAGAGAGGAGGGTGCTCGATCAAGCATCAAGATAAGCTCACTACACTCGTAGGATCGAGGGCGCGTCGGCTAGGTGAGAGATAGCCATTAGAGCTTGCTTGGAACACTTGAAACAATAAGCGGTCCGTGGGTCTTGGCGGTTGAGTGAAAGCTCCCACAATAGTGCACACATGCAGGAGGTCATTGCAGTTGGAGGTCTAGGGTACTAAAGCTACCTTAAACAACAATGGAATTTTAGTACTAGCTAATTGTGCTTCTACCCTAGATTTAGAACTTTTGTAGCCAACACTATTCAAGTATGCAACACAAATCATAAAGCATTGTGATGAGTGTCAACACACAAATGTGTCCATTAAAAAAGACAAAATGGAGCTAGTGTCAATCTTAGCCTACCAACCATTTGAAAAATGGGGGGATTGACTTTATGGGAACCCAAGCTTTGTAGCATAATATTACTAAGAATGATACATCATAGTTGCTACACTGCAACATGATCAAATGGGCTTAGGCATGACTATATAAAAGAATGAAAGAATAATGACAACCAAGTTCCTATGGGAACAAGTGATATCTAGATTCTAATGCCTAATAGAGATCGTAAGTGACAAAGAAACTCCATAAACAAAGTGACAGACTCTCTATGCTCCTGATCATTCACTAGAAGCTAGCACTTTATGATTAGTAGACAAATGGCCATGCATAGTCAACTAACAAAACCCTAGTCAACATATTGATGAAGAATGTCAGGTTCACTATTTGATTAGGACAACAAGTTCATGGTATCTTTATGGACATAGTAGACCGCATACAAAATTGCCACAAGTCAAACCCCTTTTAGATTTGACCGATGGTACCAATGCTATTATACTTGTAAAATGTTTTAATCCCTAGCTTGCATATTGTAGTACAATAATAATGGGAAGGAAACAAGGCTTAGACTGAATGACTCATTGAGTTAGAATGCTTTGGAAAATACTCGACTTCTAGCCACCTATGCACTTACACTAGAGAAAGCTAGAAGGAAAGCTCAGTTTGGCAAGCACATACAACAATGATCTTTTGGTCAAGGAGATCTAATTCTTCTCTATTCACTCGAGGGACATAATGAAAAGTTAAAATTCAAAGGATTGGAACCTTATCAAATTGGTGTTATTAGATGAATTGAAAACGTAGAGTTTTTTAATCCTTGAAGGGGAAGGAATCAACCACTTTAATAGTAGTAGTATCAAAAAGTGCTATCCCCTAGGACATCCTAAACATGAGCAATCCCAAGTCCAGCCAAAGACATTGAAGTCCAATGCATACAATAGAGTTTCCTTGTAGCAACACCATGATACAATGGCACAACAAAACATTAGAGTAAGGGTGGTTGTGATTAGCCTCTAAGGAAATCTAAGTAGATATGCTCTCATTGATGAAGTATCATACTTCAATATTTTGCCATATGAGTTTTGGAATGAAGTGGGCCAAGCTTCACTGGTGCCCTTTGATGCCAAAATAAATCCATATGGAGGTCTATCTTATTTAATATTATGTTGGGATAAAGGCAACTGTAAAGGCCTAGTGCTGTTTTTTACATGTCTCATGAAAGGAAACCGTGCCTGCTTCCCAAACTGACATGCAGGGCATACGTGACCAAAGTCATTATACTTGAATTTGGGTAATCCAAGTACTACTTCCTTCTGCTGCATAGATTTCAGCTTTTGTACATTGACATGTCCAATCCGCTTGTGCCAAATCTCTACATCCCGAATGGCACTCTCATCATGAGCAAACATGACTGCCTTAAGTCCCGGAATGGTCGCATCCAATGTAAACATCCTGCCATCCCTTCTGCCCTTGGCAATTAACTTGCAGCCATTTCCATACTCCTCAATGAAACATCCATCTTTGTTAAATCTCACTTGCAGATTCTGTTTTGCCATTTGACCCACAGATAAAAGATACTTTGTTATGGTCGGTACATGTAATACATCATGTAGGCCTTTCTTCTTGCCATCAGGCATCATGAGAGGAACAATCCCTTTATGCTTTATGTCATGTTGGGTGTCATCCCCAGTACATACATGACCATGTGTACCTGTAACCATTTCATCAAACCACTCTCCATGTGGTGTCATGTGGTTTGACGCTCTAGAGTCAATGTACCATCTATCATCTCATCTATCATCTCTATTATGTCTTGATGCATTTTTGGATACATGCTGCATGGCAAAGAGTCTATCAACTTGCTCATCATGAGCACCACTGGAAGATGCATAGTGCCCATGCTGTCTGCCCTTTGTCTTCATATCTCCTTGCTTCTTGTAGCAATCCTTTGCAATGTGCCCATACTTGCTGCAATAATGGCAATCCTTGTCCCTGTTGGACTGATCAGATGACTGCCATGAACCAGATCCGCCACCTCTACCTCGGGGTGATCTCCCCCTGCCTCTAAACCTGCCAGATCCACGCTGGCATTGTGTATTTGCACCATGCCAATTACCCTGCTGCTACGGCTGTCCATAAGCATTACGAGTGTCATCATGACCTCAAAATGAACCACGACCTCTAAATCCTCTGCCACGCTGGCTAGAGTATAACACAATGTCTCTATTCTGAGATGCGCTGGAACCTGTATTCAAACCAAGTTTGACCTCCTCATGCAGCAACAAAGCAACTAGCTCTTCCCAGGTAGGGGGCTCTTCTCTAACAGAAATGGATGTGTCAAAAGATTTGTACTCTTTTCCTAATCCATTCAAGGCAATAGCAATCATATCATCTTCTAATACACTTGAGCCAATGGTAGCAAGTTGATAAGCTATGGTCTTAATCTCTGTGGTATACACCTGGATGCTCCTGCCATTCCTAGACATGTTGTTGAACTGCTGTTTCAACTGGATCTTTCGTGCATGTGTCATGGTTCCATAATTTTTCATCAGTATGTCCCAAGCATCCTTCGGAGTCTCACATCCAGTGATTTGAATTACCATAGCATTAGATATACATAGAGAAAACCAATGCAGCACCTTGCATGCTCTCTCATTCCATAGCCTATGAGCTCTCTTGTGTTCATTAGTTGGATTCGTTGCTGTAATATCTCCGCACAATAAAAGTTAGTTGGTTGGTTGAAAAGTTAGTTAGTCAATTAATAAGTTAGTAAGATTACTAACTAAAGACTAACTAAGGTAAAAACTAACTAACATTAATTATTACTAGTTTTTATTTAATTTAAAATATTTTATTTAGAAAAAATCAAGAGTCATAAATTTGATATTTTTCTCGAATTGGCAAGGACTATAACCACCCTTCACGTAAATTACAACGTGAACGAAACTTATGAGTTATATTAATCACTAGGATAATGTGTATAGTTTGCATGGTCTAAAAATATTAGATTTTGGGCAAAACTAGTATATTTTAGATACTTTAGATATTATCCTAAAAAAAAGATATGGAGATTTTTTAGAACTGGATGTCATTTAAAAGAAAAGACAAGTGATATTTTAGTTAGTTTGGAGATTTTATAAAAAGAAAAAAATAAAGAGAAGATTTGCAAAATCGCACGCGCCGCGATCGCAGTACACAGGCAGTGGACAGCACTTTGAATAGGGAAAAGAAGAAGGAGTGAACTAAGAGCTTTCTAAACAAGTGTCTTGGAGTTTTATCCCCCTTTCGGAGCCAATGGAACCATCGGATTTATGATCTGAGCATCAGATCACTGATCTTTCCAAGATCCCCCTCCACAAAGAACTCCACTTCTCAACCACAAGCCCTCTTCTCTAATTCAATATAAATATGAGGCATGGGAGAGGCATAGAAAAGCATAAGGAGACCCCGAGAGGCTGCGAGAGAGGTAGAGAGAAGGATACCCCTCCAAGAGAATTGTGAGGAAGAGAGAGAGAGAGAGAGAGAGAGAGAGAGAGAGAGAGAGAGAGAGAGAGAGAGAGAGAGAGAGAGAGAGAGAGTCACCTCGAGAGGCTGCAAGGAAGAGAATTAGCTCAATTCCCTCTTTCTCAATCCTCAACTTAACCATCTTCTCTTACGCTCTCCCATCTTGAATCTATTCCACCTTCTTAATCTCTTGAGTCTACTTGCGGACGATGGCCTCCATGCAAAGAATGTCATGTGTGGATGACAATCCTGCATCTAGCAACAAGGCTTCGGGCAAAGGCATCACTGTCAATCCAACTGCGGTTCCGGTCGTAAGTAATGTATTTTCAAAGTAATAGATGCTTGCTTTGATTCTCGTATGAGATACGTTAGGCCGCATACTACGATGCACGAGTATAGGTCATGGGAAAGGATAAATTCCATCTCACCTACTCGGAAGATGGAGTTTGTGAAGTGCATATATCAAGGGAAGATAATTGCACCTAGTTACATATGACTTATTTGCTAGTAGAGCAATTACAAGGAAGAATTAGTCAAGCATTATGAATGGCATAGTCGTCAAAAGAACGACATTAAAAGATTGTGCATACAAGTGATAGATTAAGGTATAGTCAAGGGTTACAAATAGCATAATTACTAAAAGAATTTGACATTGAGAATCATGAATAGAAAGTACTAGTTTAAAGTTTAGATACTTCAAAAGTACTTAGCCTAAGAGCCCAAATATTAAGAAAAACTAGATTCTAGCTCAATGCATGGCCTATTGGAGTCTAATTACTTGAGATCATCTCGCACTTATCTTATCAAGTATTTACACGATATACCTATACCATGTTTGATATATGAGAATAATTTTCTAGTTGCATCATGACTTGACTAAGAGCTAGTACAAGAAATTAATCATAAGGGTTAAAACTAAGATGTCTTGAGTTCCGTCTGATAACGATGACTTGTTCCAAACCAAACAAAGGGGTGGGTTATCAATCAAGGTAAGTGACCTATAGAACTTATATCATGAATAGTGTTTGAACCCTTAACATATGTCCTAGCCAAAGGAAGGAAGTGTTAAGAAACATTTTTGCATAGTATTGCTCTTAGATCCCAAGGGGGAGAGAAAATATGCAATGGGTAATATTATATTATCTACTCTTGCATTGTTTTGAAAAGAATGCAGTTGGTTTTGTTGGTTGATCGAACAATATCCTACATGCTTTTACATTCAACTGGTTGTTAGTTGTTGTTTGGATGATTATTCCAAGTGCTTGTGATTTATGGTAAATGCATGGCAAGGGTTTGTGATGATAAGTCGCCATGGGAATAAAGGAATGTTTTCTTGGAAAATGATATTAGGGCTGAATGCCTTGTTTGCGCTTGATTATTAAAGGATTTAATTAAGGAAGGATATATACCACGGGTGGATCACCTCCATGATCGCACCGCGTATTAACCCAAGAGGGCACTGCTCGATTCATGGGCCGAAGGTCGAGTGGTGAAAAGGCCAACCACGGGAATGATGTTTCGCTCCTAGACAGCTTGCGGGTCAGTTGGAGCTCAGGACACACCTTGCTAGGTCTAGAATGGAGTTGAAGACCTCCGCGGCCCCCAACATCTCGGCATGTTGGAAGATCCTATCCTAGATAAAGGATTGAGTTTGTGGTGCCATGTGAATTGGACCAGTTACTTCTGCAGGGCAGAAGGGATACTTCTGTTGGACAGAAGCGATACATAATTTCTCCTGTATGGGCGGGAGACAAAGATTAACTTGAAGATAAGTTAAGGAACTTGTTTGAACTTGTTTGTCAATAGATTGCTTTGCTCTTGTTTTTGTGTATGTGCTATAAGTTATGTGAATGAACTCTGTTCCCTAAAAGGCTTAATTAAGGAAGCTGACTTTAAGTGTCACACATAAATGTGGTAGGACCTAATTAGAAAACTAAAGCTATTAAGGGAAGTGGGTGGGCGAAACCCCCGATGGGTCCATCCTACGGCAAGGTGGTCCCAGAGAACTAGGAGGCTTCTCATAAGTTTTTATCGTTATTCGACCTTTAGGTATTGTTAGGTTAGGATACGATTCATGCCGTTTTAGGGGACCGGAATGGGACTATGCCCTATGGGCAGAGAGGTTGAGTAGCGTATCCCTCTCGTTTCCCATTCTCTTTGAACCAAGTGCGGCATGGGTCTGCTTCGGATTGGGTATCTCGGCGTAAAGTAGGATGTCCAAAAACCGATGCTAGAATGCTAACAGGAGACCTTGACAACTAGGAACCCAAATTTCAGGTCGATCCTAGTGGGTTCAGTCGTGAACGTTCCGTTGCGAGGCGGATTCGGGAAACGCTAGGCGACAAAACTCGGAACATTCCCTGGGAGTGCCGGGCAGCAACACTTAGATTTGTTTCTCGATAGACTGCTAAAAGAGTGCCTGGAACGCCGATGGGCGGGCACCTCACAGTTCCAGGCAACTCAAGAGCAGCCTCATCTCCTGTACATAGATCCCAATAACCCCTGCCAACCAGAAAGTTCTTCATTCTAAAATTCCATAATGCAAAGTTCTTGTTGTCTAACTTCTCTCCAACTATCTGAGTGATATTATCAGTCCCATGTGCATTAGCCATGATGCAATAGACTATGTCTGCCAGATGCTTAACTACCTGCAAGCCAACAAGTATGATTGACCAAGTTCAGTCCTTAACTGTTTATGACAGTTTTCTACAATTAATTGCAGTAAAAAACCAGGGTATTTCAGCCCAATGATAGCCCAAAACAGTCCACAAACAAGTGATCTAACCCGTAGGTATAGCAGTCAATACATATACTTTGTAGTTGCTTCATCTTAAACTCCTGCAACCTCACTGCCAAGGTAATTACATGCAGTCTGAAAACGGTAAACTATGAGTAACCAATAGCAATTTCAAGGCCAAAATCAATGTTTATACATGTCATACATGTCCCAAAAACTCCAGAGTATTTGCTAGTACATGTGGCAGTCCAAACATAACCATTCGAGCATAAAGTAGTGCATATCCAGCAAGTACAAGTGACATAAATCTGCTCACAGATTACAAACAACCAATACTCTGGTAACCAAGATGTATTTCAGCTCCAAAAATCTTCAAGACATGTCATACATTCACTTTGAAGTGATAGGTTCAATACATGAGCATTTGGGTAGGCATAGACAACATGTCTTCATTAACCACTGTCAAGGAATACATGACTGTTCATAACCATGACTTTTCATAACCAGCCCAAGCACTGTCAAGGCAATTATTTCAGGTCTAGATTTGAGTATTTAGCAGCATCCAATGCTTTCCACAATCCTCCATACATTCAGCATGCATATGTCAGTTCATATAGGCGATAGAAGCCCCAAAGTGATATGTATTGCTTCAGCAAGATACAATGCTTGCTATTCACTATGTATGACAGTTTCCAGCCATTAAAATATTTCCAGATCTAAATATTTTAGTCATAAAAAACTAGCTCCAACACATGAGAACAAATACATACGGCCTCCAAGCAAATGTCTACGCCTTATTGATGCTTTTGGGTATAACCAAGAGCTTCTGTAGCTCAATGATAATCAAATGCAAGATGTCCTTTCACTTTCCCAATAGTTCAAGACTGTTTCACAGATCTGTGTACTCTGTTCCCAGCTCATAATAGAGCTCTAGCACAAGCAATGGCTTCCTGTAGTCTTCAAGTACCTTCAGAAGGTGTATACAAGCTCCATATCACTTAGTAAATGATGTAGTTGATAGTTTGCAGAGATCTGTGATCAACAATCCAGTAGGCGCAGTCACGTTGATTTCCAGATCTAGTTTGATAGCTGGTCCTCCTCATCATGAGGCTCAATGAGCACTTACATACGCTCAAAGATGCCCACCAAGGCTCCCAGAAAGGCCTCAACCACTGTGATAAAGCATAGAGTCCAAATGAGCAAATGCATACCTCGACAGAGTAATGGCAGCCTATTTTTTTTCAAAAAACCTTGTTCTTTAGCTTCTTCAAGTCTTCTTGACTCCCTCCTACTCTAGAGAGCTCAACCTGGCAATGCTCTGATACCATGTTCAAAGATGGGAGAGAGAGACAGGGAACACTTCATATCCATGAGCCTTCAGGCTCTCATTGTGTTTTCTTCATTATTCAAGAACTAACTGAGAAGCACACAATACAATGTAAAAGTAAACTAGACTAGGTGTAGACCTAACTGATTAACTCTAGTTAGGTCACTGACTAACACACACCCGACTTATTCAATGTAGTCACATGGAGACAACTGTACACACACACTAGCTGTCACAGATGTCGGTCACTCATAAAGGCGAACTGAAGTGAGCTTGACTTCTAACATGTTGTCTTAACAAAGATAATAATAAAGTTCATATCCTAACAAAGATAATAATAAAGTTCATATCCTTTTCAATCATAATGACCTAGTTTGAGTGGATGGTAGTCAATTGCATGTCATGAAAGAGATCAATGAGACACCCCTCTGCAATTATTTGCACATCCACAACATTCAGCTATCCATTACTTGGTCCCAAAACCTCCCCAAGCTCATCAATCACAAGTTTTGCAATACCTCTCGAACCACCTTTTAGGATGCCTTTAGTGTCAAAATCTTGCAACCACACTGAATTCACTTAAATTTATGTAGAACATGGTATTAAGTCCCCATCTTCTCTTCTTTTATGGATCTTCATGCCCTAGGGGAGTATGTGCTCTCCCAAATGATGTGCACCCACTACCATAAGGGATGATGCATGCAGTCTTTGCAGGGAAACTATGTGAGCAACTTGTGCGGTGCATGCCATTCAAACTCAAGGAGAGCATAATGGAGAAGAAGAGTAATCTAACAAGTGAAAATGAGAAGAATATTGAAAATTTAGCCCTTTAAAACCCTAAACCAATTAAACATAGTATCATCACGCATAGTTCATCATATGAGTGTGGCCCTACATACTAGATTTTGGCCTAGCGTCCTTTTGGCATATAAAAATTCTAGTGTGTACCTGACCACCTAGCGAGTGCATGTGTTTAAAATTTTTCACATTCTAATATGATTACATGTTTTTTAAATTATCATTTTAAATTATGGATGGATTAATCATCAAGAAATAAACATTGCAATTACTAATTCCTTAAAAATTTCAGACTATATAGACTATACAAAGGCATTAATAGTAAAGCCTCTAACAAGACACGGTACCTCTTCACATATTTTTCATGTTGAAATGAACAATCATAACAAATACTATAATTAAATAGCAAAAGACACAAGAAAAAGGCTTACATTAAAGTTGAGAATAAAGCTTGGTTCAAACTTTTAAGCTAATATGACAATTTTGTACTTGGACAAACTCATGCATCCTATGTACGTGAAGGACACTTCTCGAAAAAAAATAGCGATATAAATAGTATTCATTCCATTAGAATGAAGGCATCCTTCATTGCTTGATTATTCCTTACAAGTTGAAATTCCCCAGGGATTACAATGATGTGCTTCATATGTATTGCACAATGTTAAACACCACTCATTAAGTCTACAAAAGAAAGCCTTTACAACCTCTAGAGCATAAAGACATTATTTTGTGAAGCTATCATGACCCTATGATAAAAGCCACCTCTTGTTTTATGTCTAGTATAGGTCTTTCACAATCTTCTCAACAAGTATCGAGAAAATACCCTTTAGAATGATGAGATCAAAAGAGCATTTTTACTTCTCAATTTCTCATAGGGCCACTGTACTTGACTATGTTTCTTATGGGGATGTTAAGGAAGGCTAAGTTAGGTTGAGAAGGGGATGGTCCACTAGTAGGCTAAGAAGTGGCATTGTCAAAGACTAAATTTGAGTGAATAGATACTTCACGGAGATGAAAACAATATGGGGCTCTAAGTTTAAGCTTCTTTATATAGCTGCCTTAGTCCTAGCCATATTTTCTAGACAAAAGAGATGTAAAAACTCAATGGCAAGATAGAGAGTGAAACCCTAGTATATAGTGCTTAAACTTTAAGACCCATTCACAACCCCTCCCCCCCCCCCCCCCCCCCCCCCACACACACACACACACACACACACTCTCACTCACTCTCTCTCTCTCTCTCTCAAAGAATAGATTATGTTCACATTGAAGGTGTTCTTCATATAACTATCTTAGCTCTATTTCCTTTTCAAAGCCTTGTTTCTAATGACTTAGCATGGTTCTCTTTAGCACTTGATGTATCATAGCATGGAGTTTTAGTGACATGCTATAATCTAATAATGTCAACCAATTCATCATCACACTCATTTTCTTTATGGAGCATTTGCTTTATCTACAACACTTGAGTTTCATCTACTACTATGATCATGTTGGTCCAAGATAGTAATTGGACCATTCAATTGCTACCATTCACCTCTCCACCATCATGATTGGTTTTTCTTTGGTATGGATTGTGTATTATCCAATGTGAGTTTCCATCCCTTGTGTGGATCAAACTTCGATTGCTTTCCTTTTTTGCAAAGTATGACCCATGTACCTTGAGGACATGCTACAAATGCGCATGTCACATACATGAATAAAAATATCCAAAATGACTTCTAAAAACTTCACTTAGGATGTACCATTTAGTGTACGACAAAAGTTTTACCCTAGACCTACAGTAATTTTTGTAGAAAACAATGCACAACATTAGTAAACTATTACTTGTCTTCATCATGAAACACCATCTTTCAAAGTCATGGAGCTAATTTATTAAGAATAATCCATACCTTAGCTTTTTCCAACCTTATTTTTCCTCTATTACTCCGGTCAGGAACCATAACATGCAATTTTTCCACATATCATAGTCTTGTGGCCTCTCAACTATAACATTCCCTCTCCCATAGATAGGTGCTATAAGAAACTTTTTGGTCTTGGCTCCTCTAGAGCAAGGTTTCTTTTGTAAGTTACCAAATTTTCTTGATATCTTCTCATCCTTCTCAATCATTACTTCATGCTTATGTAGCTTGATCTTTGATAAAATCTCTCCACAATCTTGCATATTATATTCAAAGAAAATGTATTCATATATATTTTCTCCATAATCTTGACAAAATTATACAACAAGTAAATATGAACACAATCCAATGGAATATGAAAGGTAGCCTTCCAAGCATATCTTTTCTATCACGTGTCCAATACTTTCCACTCTTTCCCAATTCTTCTTACCATCCTTTCCTTCCATCCTCCATGTCAAGTAGTATGAAAATCTTACATTTGCACCATTAGAGAACCATGCATACATTTCAAAGTCTTCAAGTTGTCCTACAATGCATCATTCAACCATGTATTCACTATATTCTTTGATGAAGAGTATCTCACCATGTCCTTGGCAATCAATGATGTTTGGAATACTTGTGCACATGAAGAAGAGGTGTAGTATCTCAAATGTTTCCTTGGAAACTTCAAAAGCAACAAGTCACCATATGTGACACTCTGGCATCTCCTGGGTTTTTTAAATTAAATTTCAAGGATATATTAATCAAAGTGACACTAATTCTTTCAATGTTTACTCCTTTGATGACCTCACTTTCATTTAATTTTATGATGAATTGTGTAGCTTACCACCACATTCTTCTACACTCATATTATAATACATCACCATTGCAAATTGCACATTGTATAGATTCTATAAGAGTGCACAATGGAAGAGGAATACAAAATAAGGCAAAGGCATCTACGAGGGCAACAAATTGACTAATGATTGTGGTACCATTGGAGGTGAAGGAAGGCTGAAGACAAAGTGTGTTGAACCTAAAAGAGGTAGAAGATAATCTACCACAATTGGAGAAGGGCTATAAATAGCTTGATGAGCCCAAATCTGGCTGACTAGCACTTAAGTAAAAATTCTAATGCAGTTAGCATCATTAAGTGCTATTGAGACCACCTACCATAACTAGTACTGGTGTGAATACAACCTAGATTCACAAAAGAAATGCACACAAATAGTAGAGGTCACAGAGTTAAAAGCCCAATTCTCTACCAAATAAACCATACACCCAAGTATTATTATTGCTATTATCCATTCTAAGACAAATTTTTATATAGTAATTGAATGACAAGAAACAACTCCCAATTCACCAAGCAATAGTTGAATGTAAAAGAATGGCTATCATATTAATGTTAATTAGAGGCAAGGCCATGGGTCATTATGTCAAGAAGGATTATCAATGTTCCTTTCATCCATCTACCCTTATCGCATAGTGTAGGTCATGAGTCCAAAATGTGAGATGGCCCCACAACCCAGCCTAGCTACTTGGATTTGGCTCTACAATGTTACGCAATACCCTATTGATTTCCCTCTGATCCAGTCACTTAGCCAATCAAACCAATTACACCTACCTATGCGTTTTTGAATTTTCTTGAGGTCTTTTGAGCGACAATTTATCTCTCTGACAATTCATAATTCACTAGCCAACCCCTAATGTCAAAATTGAGTACCTTGTGCTCTCAAAGGCGTAGGTCCATCTGATAGGCCATGGTAATACACATAGTCTTGTAGTGGGTGATCCTATTCTCTCGACGACTTTCACTAGCCACCCTAGCACTCATGTTCATCAGAACTAAAATTTCTAGTCAGATTGCCATCATGTGGGGAGTTTTAACATAAAGTTTTGGCATGCTTTGCCTTGCCATAGAAAAATAGAGCAATTTCTCTTATTTTGTTGTAGCAACTTTAAGAGGAATCCAAGGTAAGGTGTTTTGATCGGCTAGCTAGTCATTGGTAGCAAGTGTATGCCTTATTATAGTAAAGCAAAGCAATCACTCTTTTTTGGCATGCAAAGCTCTGGCTACATAAAAGGCAATCTCTATTGATTTCTATAGATATCTATATATCATATAGATGAAATAATGAATAAACCACCAAAAAATATTCAAACCTTTGAATGACAAAATCAAAACCCATTGCCTTACCACTTGGCTATGCTTCACAAGCATAAAAAACATATATTTTTATAGATAACAATGGAAAGATCTTCAAAAGTCAATTGAACTAACCAGAAAAATAGCCTTTAGCACAAACAATAAAGGATAATTACCTATGTCATTGAAAATAAAAAACTAAATGTCATACAATCAAGCATTAGGCAAGCCATGTAGGAAACCATAATAAGATCCCAAGAGTAGATCTCATTTTCAAAGAGGAGCTATCAAAGAGGAAACTAGAGGGCCTGTACCACCCACATTTGGAAACCTACTAGCAATGAGAAAAGCACCTAGCAGATGCCAAATAATAGAAAAGAAATCTCCATACCACCATATGCTACACTTCATTAAAAGCAGCACTCTATTGAGATGCCTAGCTTGTGTAGCTATGCTTGGCGAGATCCATCAAGCAATGAGATAGTCGTATGATGGGTGATTCACACGTTTCATTTGGAAAGCATTTATTTAGCATGTACCATTCACAACGTAGCGAGAACTAGCTGTTTGTGTGAGATTTGCTTGCCTAGCCTTTACTACTATACTTCATCATTGAGTTGATTATGCGAAAGTAGGCCTACATTCTATCATAGTACATATAATTGATTAACTTTACCATAGTAGGTAAAGAACCCTATTAGAATAAAAAATTTAGTGGAAAAATATGTCAAGAAAACCATTGGAAACAGTGATTATTTACCCATTTTGCTAGTGAAAAAGAAAGATGACATGATACATCTTTGTATTATCGATAGAGCTTCAGATGAGGTAATATTAAACTTGTTTTTCAATGTAAAAGAGTTGTTTGACTAACTTAAAGGTGCAAAGTACTTTACAAAGACTAACCTAAGGCAAGGTTTTCATCAATTTAGAATTAGAGCTTGGGACATTTTCAATAATAAATTTCAAACAAGTTATGAATATTATGAGTTTTTACTTATGTCTTTTGGCTTGATTAACGTTTGAATACTTTCATAGCACTTATGTTTTAAAACCTTATTCAGGTCATTTTATATTGGTTTTTCATGATTATATCTTTATTTTTTAAAAAGTAAGAAAATAACACTTTATTTGTTTGCTTTATCATGAGAACATGCCTTGTATGCTTATTTTGGATTCGATTTTAGGTTATCTAAGAAGTGCCAACTCAACTTAGAAAGAGAGAGAGTGTCCAAAAAGTCTAGAAAATAATGTAAAATCCTTTTTGCTATCTTTTTTACATTCACTCTCAAAAATTTTAAAATATTGACACATCCCAAAGTCTTTAAACAATTATCCATATCCATAATAAGTAAGGTATATTAATGATTTATATGTTTATAATGTTATTAAAGCTTATTTAACAAAGGTTTCTTTAGAAAAAACCACATAACATCTTGATTATTACAAAATTAACACCTTTTATTTCATTAATAAAAGGAGAACTACATAAACAATGATAGAATGATGGAGTGCAATGATATAGAAGTCAATTGAAAGCAAAAACGTTCACAAGAACCATCAAGAGGAAAAAAGACAACAAAGAATAAGTATAGCACGGAATATCAAAGTAAAGAGAAGAGCTAGTATAATAGTAGAGAATGAGGATACGAAAAAGAATCAATAGCAAGGGATTCAAAGGAAAATCGTAAGCAACTAGAATACAAAGGAGGAGGATAGCATAAAATATAAAGATGTTCCGAAGCACTACTAGAATTACTCTACTATTATCTCACAAGTAATAAATTTACTCCTAAACAATAGTGCCAAATGGGAGGTAAGGGGAAGTTACAAGGAAAAGCCCAAGCTGACCTAAACCAACTAAGCAACAAAAAAAAGCTAAGAGTCCTCCAAAATACATCAAGCCTCACTCGTAACCATATGTAGATCAATAAAAACCATGCCAAATGTGGTATTTTCTTTATTGTACTCCTTATGTTGTGTTAGGATATATCATTAGGAAGTCTCAAATGTCTCCCTACTAAGCTATCCTTTCACATCACGATGAAGTATGAAGCCAATTTGGATACCCATGGTTGTGGTAGTGTAGCTATGAAGCTACTCTCTCTTTACTCACTAAAAATCATGAGCAAGAAAAAGTTGAAATGAATAGATGTAACCAATGAAGTTCAAAGAGAAGAAGAAGAGAGATGTAACAAGAGAAGAGAAGAAAGAGAGGGAGAGAAAGATAGTTTACTTTTGCAATGGGCACAACAAAAATGAGTGAAAGCATACCTTTTATAATCTTATCCAAAACCATATATGCAAATCCATTTTCCACTATCTTACAAAGTGTTTTCATACTTTTATGCCTTTATGTGGATTTAGGCCATTATAATAGAACTTATTTTAAGGCATCTTTTGGTCATGTATAATGGAATGGCCAGTAATAAAATGGGCATGACAAATATTTTGATATTCATCCGTCGTCATTTGTGACATTGTTTGACTTTTTAGTCACTCTAATATAATGGATATTGGGTTATTAACCATTTTAGCATTGCAATTTTTTGGAAAGCAAGAATATTGTGAAGGTCTAGAAATGTAATGTACAAGAATTAATAATATTAATGTCAATGCTCAAATGAAAAGAGTTGCATCCACTATAGTTTCCATTTTATAAACATGAGCAAGGTCAAAATTTATAAGTGTAACATTAAATTGTATATTCTTTATGCTCACTCCCTAACATTGATTGCAAGCCCCTCGATCACAAAAAATGTTTCTACATTCAAAACATGAGAGAGAGAGAGAGAGAGAGAGAGAGAGAGAGAGAGAGAGAGAGAGAGAGAGAGAGAGAGAGAGAGAGAGAGAGAGAGAGAGAGAGAGAGAGAGAGAGAGAGAGAGAGAGAGAGAGAGAGAGAGAGAGAGAGAGAGAGAGAGAGAGAGAGAGAGAGAGAGAGTGTGTGTGTGTGTGTGTGTGTGTGTGTGTGTGTGGGGGGGGGGGGAACTCCAAGAGTCATAATGTGTGACTTGTTTTCCCTGATTGTATTATCACAGAAAGAATAGAGATTAAAGTGAAAGTGATGGGTAGTCACCACATGTAGGATACCGGTGTGCATGCACTTAAGTATAAAGTAATATGAGTGGCTAGGCATAGGTGGCCTTTAACCCTCAACAATAGTAAGGTAGACATACCTCTAGGGAGAGCACCTTGATTTTAGGTTGCTAAAAAATCCATTGAAGATCCTTCATCTAACTCCTCAAGCACTATTAGTAGAACTACAATGATACCTATACCACACCCTCATGGACGGTTACAACTTTCTAGAAGAATTATGCCATCATGACCATCCTTGGCACTAGATTCTACACCACAACCACGACATGCTATGGGACTAGCACTCATCTAGGAGGGGGTAATGTCAACCCTTTCCTTGCAATGAAACAATCATGCCAAGAAGTGAAACTATGTACAAATGATTATATGCCATATAGCAAGTCTCTTTGTTTAAAGATTTTTGTTAATGAAAAACAAGGGGAAAGCTCACTGCCATGCAAATTGTAGTTATTATTTTGAGAAACAGGCGAAGCTTCATATGAGCACCTAAGTGCATGCAAGTGTGGGTGGTCAAGGGATGGTAAGTGTAGGTTGGACATCCACAATGGTAGAAAACCCTAAAATTTTTGTATAAAAGGGGTAAGAGAGAATGAAAAAGACTATTCATGTGTATGCAAACTTGTGGTCTTCATTCTTGTGTTATCTTCTCTTCCAGGGAAGAGAGTGAGGCTAAGGAAGAGAGTGAGTGTGAGAGTAAGGGACATTGAGTGAGAAGCTTTTGCACCTTTCTCTTCTTCTTAATCTATTCTATTGGAGTAACTCAAGAAATAGTGAGAGGGTTAGAGGAAGGGAGTGTGAAAAAGTAAGGGACATGGAAAGTGAAGTTTTTTTTCATTTCTTCTCATCTCCTTGAGCTATCCTTGGTGGTTCATGTAAGAATGACAATGATATAAGTGAGAAGAAGAGCAAGTAGGCATACATGTGAATTGTGGAGTGATGCTTGACAATGTGATGTGACTACAATGTGGTAAGTGTTGGTAAGCATGCTCACTATAATTGCCTTGATTCAATCTATCATTGGGTAGGTTAGTTTGTCATATACCATCTGTTCATGAGTAGCTTAGGTGAGAGATAGCTATGACATCATGAGTCAGACCCTTGAAACAATAAGAATGTGTCTATGATGTGAATACAATGTGGTAAATGTTGGTAAGCATGGTCACTACAACTGCTTTGATTCAATCTATCATTGGGTAGGTTAGTTTGTCATGTACCATGCATTCATGAGTAGCCTAGGTGAGAGATAGCCATGACATTGTGAGTCAAATCCTTGAAACAATAAGGGTGCATCCACAGTCCTACCTTTGGTATGTGAACACTACAATAGAAAAAAAGAAAGAGCATGACTCAACATCAAGTACATATTGTCCATGTGCATTGAGTGGCCTTTTCACAATCACAAAATCTAAGCCATAAATTAATTGTATGTAATTTATACTTGTTTATCGATAGTAAGAAAAATAATAATTACTAATAAGTTTAAATAAATAACACAATGTGCTCAATAATAATCTAATCATGAGTGGAACCATAAAATTGGGGCAAATAATGAAATTTAGACCAATATAATGACATGCACTATCAAATTGTTACACGTAGCAAATGAATTTATAAAATAATGAACCATTTTTAAATTATTCACAATCTAATTATATAGAAAATCTAACACAAATTAAGGCATAATCCAGGAATACCCCATGGCCATCCTAGCTACAAAAGAGTACATGTAATAACTTCTAAAACATATAAAACCTAGTACTAAGTAATGTATATATTACAAAAATATCTAATTGAGGGTATCATCTACACATGAGTGATTGTCATGTTTGGAAAAAAGGATAAATGGACATACCCGACTGAAAAGATATAAGTGACACGATTTAGTGGCCCATCAAGAGATTTCTTGAGCAATGCCACCTAGTACTCCTTAGAATAATACAAGGTTTGTCACACCTAGGCTCTCTCGAGTCTACTCTACAATAGAAGGTTCTGGCTATAACCCATAATGATCAACCTAAATTTGGGTCTTGATTCGATGTTAAGGTCACTTAACAGCTTATCTAGAATTGATCCTTGAGCCACCACATTCGCAAGTCAGCTTGAACCGAAGCAAATCAATGCTGCACTTGGTTCATAGTGAGTGAGAAACAAGGGGGCATGATATGTGTTGACCCTCTACTTGTAGGATATAGTCTTGGCTCCGATCCCCTAAAATGGTATTGATTGGGATCTAGGATGATATACTAGGCAGTCAAGCATTTAGCCACTTCCTAATTCTAGCACCTTGAAGAAAAACTCTCAACTCATTGAAACCACCCATCTATAGGATGAAAACCATTGTGGATCTCACCCTCCCGCTTTCCTCGAGGGTATGATTTAGTCATCTAATTATCATAACACATTTATG